>NC_143035.1:24892500-25208125 GCF_057628025.1 Oncorhynchus mykiss | reverse complement strand
AGTGGAAAGCCCCTGCCTTTTCAAGTCCTCGGTAGTCAAAAGCTACTGCCTTTTTCAAGTCCTGGTTAGTGGAAAGCCACTGCCTTTTTCAAGTCCTGGGTAGTGGAAAGCTGCTGCATTTTCAAGTCCTCGGTAGTCAAAAGCTACTGCCTTTTTCAAGTCCTGGGTAGTGGAAAGCTACTGCCTTTTTCAAGTCCTGAGTAGTGGAAAGCCACTGCCTTTTTGAAGTCCTGAGTAGTGGAAAGCCACTGCATTTTCAAGTCCTCGGTAGTCAAAAACTACTGCCCTTTTGAAGTCCTGAGTAGTGGAAAGCCACTGCCTTTTTCAAGTCCTGGGTAGTGGAAAGCTACTGCCTTTTTCAAGTCCTGGGTAATGAAAAGCCACTGTCCTATTTAAGTCCTGGGTAATGGAAAGCCACTGTCTTTTTGAAGTCCTGGGTAGTGGAAAGCCACAGTCTTTTTGAAGTCCTGGGTAATGGAAAGCCACTGTCTTTTATAAGTCCTGGGTAGTGGAAAGCCACAGTCATTTTGAAGTCCTCGGTAGTGGAAATCCATTGCCTTGTTGAAGTCCTGGGTAGTGGAATGCCACTGTCATTTTGAAGTCCTGAGTAGTGGAAAGCCACTGCCTTTTTCAATTCCTGGGTAGTGGAAAGCTACTGCCTTTTTCAAGTCCTGGGTAGTGGAAAGCTACTGCCTTTTTCAAGTGCTGGGTAATGGAAAGCCACTGTCTTATTTAAGTCCTGGGTAATTGAAAGCCACTGTCTTATTTAAGTCCTGGGTAATGGAAAGCCACTGTCTTTTTGAAGTCCTGGGTAGTGGAAAGCCACAGTCTTTTTGAAGTCCTGGGTAATGGAAAGCCACTGTCTTTTATAAGTCCTGGGTAATGGAAAACCACTGTCTTATTTAAGTCCTTCGTAATGGAAAGCCACTGTCTTTTTGATGTCCTGGGTAATGGAAAGCCACTGTCTTTTTGAAGTCCTAGGTAGTGGAAATCCACAGTCTTTTTGAAGTACTGGGTAATGGAAAGCCACATGCTTTTTGAAGTCCTGGGTAGTGGAAAGGCACATGCTTTTTGAAGTCCTGGGTAATGGAAAGCCACTGTCTTTTTGAAATCCTGGGTAATGGAAAGCCACATGCTTTTTGAAGTCCTGGGTAGTGGAAAGGCACAGTCTTTTTGAAGTCCTGGGTAGTGGAAAGGCACAGTCTTTTTGAAATCCTGGGTAATGGAAAGCCACATGCTTTTTGAAGTCCTGGGTAGTGGAAAGGCACAGTCTTTTTGAAGTCCTGGGTAGTGGAAAGCCACATGCTTTTTGAAGTCCTGGGTAGTGGAAAGGCACAGTCTTTTTGAAGTCCTGGGTAGTGGAAAGGCACAGTCTTTTTGAAGTCCTGAGTAGCGGAAAGTGTGTAAAGAAGAAGGGGGAAAAAACATTAAAGGTTTCTTTACGTCATCAATGTGAAAATAAGAGATTAATTGTGGACGAAAAAACCTATTCATCTATTTTGCAAAACCAGATCAGGCATTGTTGCTCTTAAGAGAGAGCATTTGGAGCTAAACGAGATGTCTGAAACAATTCGGATTAGTTGGGAGAGAAGAGGCCATAGTAAATTTCTAACGAAGGGAGATGAATACTACGGTATTGTACATATCTACTGTGTTCAGTTATATCAAGTACAATCTTCGCACCTAAAGAAGAAAGCTCTTTGGCCTTGGGTTGTACTCCCATCATTATTACTATCATGACTTAGGAGTCAAATAGGTATCTTTTTACTCTGTTATCTCAGCAGAGAGCATGCTAAAGGTCTGACTGATCACATACATTATGGTCCCTCACCCGCACATTCCTCTCTGTGTTTGTCCGATTTTTATGACAAACGCTGCAGGGTCTGTTTCTTTTCTACCATGTTCTGCTCCAAATGTTGTGCTTGCCTGCCACCATGTGGATGTCACTTGTCATAATCACCGGATTCCTTTCTCACACTGTGATAGTAATCGATGTAGGACGAGGGGGATGTGTTGTCTGTCCAGTGCGTCTCTTTTACTTCTGATCTTCGTCTCGACTTCTCCTGTCCCTGCATTGACCCAAACTCTAAACTAAGCCAAACGGTAACCCCTCAGTAAGCCTTAAAACATAAGGGTTGCTTGAATGGATTCAAACAGTCCCCCAAATGCTTTCCCCACGTTGTGAGTAACATTAGAATAAAATTCCGGGCTACTTCATTTGTTTTCTCTTCTGCTGTAAGCATAAATCACTTTGAGCCTAGCTCAGTCTCATATAAATGTCAAGATAGCCAAGGAAACTCATAAACCCATAATTTGATCTTTATTCATCTGGGACAGCCAATGAATAAAGGCCCACCTAGTAAATCATCATTTCCCCCTTTATGTCAACAGCGTACTGAGCAGAGAGAGCGTTCTCCACCGCGCGCCCCAGCTTTTTCATCATGAAGCCTCAGCGGTTTTAATGATAGTCATTTAGCATCTCTGCATTTGATCTGCAACGTGTGTGTTTGGCATTACAGAATTTATTTCTCATTTAGGACATTTACAAATGGCTGTGTTTATATGTGGAGAGAGTGTACATCTATATGTGAAGGAAAAAAAAGAGAAAATGGACACTACAGTTTCCATACACATGAGTGGTTGTTGGTAATGGAGGATCCAATACTAATTAAAGAATCCTTGAAAGCCATCTCCCAAACTCAATAATTTGTTATTGGAAAGTAGAAACGTACAATATCACGACATTCCGTGTCCCTAAGTCCATAGCTGTGGGTTGTGTGTGAAACTTCTCTCTCTCTCTCTCTCTCTCTCTCTCTCTCTCTCTCTCTCTCTCACTCTCTCTCTCTCTCTCTCTCTCTCTCTCTCTCTCTCTCTCTCTCTCTCTCTCTCTTTCCTGTTCATCCCCTCCTCCAGACTGCATCTACAGACAGTTCTGCTTTTGGGTGTTTTAGAATACCACATTATCATGGATCCCCGAGTGTTTCACCTCTCTGGCAGAACTGACTGGCATTTCCCTTTGGCATTTTTCTGCCCTTCCTGCCAAGCGCTCAAAGGCAATATGATCTGGCCTTAAGGCGGCTTCTCTGAAATGAGGAGGGGGGAGCGAAGCATTCAGACATCAGCTATTATCTCAGAGCACGAAAATATCAGGATCGTAATGTATACAGGGTACGAAACAGATGTCATAAGCAAGATAGAACTCAATTTGCATCTAAAAAGGAAATCATTTTTTGCTTGGGTGATGGCGGTGGGGGACGTTTCTCCTCTCCATGTTAAAACATCCTGTGAATAAGACCCAAATGGAGACATTTTTTTTCTCCCATTTTCCAGCTGGAGACCCTAAAGAGACCGCTCATGAATAAGGAGTGGATCTGTGCTCCTCTGCAAAGTGGCTTGCTTGTAAACAGATGCACCACTTTAGGTGCCTTGGCCGAGGAACAGCCAAACAAGAAGTAACGTCTCTTCGGGCTTTGAGACTCTCTATCTATAGCTGCCCAACACAGATTCCCAGAATAATGCTGAACAGTGTGTTTGGGCAAGACAGTTTCCTCAGAGACCCAAAGTCACATCGTTATACTGCCACCTTGTGTCACAAAGAGAACTGCCATGAAAACGGCAGGCACAATGTGGATGTCTTTGATGGTGGACTGGGAATAACTACTGTATGTTGAGAGGTCATCTTGCTTTGCAGACATTTTAGAATGTTTTTAATCCTGTTTGAAGTGGAAGTCAATCCTTTCGAAACTGCTGTAAGTGTAAATTAGCTTCTAACTCTCCGTCATAATTGTCCTTATGACTAGTGTGCTCTGGCACAGAAAAAACACCCCAAAACTCTAGAAATTAGGATTCTCTACAAAGAAGCATGTCTCTTTTATACGTCTTATTAGCATGCAGGCATCCTGAGTGACAGAAATATGGTTCTGACCCCAGTATTGTCTCTGTGCATTTTTTATTTTGGATTTACTGCAAAATGACTGTGGGGGTAGAGACTGATCTTGGATAAACCTTTCATTGGAAAGTGGCTCCAACTCTCCCTGAGCATTGCATTTTAATGTCAATTTATTTGCAAATTACTCCAGCTGTATCAGTGTTTTGGAACTAAACAAGCCTTTGACAAACGTTTAAATTGCATTATTTATTGTGGTGTGTGCATTACAGAACCCACTATAGTTAAAGCACAATTCTCTTGGGTTTGTCAGTGCTGGAAGGAATAAATAATTTTATTCTGGCTGCCTTGTTCATTGTTTTGTATGCAGAGAAAGTGGCTCATGTGTAATTGTTGCATGGACAATGTCAGTTGTCAAGAATATTGTGATTTAAGCAGAGCAGGAACAAAGAAGAAATAATGAAAAGAGTGGAAAAAATTGGGGGTGTGTATATGTGTATATGAATTGGCTGTCATTACTCCTGACTTTGCCTGTAAAAAAACGTTGTTTTAAACTCTACACTGTCTCTAGAGTATACTTTGATTACCTTGTTGCTATGGAACTTCAAATATAATGTATTGCATGTTTACTGTACAACCACTTACTATGTTTTGTTCAATGTTAATTGTTTTTAGAGCATTGTAATTGGAGGGCTATAAATGTTGTTGTGTACTTGTATGTTTGAGGATATGTGTTAATTGCGTGTTTGAGACTGGTTGTCTCTATGGAGGAGTGTTTGTCTCTATGGAGGAGTGGTTGTCTCTATGGAGGAGTGGTTGATTGCTATGATGGATATTTAAAAGAGGAAAAAAGAGAACTGCCATCCACCATAGACTTAGCCTACCTCGTATCAACGTTTCCATGACCAAAAAGACAAGAATGTCAAGTTAATATATTGTTCTCTCTTACCAGAGGTGTGACAATAGAGTGAATGTTTTATGGTGATTATCGACTAATCTGTAGGCCTGATGATGCTGTGCCCTCAAGTGGTTTGGAGGCGAATATCTGCAAGAGTCAAAAGAGGAAATGGTGTTGCTAGGAGGGGTTGCGGACGGATAGTTATAACGAGCAGGACTTCTATTACATGAGTGGCAGTGGTTAGAATCTAATCACCTTTTTTGGTTTTAACATGTCTTTTTCCAACATTACCCTAACCCTAACCCTTAACCACTCACAAGCAAGCATGCCTGAATTTAACCTTACCCTACCACTTAGCCTACTTTGTAAATATTAGACTTTTGGCAGTAGCGACCGGTCATCTCTGATCCACCTGCTTTGAGCCCCACATTTTTAGCAATAAATACATAATAATAATAATTTGGGGGTGGGTTGCCTAATGTTCTTGTTATTTTGACATTAATACGTGTCACATATCAGTTTGCAAACAATGTACTTAAAAAATATATTTCATTGAGTTAATAAATCCGCAAACAAAAATGGTCTCTTTTTGGCAGCTTCAAAATCCAGGTTTTTCAGCTTAGCTCAGTGCTTTCTGTGGTGGTGGGGCAAGCCAGCAGAAAATATGGAGCATTGTGCTGTGATTAGCTCAGTGTTCTGTCACTAATGGGGACACTACGTCACTACCAAGTCTAAGAGTAGAGCTCTAAAATTCTAGCCCCATCCAAGAAGGCTCAAGGTCATTGGCCACAGATAAAAGGACGTCAAATCATGTTATATCTACAGTAGCTTTAATTGGACATCATACAACATCATACTTTCAAAATCTTAGCTTGCCCTCATAGTCATGAATCAATTCGACAATCTACTGGCAAATCCTTTTTAATCCTTGTCATATGAAGAGAAATAATGAAGAGACATGATAGATAAAACGTATCAGTGCTCATCGGCCATTGGACATAAACATTACACAACCATTTGGATATCGCAAATTCAACAATTAGTGATTTGGAAGGAATCAGTGGCTAACTGCATGTATTGCAAAGCAATCGTTAGCCTGATATTCTGTGGAGTGATTGTGTGGTCCCAAGTCTAAGATTAAGGGACACTTTTTCTAGTTTAAAACTATAAACATTAAACATTGGCCATGCTGTCAATGAAGCAATGTCGCTCTCAAAACAACTGTTAACTCGAAACTGCAAAATCTGACTTTAGTGATTTCAAGACACCTGGGATCTCGGAAAAATGAGCTACAGCTGGGAAAATGCGTTTTGAACTGTGACCTGAAGATTACTGACGTCACCAGGAGTTCCCAGTTGTCAAGAAAGCACCAGAGAATGCAAGACTTTGCTTACAAAGTTTGACGACAAAATTTGCCCACAATGGATGGCCGAGCCACCTTCCCGTTCAAGTGAGCACAACAAGGTGAGTCCATAAATGTATTGTATGCTGCTGCATAAATTATGTAATATACCAGGGACATATGTATACTGTAGCTAAGTAAGTAATAGTAAGTGTATGTTGTGTAGTAAGCTGTTAGTAGCCCATGTGCCTCACACTAATAATTTGGTCTATTTCCACCTCTTTATTGTGCCTACTGTTCTGACTTGGTGGTGCACATGTAGCCTATAACCTGTTTTTGAGAAATGTAATCATCAAATATTGTAAGAGCGTTCATTGTCTGCCCCCTGTATTTATCCTATGGTTCTGACTTGGTGTACAGGGAGAACACTGTAAGAACGGCCCATGTTCTGAATTCTGTCGCTGTACGTTTCAAAAGTGCTGAAACAATTGTTATATTAACTACGTCCATCCTGGCACACTCATTAATATATCCCACATTGTTTATTTTTTGCCCCACCATGCTAAAATTGTCAGTGAAATTTTGTGATTCAAATCATATGAGAGTTGCTAAGCCTATTGGAATTCGGACAATGTGAGCATTTGTTGTGAAATAGTTGTCTAACTTCGCCTGCAGTTGTCTTGAAAAAAATATATAACTCTGATATGGATGTCAAGGCAATATACCCAATTCAAAGCCTAAATATGAGCCATGAGGGCAGATATGTTAAATATGTCATGCAGTAAGGCATGAGAAGCTGTGGTATATTGTGAGTAAAACACGGCTAACGGATGGTCTTTATACCCTGTTTGTCCCTATAGAGTCAATTAATGAGGACTAAAACAATCTCTTTCTTTGTTGATCTGCAGGAACAGATGTTTCTCTCACATCAAGGAACTCTGAAATTTCGAGGTGCACGAGCAAAAAGCAAAATGTGTTTTTTCCCTGAATGTACATACTGTATGTCATTCAATGTGAAGGACAAGCTGGCAACAAGGAAAGCAGGCAGGCTTGAATTCCATCTCTGCCCCTCTGAGTGTGCTTCTGTGGATTCAGTGTCATGGGTCTCAATCCATCTGCGTTATCGTTTCACCGGGCCCAAATCCCACTGCTGCCACTCCTCATCACAGCACCGAGCTGGGATCAAACAGGACTCATCAGGGTGACATAACTGGAAGACCACAGGGTTACATTCACAAACGCTTTTAAGTGAACAAGGAAAATCAAATCTGAGGTCTGGGGTAGAAGATAAAGAGGGAAAATTTGTATTTTCTCAGCTCAACAATTATGGCAAGGTGTAATGGAAGGATTATAATGGGAAAGAAAACAGATATTTGTTTTGTTTTGTCCTCTACAGTTATAATAGACCATTCGCTGTGAGGTGCCCACTCTGACACGTTGTCTGAGACACGGGATATACGTATAGGAGGAGGCAGAGGGATCTGAGGAATGTCCTAAAATGGACACCATATTATTGCTTACTGTTTAAAAAAGCAATGAGGTAGTATCTCTAACCTAGCATGTGACACAGGTGAGTATGCTACAGTCAAAATGATTCCTAACATCAGAATGTAAGTAAGGCAACCAAAACAAGTTGGTTGCTCTGTTGTTCTGAGTGTTGAGCTGAACTAGTGTATCTATTAGAATCCTCAAAAGAGCAGTGACCTGTGTCGTCCAGTGGTTAGTGCTGCTGACCATGCCAGACACATGCCGTGCACACATGCTGCATGGGTTGAAATTCGGCCTACTGCCCTCTGTATTCAAACTTCTCCTGTATTTCCTCCACTGTCCTACATGTTCAATAAAAACAACACTAAATGCAAGAAGTGGGACGGTGCCCACTCTTTTAGAGAAAATAAATCCCTAAGAGAGCACTTCCAAACTTCCAGTACGGAGGAGATTTAAAAACACTCAGTCCTGAACTGAATTATCATCATTTACCATATGTAGTTTGACTGACAGGCATTTGAAATGTATCAGTTACTGCTAGAAACACAGTGTCCTTGTCCTCATCCAGCATTAAATGAATGGGAATAAGGTGAGCTGAGAGAGAGAGAGAGAGAGCTTGGGAGGCGTGCCAAGAATACAGACCAGCTCAGTGGGCCTTACAGTAGTTCATGCTTGGCATATCCACTCCAAGTCTTCTCCCTGGGCATTCTTACCTTAAAGGCACAGATCTGATGTGCCCTTTAAAGGTTATCCATGCGCTCAGAGAGACAGCCAGTTTGGCAAGTGATCTCTAGAGGTATTTATTAACCAACGAGTTAGAATGGCCGGGACACTGCAGCGCTTGGTGTTAACAGTCCTGAGCTTGCCCTTATACCCTCCACAGCCATCTCAAGGCTTGTAGAACAGAAGGCGAGGCCCATGTCAAGGCATCATGGACTGGGTAGACAGTCCCTGAGAGTAGGAGGTACATTAAAATGTGCAACTGTGGCTGCAGCTACAGACAACACATGTAATTTAATCATGTGACTCCAAGAAACGGGGTTCAATTGGCATCACAACAAAAATGGGAGGATGGGACATTTCATGTAGCACACTGCTGCTTCCGACTGGTAAGGGGACAATATTCAATGTGTTAATTTAATACCTTTACCTTTGTTTTACCAAGTTTACTGAACACATCATCATTTACAAAACTTGATAATTATGATAAAAACATACATCAGACATGATGTGACTTACATATTGTAGTTTATGGAGAAATTAATGTGTTTTAAGAGACATTGAGATTATTGGAACCACTCCGATTAAGACATACTAAAGTTTTACATTGAGTGTAAAAGATAACCGGTACACCACAAGCATAATGAATCATGTTTCCCTAGTATGTGTGGGCAAATACACAAACAATACAGAAGATCCCTTGTGAATAATACTTTTAATGGGTAAAGGGTGAGAATATTGTGACAGTGATTTATATACTCTTTAGGAATTGCTCTTTTAGAATTCCATGTTTCGTAAGTCTTAAAAAGCTGTTTTTTATCAACTTTAAATTAAATGATCAACTACATTAAATATTACAAAAACATTATCCATGAGCAAGTTTGAAGCTTGGTAACAGATCAACATATTATATTATATTATTACATATTTTTCCCACTACCCACACAACACCATCATCAGACAACTTTATTTTTAACTGAAGAGCTGTGGAATGTTTTATGTCTATAGCTAAAGTATTAATGCTGTGCATATTAATGCACCGTGAATATAAGTAATCTTCAAGGGGTATTATCTCTTTCACGTGCTAATATTTTCACTCAGGTACACCTATATGCAGGGGTGCATGTACTGTATATGGCGGGACTTTTTCAAATCAGTTTGATCATGGTCAAACATGTCTTTCCTTTGTTCATCGCTATGATCGCTTGTGCCAGTAAATCACCTACAGTAGAATTGAAAGAGAGGTGAGAGTTGTCCACTACACCACATGGCCACTGGTTTCTCGCTGTCATTTCCTGTTGTTGATGTTGTTGTTGATCTTCTCTGTTGAAGGGATGCAGCACATTAGCTTGTGAATGATTTGTTTTTATGTTTCTGCCAAGTCACTCAGAGCCTCTGAAATGTATCTGCCGTGGACTGTTGTGGAAAGCTTAAAAGGCCCAATTACGCTCCTCTACACTGTTTTCAAACGTGTTTCAACCAGTTCATCATTTTACACAAAATACAAATGATAGTGTCACGATCGTCGTTTGAGTGAGACCAAGGCACAGTGTGGTATGCGTACATTCGCTTTTAATGAATGAAACACTTAACAAAAACAAAACAAAACCAATGAAAACCAACTAAACATAGTCATACAAAAAGCCTAGATGACCCACTCTAGTCGCTATCACGCCTCAACCAACACAGAGAAAAAACAGCTTACTATGGTCAGGGAGTGCGGACTCCGACCGCAAAACCTGACTCAATAGGGGAGGGTCCGGGTGGGCATCTAGGATGGATTACACAGGGCGTCGGGGGCGGCTCCGGTGTGGGGCGCATCGCCAGAAGCTCCTGACCGTGGGTCGTTGCTGGAGGCACCAGACCGTGGATCGTCGCCGTGGGCTCCGGACCGTGGATCGTCGCCGGAGAAACCGGACAGTAGATCGTCACAGGAGGCTCTGGACCACAGACCGTCGCTGGAGGCTTCGTACCGCAGACCGTCGTTGGAGGCTCCGGAACGCCAACCGTCGCTGGAGGCTCTGGACCGCCGACTGTCTCAGGAGGTTTCGGACCGTAGACTGTCTCAGGAAGATCCGGACAGTAGACCGTCTCAGGAGGTTCCGGACCGTAGACCGTTGTTGGAGATTCCGGACTGTGAAACGTCGCCGGAAGCTCTGGACTGGGAACTGTCGCCAGAAGCTCTGGGCTGGGAACTGTCGCCGGAAGCTCTGGACTGTGGAGGCGCACTGGAGGCCTGATGCGTGGTGCCGGCACTGGTGGTACCAGGCTGGTGACACGCACCTCATGGCGATTGCGGGGAGAAGGCACAGGACGTACTGGACTGTGGAGGCGCACTGGAAGTCTGATGCGTGGTGCCGGCACTGGTGGTACCGGGCTGGTGATACGCACCTCAGGGCTAGTGAGAGGAAGAGGCACAGGACGTACTGGACTGTGGAGGTGCACTGGAGATCTGGAGCGTAGAGCTGGCACAACAAGTCCTGTCGGTATGTTCACTTTAGCCTGGCAAGTGCGGGGTGCTGGCATAGGGTGCACTGGGCTGTGAAGGCGCACTGGGATATCCTGGACCGAGGAGACGTACTGGAGACCAAGAGTGCTGAGCCGGTACAACCTGTCCTGGCTGAAGGCTCCCTTTCACACGACAAGTGCGAGGAGCTGGCACAGAACGCACCGGGCTGTGGATGCGCACTGGAGACACATTGCATATCTCCTCAAAACATGGTGCCTGACTAGTCCCACGCTCCTCACGGCGACTGTCTTGCTCCAGACACCAAAACATCCACTCTACCTCATCACTCCCTTCAACTATCTCACAATACTCCTCGCTCAGTCTATCCCAATATTCCTCTTCGCTCTCAGACTCGCCCCTCGGCTTGTGCCCCCCCAAAATTTTTTGGGGGAGCTGCCTCTCGGGCTTCTGTAGTGGTCGTGAACTTCGGAATCGCCGTTGCTCCTCCTTCGCTGCCTCTGCCTGCTTCCATGGCAGGGTCTTGTCCCTGCCATTACTTCCTCCCATGTCCATGATGTCTTCCACTCGTTTTTCTCCCGGGCCCAGGATGTCCGCTCCTCCTGACCACGCTGCTTGGTCCGTTTGTGGTGGGATCTTCTGTCACAATCATCGAAAGGAGTGCAAAACAGTAGCTTCACTTTTTGTTTGTGCTTTATTGTTTTTTTTTGGTGAGTTTCAGTTTATTAAAATATGTGGAACTCTACTCACGCTGCACCTTGGTCTACTCTTTTCGACGATCGTGAAAGTAGGCAACATTTTGGAGCATTAAAAGACTCATGTTAGCAATCTCGCAATGTGATTTCTCTGAAAACATTGGATGATGTGGGCATCAGGAAATATGCTTTATTACTTTATCTGATAGATAAGTAGAACAGGTCTTCGCTGATTTCAACTAACCAGTGTTGACCTCTTCTGCAAGACATTTTAGGTGACATAGTGCACTTTCAACTAATTGATATGGGAATAGCCAAAGGGAAATGGGAATTGAAATTGGCAGGCAATTTAAAACCTAATCCACATGCACTTACAGCTTCATCCTCCAATACAATATCCATGAGACACAACCGCCTACCTGTAGTAAACAGTGCCCTCCTTTCAAACAAATTCATCAAGGGCTCTTTGCTGTACAACATTTTGACAGCACTTTACGATAAAATATCTGATTGGTTGTCTATACAGAAATGTTAACCCTTGCCCCTTCAGGACTGAGCTGTATAATGTATTGCGATAGAAGGTTTTGTATTAAACCAATAAACCACACTTTCTGTTGGGCCATTGGTCTGTATCTGACACTGGCTGCTTGAGATAGTTGCAACTGATACCCATTAGAATGGATTAAGCAGAGTGAATTCTGCCTGTTTTTAACAATATTAAAGATGTTCGTGACCCATACTCCATTGCAGAGATGAGTTGATGTAGATATGACTGAGATTGCTGCAGACTGAGTCTGCAGTTGTGGAGGCTAAAATACCGTCACAGTAAGGAGTAGGGTCTGTTCCTTATTCCACTTGTAACTAAACTTAACTCTGTTACTATGCAATAACAAAGCAATTACTAAAATAGCATGTCACAACAACAGACAGCAGCAACAGTGTAACGAGCACAGCGGTAACACAGAGACCATGGAGCACTCATAAGCGTTCGCACTTCAACACGACTGAAGATTGGCTGAAATTTCGGAAATGTTAATAAATCTGTTTAAGTAAATTAAAGCAATATTATTGCAATTATTAGCACAACGTGGAACAAGTCGCAGGCGAGATTGTAAGACCACTTGTCTTTAAATCTGATTTCCTTGCACAGGCGATAACATGCATATCAAGTTGGTTCTGTTAGATACAGTACAAAATCTTCCCGACAGCTTCATTACCATGTACCTCAATTACCAAATGAGACAAAGTGCAAATGAGCCAAGAATACTTTTATTCATTTTATTTCAGTATGCTGTTTTTATTGCATATTTTACTGGAGGTCTCCTTATTAAGCAGGTCAGAGAGAGAGAGAGAGAGAGAGAGAGAGAGAGAGGGGTGCCCTCCTATGAGATTTATGCTATGCCATTATCCAACAGGGTGGCCCATGGGCACCAGAGGCGGAGAGCTCCACTGCATGTCTAAGTGAGCCGGGCTGATGCCCAGCCAGAAGTCCTTATGCAGATGAATTGGGGGCAGTGACACCACTGAATGAACCAGGTGCGCCGTCCAAATCGATCTGCACAGCTCTACTGCTCTCAGCTGAGGGAATTTCTTGTTAAGGGGAAAGCAATAGGAGAGGCTTGGGAGTGGGGCTCAGTGCAGAGACCTATCTCTTACTTTTTCCTCCAGAAGGATCACCATTAGACTTCTCTGAGAATATGGGTGTAGGCCTACTCCAGAGAGAGTGTGTCAAAGGTGTGTCCACATTTCCATGGTTTATAGTGGTCTAGTAATTCTACAACTCCTAATGTCTATTGTTACATTTAGTTTCATAGGTACTACAGTGAAACTGACACGGTCAGGACACAATCCAGAAGCATATTCTTATTTTATTATTTTTACCTGTCAAAAGCCATTAGAACACCTGCTCATTCAAGGGTTTTCTTTATTTTTTTACAATTTTCTACATTATAGAATAATAGTGAAGACATCAAACCTATGAAATAACATATATGGAATCAAATAGTAACCAAAAAAGTGTTAAACAAATCATAAAATATTTCATATTTGAGATTCTTCACGTGCTAAGCACTTGTTGGCTGCTTTCCTTCACTCTGAGGTCCGACTCATGCCAAACCATCGCAATTTGGTTGAGTTCGAGTGATTGTGGAGGCCAGGTCATCTGATGCAGCACTCCATCACTCTCCTTCTTGGTAAAATAGCCCTTACACATCCTGGAGGTGTGTTGGGTCATTGTCCTGTTGAAAAACAAATGATAGTCCCACTAAGCCCAAACCAGATGTGATGGTGTATATCTGCAGAATGCTTTGGTAGCCATGCTGGTTAAGTGTACCTTGAATTCTAAATAAATCACTGACAGTGTCACCAGCAAAGCACCATCACACCTCCTCCTCCTTGCTCCTTGCTCCTAAGAGAGTAACTTTTTTTCTAAGAGTGTACTGAAAATGTATTCAATGTTCTACCTTATGCAGTAAAGCCAGATGCCCTGCAAGCCCAACATTCCCAATAGTTGCCATGGTTTCACGTAATATTACAAAAAAACTGTTGCTTTTTACAGCTAGTGGGCCTTAAACTTAAGTGGCCCAATGGAACCTATTTTGAAGGAATGTTCTCCACCTATCTGCAAACTAAAACATGTATTTATTAATGCAAATAGTCCTCATGGAATGTTGTTGTTCTTTATGGTTATGAAGTTAAATAAACGGAAAAATAATGCCGTGTGGATCGTCAATCCTGTTATTATTTGCAGGATTTGGGAATGTAGCCCACTGACCTATACAATTGTGTTTGTAGTATAACCTCTCAAAGTATTTTAAATATGTATTTATTCATATCTTTCATAGACAAATACCAGCACAAAACCCTGACAGTGTGGGTGTAGCTCTTTTTATTAAAGAGTGCACACCTAATACTCATTAGTGAATGTTATGGCATCCATTATGTGCCGCCGCCTCCTTTACCATGATTAAGCCTGCGTATTTACAACAATCCTCATAAACAACTTAAATGACAGGATCTTAGGTGTCCTGTAGTTTACAAATCCAGAGTGCACTCTTGGCGAGCGTTCCTGTCACCGTCTCGGCACAGCATGGTGAAACGATATCCTAATTACCGCCACACGGTTAGCTGACAGAAAGAGAAAGAGTGAGAGGAGCCAACCTCTTCTCTCCTCCACTCCAAGACTGAGACCAATTCACTCTGATCGGATCCTACCGGGGGACCACACTCTCAACCGCAATAACTTAAAGATGTTAAAATATTTTAAAAACTGGGAAGTGAAAAGGTGACAGTTGGTAAGACACAAAACGGTGTGAAAGCTCCTGGTCATGTTTAATTGTAAATTAGATCCTGCATGAATTATCTTAATACAACAGTGTATTACCACAATCTGGAGGCAATGGATGATGTTTAGATAGGTACATTTCTGCATTAAGCATCGGAAGGAAATAATGGTAATGTCCCCACCCTCAAGAAACTTGTTGTCCAGCTGTCTTGTTATCCACCTGTCTTGTTGCCCAGCTGTCTTGTTGTCCATCTGTCTTGTTATCCAGCTTTTGCTGCATCAAACTATCAACCTCTGGTCATCTGTCTCACGAGACAATGGTTTGGAGGAAGGAGTTTAGGAGAGGGCAACAGAGGATACTGTTGAAATTACAACATCCTGTCAGTTTTAGCCACTGATTAAATGAGACATACCAATAGCAACTTCACCCGACACAGTGGCACAATTTAATTTGTCAAGGGGGCAACAGGACATGGAAAAAGGGGGATAGGACCGCAGCTAGTAGTAGTTTTCCACTACTTAGTATTCAATCCCACTTTGATATTTCAAGGCAGCCATCAAGAACATGCAAATATGCTCATTTCTCTAAATATGGGATTCACCCAATCTCTTCCAGCATTTGACAAGCAGAACTAATGCCCCACATGCATATGCTCAGGTGTGGATGTGTAGTGCCGGTTGGGGCAGCAATGTTCTCTGCTACATTTGTGTTCTTATTAGGTTTTTATCCTCTTTTTTCACTACTTGGTCACATTTTATTTGTGCATTTACTGTTAAATTAGTCATCTCAGATGAGTGAGGGCTTAGCTACAGCCTAAGCATTAGGAACAACTTCTGTGTTACAAAAGTTAAATGATTTGTTATTCATATAGCAAAAATGAATGTTGTACCTTTGAGGAGTAACGCAATCTTCATGCAATTCTATACAGTTGATGACAATAGAGATCCTATTAAATTACTAGAGGGGCTTTGCCATTATCCCTTGAAGTTCCAGATTGGGGTAAAAAATGGCACAAAAAAAAGGAATCCAAACCAGACTAATGAGAATGAATGGCAGTAAATGCTTAATCCAGATTTTACTTATGCAGGAAAATAAAACTAAGAAATGGAATATACAGTGCATTTGGAACATATTACATTTTTTACATTTTTTCCACATTTTGTTACATCACAGCCTTATTCTAAAATGGATCAAATACAAAAAAAATCCTCATCAATGTATACACAATACCCCATAATGACAATTTAAAAAAATTAAAAACAGAAATACATTCTTTACATACAGTTTCAGTCAAAAGTTTGGACACACTTAATCATTCAATGATGTTTCTATATTTTTTTACGATTTTCTACATTGTAGAATAATAGTGAAGACATCTAAACCATTAAATAACACATATGGAATCATGTAGTAACCCAAAAAAGTGTTAAACAAATAAAAATGTTTGAATTTTAGATTCCTAAAAGTAGCCACGTTCTGCCTTGATGATAGCTTTGCACACTCTTGGCATTCTCTCAACCAACTTCACCTGGAAGGCTTTTCCAACAGTCTTGAAGGAGTTCCGATATATGCTGAGCACTTGTTGGCTGATTTTCCTTCACTCTGCAGTTCATCTCATCCTCAACCATCTCAATTGGGTTGATGTCAGGTGATTGTAGAGGGCAAGTCTTCTGATGAGGCACTCCATCACTCTCCTTCTTGATCAAATAGCCCTTACACAGCCTGGATGTGTGTTGGGTCATTGTCCTGTTGAAAAACAAATGATAAATGATAGTCCAACTAAACGCAAACTAGATGGGATGGCGCATCGCTGTAGCCATGCTGGTTAAGTGTGCCTTGAATTCTAAATAAATCACTGACAGTGTCACCAGCAAAGCACCCTCACACCATCACACCTCCTACTCCTTGCTTCACGGTGGGAATTACCCATGCGGAGATAATCCATTCACCTACTCTGCGTCTCACAAAGACACTGCGGTTGGAAACAAAAATCACAAATTTGAACACATCAGATCAAAGGACAGATTTCCACCTGTCTAATGTCCATTGCTCATGTTTCTTGGCCCAAGCAAGTCTTATTTTTATTGGTGTCCTGTAGTAGTGGTTTCTTTGCAGCAATTCAACCATGAAGGCCTGATTCACGCAGTCTCCTCGGAACCTTGAACGCAGTGAATCATTTATTTGGGCTGCAATTTCTGAGGTTGGTAATACAAATGAACTTATCCTCTGCAGCAGAGATACCTCTGAGTCTTCCTTTCTTTTGACGGTCCTCATGAGAGCCAGTTTCATCGTAGTGCTTGTTGGTTTTTGTGAATGCACTTGAAGAAAAGTTCAAAGTTCTTCAAATTTTACGGATTCACCGACCTTCATGTCTTAAAGTAATGATGAGCTAGCTAGATATATTTTTTATGAAATACTCTTGTCTTAGTGTGCCAGAGTGCAGAATAACTGATGCATATTTGAATGGTCAACACCTGTTGAATATGTCCGGTGTAAGTAAACGTCGATAACAAAGTGTAATTCAGTTGTTGCCAGCATCATTGTTACAGTCACCAACTCTCTGGATAACATAACAGCCTAACC
Source organism: Oncorhynchus mykiss (assembly GCF_057628025.1). Lineage (NCBI taxonomy): Eukaryota > Metazoa > Chordata > Actinopteri > Salmoniformes > Salmonidae > Oncorhynchus > Oncorhynchus mykiss. The sequence goes on along the minus strand of NC_143035.1, from coordinate 25,190,762 downwards.
AGCTCTGCTAGGGGGAGTAATCTTCAGTGAGCTGTTCTCTCTCTCAGATGTCTGGAAGTAGCTGGCAAGTTAGTACAGAACGCACGGATCAACCCTTAAATAGATGGGTGGGGCTAAAGGTGTGAACAACGCTGAATGGGTATAGACAAAGAGGTGGTCTCCAAAAGTAGTACCAAAACATTGAAAGACAGTTTTCTCAAAAGTGAGTTTACAAGTTCATCAACTTTCAAAGCAGAATTACTTTCCCATTGTTTCCTCAAATGCAGTGCATGATATACCATTTTGTAGCTGAGTCTCTACTTTTATCCAATGTAAAACATAGAAACAACAAATGTTGCTACATAAGACAGAATCCAGGTGGTAAGTCACATTTGAACTGTTCTTGCCATAATAGGGACGTGGTCTTTTACCAAATAGGGCTATTTTCTGTATACCACCCCTATCTTGTCACAACACAACTGATTGCCTCAAACACACTAAAAAGAAAGAAAAAAAAAGAAAAAAATCCACAAATGAACTTTTAACCTTTTCACGAGTACCAACACATGGGTGTGATCATTCTACAGTGGTCCCTGTAGCATATGATCAAACTGGTATGATTAGAACACGTTCTTTCGAACATCCAGTTCCAAAGGACGCAACAATCAACATTTGAGCTGGCCACACCGTTTTTTCAGAAACATTTTACACAAAAAATGTCCAGAATTTGAGCAGTTCATTTTTGGATGCAATGTTCAGACATTCACAGAAGTAGCCACAGCGTAACACAATCATTCAAACGGGGAAAAATGTAGGCTACATTTGTCCTAACTGAGGAAAGATTGACATAACAAAAGCGGTCATATTTTTATAACTCTTGGCTGACAGAAACTACAATATGAATTAGCTAATAGTAGTTACAAATTATAATTAATCACATCTAGAAATCGAAAGTAATAAGACGGTGGGTAGTTTGTGCTCGCCACCATGCATGTTTTTTTCACATCACCCAAAGATAATAGGAGGAGACAAGATGAGTTTGGTCTGTTTAAAGTATGCATGTCGAAAGGGATGTGTCGTCTACGACCATCCACTTGCCTTCATTCACTTCCGGAGGTTTACCCGAAAGATGAGTGAACCATTCCTTCACCTCATTATAACATCTTTGGTCTGGCAGATTACGTGACACCCAGAATACCTTGTATAATGTCATCAAACATGCTCCACACATAGCTGACAAATAGCTTAGCTCATTATAATCAGTACAACCTTCAAAAATGTATTTTACTCACAGCATAGGTGTCCATTACAATATATGCAATAATTGGAATGCATTATTTGTCACCAGTAATTGAAAACGTCAATAAAAATGTAAATACACTATGCTCCATACGTACATACATACATACATACATATACATACACATACACACACACACATACACACACATACATATATATATATATATATATATATATATATATATATATATATATACATATATATATACATACAGTTGAAGTCGGAAGTTTACATACATCTTAGCCAAATACATTTCAGCTCAGTTTTTCACAATTCCTGACATTTAATCCAAGTAATAATTCCCTGTATTAGGTCAGTTAGGATCACCATTTTATTTTAAGAATGTGAAATGTCAGAATAATAGTAGAGAGGATGATTTATTTCAGCTTTTATTCCCAGTTGGTCAGAAGTTTACATGCTGCTTGATCAGTGAGTAGGTATATTAGCTGGCCAAAATTACATGAATATGTATCAAAATATATTAACAGAAATTTCAGCAGTTCAGAATTATTTTGATTTTATATAGCAAAGCAATCAATATCCAATCCTAAACTTGTTGTAAGCGAGAGGCATCTTGCAGTCACTCGTTAAAGATATGTCATTTTGAGCCGCATCCTATTTCTTGCATCCCATTGCACTGGCTACTCGCCTTCACTCCCCTCAAAGATGTAAAAGCATTGGACAGGTGTAGATGAATTGTCTAATCTTTGAGGGGTGTGAACGAGTGTATAGGCGAGAAGGGGTGCATGCAAGCAGTCTTTCCATTTTCTAGTTAGTCATCAATCATTGTTGAAGCTGACAGCTGGCTTCTCAGATAAATAGACATGTTGCTTGTTGTTTGATTTAGCTAGCTAGTTAGTTGTCATTACTTTGAGCTGACAGCATGCTCTGAATTATTGCTAATCAAGAATTATTTCACAAATGGTCCCAACAATCACCTGTCAACTCACCATGGATGGAGAGATGAGAGAGAATCTTCAATTAGGAGTAAGCAAGGTGTATTAAGATAGCCAGCTAGCTATCACAATGAATTAGCTAGACTTTAGAAATGATCAGGCCTTCACTACCTGCATCTACTCTGTATTTGTTCAATGTACAGTAGGCTATAGCCAGTGTTGGAGTGAAAGTACTATTGAAGACATGCTGCTATAGCAAATGCTAGCCTAAATGTTTCACGGACTATTTCCCCAGCCATGGTATTTTTCATCCCAGTTTCCCACAAGCCAAGTTAGCTAGCTAACAAGTTAATGGTAATTCAGAGAGGGACAGAGAGCTAGAGATTAGAGACACAAAGCGGTTTGAAGAGGAAGAGATACCCTTCTTTGTGTGTGTGTGTGTGTGTGTGTGTGCGTGCGTGTGTGCGTGTGTGCGCGTGTGTGTGTGTGTGTGTTTTAAAACATTTGCATCTCTATGACAATTTACTTTATTGTGGACCCAAATAAATAAGACTGATAAGGCACTTAAACATGCTTTTGTCCCTCAGGGTAAGATGGTGAAGGGAAGGGAAGGGGCAGGCTCATAGACCTGGTGGCCAGCACTGGATCCAAGTATGAATGATGACCTAGTAGTTTGTGTCCGTGTGTGTTATAGATCTATTTGTGTTTGTTTGTCAGACAGAGAGTCAAATTCATTCAAATAAATATGAATTAAAATCCTTCTTGCCCACCGCCATCTGGCCTTCAACAGCACATGACACTATCCAGTCACTTTATGAGTGAGAGTTCAGTGTGTCAAATCGGAGGTCATGTTGTCCGGACCTCTGGTAGTCTCTATGGGGGTACCACAGGGTTCATTTCTCGGGCCGACTCTCTTCTCTGTATATATCAATGATGTCGCTCTTGCTGCGGGCGATTCCCTGATCCACCTCTACGCAGACGACACCATTCTGTATACTTCTGGCCCTTCCTTGGACACTGTGCTAACTAACCTCCAAACGAGCTTCAATGCCATACAACACTCCTTCCGTGGCCTCCAACTGCTCTTAAACGCAAGTAAAATCAAATGCATGCTTTTCAACCGTTTGCTGCCCGCACCCATCCGCCCGACTAGCATCACCATTCTGGACGGTTCCGACCTAGAATATGTGGACAACTATAAATACCTAGGTGTCTGGATAGACTGTAAACTCTCCTTCCAGACTCCTATTAAACATCTCCAATCCAAAATCAAATCTAGAATCTGCTTTCTATTTCGCAACAAAGCATCCTTCACTCACGCCGCCAAACTTACCCTAGTAAAACTGACTATCCTACCGATCCTTGACTTCGGCGATGTCATCTACAAAATAGCTTCCAATATTCTACTGAGCAAACTGGATGCAGTCTATCACAGTGCCATCCGTTTTGTTACCAAATCACCTTATACCACCCACCACTGCGACCTGTATGCTCTAGTCGGTTGGCCCTCGCTACATATTCGTCGCCAGACCCACTGGCTCCAGGTCATCTATAAGTCTATGCTAGGTAAAGCTCCGCCTTATCTCAGTTCACTGGTCACAATAACAACACCCACCTGTAGCACACATTCCAGCAGGTATATCTCACTGATCATCCCCAAAGCCAACACCTCCTTTGGCCGCCTTTCCTTCCAGTTCTCTGCTGCCAGTGACTGGAACGAATTGCAAAAATCCCAGAAGTTGGAGACTTTTATTTCCCTCACCAACTTTAAACATCAACTATCTGAGCAGCTAACCGATCGCTGTAGCTGTACATACTCCATCTGTAAATAGCCCACCCAATCTACCTACCTCATCCCCATACTGTTTTTATTTTATTTACTTTTCTGCTCTTTTGCACACCAGTATCTCTACTTGCACATCATCATCTGCTCATTTATCACTCCAGTTTTAATCTGCTAAATTGTAATAATTCACTCCTATGGCCTATTTATTGCCTACCTCCTCATGCCTTTTGCACACAATGTATATAGACCTTATTTTTTCCTCTGTGTCATTTACTTTTTTATTGTGTTGGCTTGTTTATTGTTTACTCCATGTGTAACTCTATGTTGTTGTCTGTGTCACACTGCTTTGCTTTATCTTGGCCAGGTTGCAGTTGCAAATGAGAACTTGTTCTCAACTATCCTACCTGTTTAAATAAAAAAAGAAATATACAAATAAAATATTGGCTTTTGAACACTAGTTCTGAGCTATTTTACTGGCCTCTCTACAGTTATATTTATGTTTTGTGTGATTGTCTTGCAGTGTTGTGAGAATTAAACCAGTGTTGTACTGCTAACTGCTAATTGTGTTCACCTTACTTGGCAGTTTGCACCTAGCCAGATCACTGGCAACAGAGTGGGGGGGGGGGGGTGCCTTCTATGCTGGAGGAAGGATCATCCCCTTCACTGATAGGTAGCATATTTAAAGGATTGGCCTCTTAAAGAGATTAAACCCCTTAAGAATAACCAAATGCTCTGGTCCCTGCAGCATAGGGATTCCTCTCTAATTGTGTGTGTGTGTGCGCATGTTTGTGCGCCCACATTTGTGTGTGTGTAGATGGGGATGCATGTGCGTGTGCATGCCCGAAGTTCAATTCTCTCCCACAGCACAAAGAACAAGGTTTTGAAGCATGTTTTCTGCCATGTGCAGAAGATTATTGCAACTCCACAACCACAATGACAGTGACATGACAATAATAATGTTGTAATTGATGATGATAAAACAGATGATCATATTTGTTGTCTTTTATCATATATGATAGTACTAGCTTATTGTAGACAAATACTCAATGGTGTGCGTTTCACACTGACGTCATAATTATTCATGACAAGTACACAGCTGATTTGCCAACTCAGCTAATGAGCCCGAGCAATGCTCATGAATATTCAAAAACTCAATTAGCTTCACTAACTGATGAAAAAGATTTATTCTGAATCAATGGGTGATGGAGAATAGATAGGGTCTGCATACACCAATCCTACACCTGGCACAGGCCCTTGCTCCCCATACCTACTGTTTCCTACCCCTTATCCATCAAAGCCCTCACCAGAGGAATGACTTACAGAAGATTCTGCTGCCAGTTCTCATGCTAGCTCATTAAAGCCTCATCTTCACTCCCCTTCTCACTGGTCACCACCAACATTACGTTTGTTTTTGCTGCACTCACCTTATTTTGGATGAAAAGGGCAATCAATAATAATTCATGTCAGTGTGTGTACTGCAATAATGTCACTAGAGTCTCTACAGAGGAATGGACTGTGTTCTGTCAATACAGGTTAGTGATTCTCAACCTATTATCCCTGTCTCAAGGAATAAATGAACAGCACTTTCTCTGGAAACTAGTATTAGCTGTAGATCAGCTAGCCGGAACAGTTTAGCATAATAAAGTGGGCACCAAGGTTTATGCCTTAGATATAATGGTAGAATTTAACATTGAGCTTCTACCAATGCATATACTATAGTGGGGGCTTTTGCCACAATAATGAACTGGCTTAATGTTGGTGTGGGTTAGATCATTCTGATGGAGACACAAGGAGTAGGGCCCAAATACAGTATATTCCCCATACTGTACCCTACGTCAGGTTGCCCTACTGGCTCTCTCTTGGCGGTCCCTAAGGAAACTATTATATGGATTCAGTTAAGGCAAACAACATGTCAGGATGTGATCCAATCTTTGAAGCTCACCATCTAGAGCTAAAATGTGAAATGACAATCTCCCTCTGGGGATGGTGTGCAAGGCCTAAACTCACAATGATAAAAAACATGATTATTATGTATCTTATTAAGATTCTTTCACTCCCAATCCTTTTGCATCCCTGTCTTTGTCCTTAGCCTTTGTTATTTTGCCTACACTTCACTATCTACCTGTCTACTGCAAGGCAGAAGATCCACAAAGACAGAAACAGAAGAAGGTACAATTCATATATGTAGCTATTACTGGTGGTGTTGTCATCAGGGGGAAATGCAAGAACGCTAATGGTTTCTGCAATTAGGGCAGACAGAGCTGTCTTGACGGTTCTCCTATGGGATAATACTGACTTTTGCAGGCCTGCAAGGTTGGTGATGGATGCCATTTTAAAAGAGTTCCTTTTTTTCTCTCTCCGTCGCTCTCTCTGAAAACCTTTCATAGGGGAAGGTTTTAATGAGACCTCGAGTTCACCGTGATAGAAACCCCTTTTAAGATATTCATGCAATTTGTTTTTTAACCGCCGTACACTGAGATATTGGTCCTGTTTTCTTTTTGTCTTTTTTATAGATTTATGTGTGTAAGAATTTCTAAACCACAAACATGAAAAGATACAAATCCTGCAGGGGTGTGAAAGAAAAAGAAAAATTGTTCTTTGAACAGGGATGAAATGAACCCCATTGGATGTGACCCTTGGATATCCATTAACCACATCAGAGTGGTGTGTAATCACATCTTCTGTGGAGAGAAAAACAAAATGGATTGGCATGGAAGTGTAGTCCCAGTCTGTGCTGTCTTTGATGTTACTTCTCTTCATGTCTTAGAAATCACCGTCGACAAAAACTGCGTGATTCATGGCTATTTACCAGCCATTAATACCGTAGGTTGGCGCAAACCAAACATTGCATCTAAGCCTATGAACCCATCCAATTCTTTGTTTTATCAGTGCGACTAACTGGAACAATTTGGAATCAAACATTGACATTTCCTCCTGGTTGGCATCTAGCCAGTAAATGTGAGCTGAACTAGTATCTAATTTTTCGATAAAGCTTACAGTGCACTTTACATAGTAGATACATATGTGCATTCTAGATATTATTACATATTGAGGTTACATCTCTTCGTGCCCCCTGCTGAAAATGTACTTTTCAATTTTACATACATATCTAAATAACCAATTTCCAAATGCATTACACATTTCTACTACACATGCACTCAGTCATGCACACACACACACACATTCATGCTACACACACACACACATTCATGCTACACACACATCACATCTGCTGCTACCAGACTCTTATTATGATTGCTAAATACTGCACAATTCAAACACTTGCCCCCTGTATTATACTTGTGCTAAAATGTTTATTCTATTTTACTGAGCCATTTACTTTATGTTCATATTCTTATATTTTCTTATTTCTTATTGTTGTTGCATTGTCCAGAAGGAACCTGCAAGTAAGCATTTCATTGGATGATGTATCCCATACAACTAATACAACTAATACAACTTGAAACTACAAACCAATGTCTCCATCTGGAAATATTATGTTACATTTCCATTTGTAAGTATTCTAAAATATTTTTGGAATTACAAAAAACTTGAGAAGAAACGTTATCCTTCGATATCTCACAAGATAATTGTTTAGTAATCAAAGCATGGACTTGCAGTCCAATCTGTTTTTGAACTGTAGTCTATATATTGGTCATTTAGATTTTTCAAAGGTGACTCAACTAATTATACTAGAAGTGGTATGGGCAAGCTCCTTCCTGGTCAAAATAAATCATGCAAATTTGAGCTTTGAAAATACACAACTACATGTCTTCAGAGGATGTGCATATGGACAGATGTGTTCTTTATTGTTTATTTGCAAATAATGGTAAATATTGACAGCATTTGGATTTATGACAGTATAACTTCCTAACTTCTCTTGCTACATGAAGCAGTATAATTGTTGACCAGTGAGCAAGATTGCTATCAGGGGACAAAGCCCTATAGACCACAGCAATATAACTGAACACTCGCTGGTCCACTCAATATGTCTGAATGGGACAATCCTCTAGGATTCTCTCTCTGGTCAATATGGCAGAATGCAAACATCCTCTCTAGTATTCTAACTCTGGTCAATATGACTGAATGGAAACATACTCTCTAGTGTTCTAACTCTCTGGTCAATATGGCTGAACGGGGACATCCTCTATAGTATTCTAACGCTTAGGTCAATACGGCTGAATGGGAGGATCTTGTCTAGTATTCTAACTCTCTGGTCAATATGGCTGAATGGGAGAATCCTCTCTAGTATTCTAACTCTCTGGTCAATATGGCTGAACGGGGACATCCTCCATAGTATTCTAACTCTCAGGTTGATACGGATGAATGGGAGGATCGTGTCTAGTACTCTAACTCTCTGGTCAATATGGCTGAATGGGAGGATCCTCTCTAGTATTCTAACTCTCAGCTCAATACGGCTGAATGTGAGGATCCTGTCTAGTATTCTAACTCTCTGGTCAATATGGCGTAATGGGTACATCATCTCTAGTATTCTAACTCTTTGGTCAATATGGCTGAATAGGAACATCCTCTTTAGTATTCTAACACTCTTGTCAATATGGCTGAATGGGAGGATCCTCTCTAGTTTTCTAACTCTCTGGTCAATATGGCTGGGAAACACAGAGAAGGGCAGCACAGAATGGGCTGTTGCCAGTGGAGGTTTAGGATCTGTATCACTAGACCAATATTTTTCCAGCACTAAATTAACTGTTAAGGATTAAAGGTACAATCTGGGATTTGAAAAACAATAAACAACTCTCTACATTATCGACAGAACTAGGGATGCATAAAAAAACAATATGTTTTATTGTCACATACACCAGGTAGGTGCAGTGAAATGTGTTGTTTTACAGGAACAGCCATAGTAGTACTACACCCCTGGAGCAAACTAGGGTTAAGTGCCTTGCTCAAGGGCACATCGACAGATTATATTGGCCTGGTTGCCACCCAAGCGGACTGAACGGTCGTTCTAAGCATAAAAAGGTTGCTATGGAGGCTAGCTACTTCCCCTTTGCTAGCTAACACACATTTGTATGTAGCTGAAAAGATTTTCATATGTTTAAAAAAAGATATATATTGCCATTTCTTTGGATAGATACATTATAATGATCCTGATAAATGAATTTGTCTGGCTCAGAGAAGCTGCCAGTCTTCTCCGGAAATGTTCATTCTCTATGGCACTGCAGAGATCGCAAAACAAAATCAACATTGCTGGATAGCTCGGAAAGGCAGGCAGCAAAGTTTAGACAAACACCAAGTGTTGCAAACAAAATGCTTGGTTAGAACTATGGGGAAATAATGTCTAGCTGCTTTTTTCCAAGGGGGGGAGTTTTATGAATTCCCTGGCTGGGCTTTGGGACAGTGCATTGATAATTCTGTTAACAGGCATTACTCAGGAGATTGTGGTGAATAACTCCCTGCTATCAATCAATCAGCTTATAAGATCCAAAAAACAAGTTATATTCTTCACAAATCCAAAGTCCAAATATATTTGGAAAACCTGGACTTCCCAACAGCTGTTGGCATGAACTAGTGTTTATCTCAAGGTTTACTTGGTGTTACAGTTCTCTGTCTAAGGCAAATTAGAAGCAGAAAGCAGAGAAGAGAATATTTGAATATTTGAATTCAATTAACTATGGATATCAGTATTTCTGAATAGCATTTTCATAACTGAGTTTGATTGGTACAGCAGCTTGTCTTGAATTATTATTAATTAACCATGCAAGTCAGTTAAGAACAAATTCTTATTTACAATGACGGCCCACTGGGGAACAGTGGGTTAACTGCCTTGTTCTAACCACTAGGCTACCTGCTGCCCCAACAGAGGGAGTTGACATTTGATTTAGAATTCTTAAATCAGGTGTTGTGTTGGCCATCACAGCTGAATGGGTCATGAGTCACCCCACAGAACTGTCACTTTAAAAATTAACAGTCAACTCTCTCCATCCAACACAGTGCTGTCTGGAATGCCAATACCTGAAAATGAATTAATATTGGCCTTAAGAACAAATTCTTTACTTACAATGACAGACTACACCAGCCAAATCCAGACAACGCTGGGCCAATTGTGCACCACCCTATGGGACTCCCAATCACAGCCAGGTGTGATACAGCCTGGATTCAAACCATGTTGTCTGTAGTGATGCTTCTAGCACTGAGATGCAGTTCCTAAGTCCACTGAGCGACTTGGGAGCCAAACTTGTTTTTTAGTGTTTTGTTATGTAGTGGCTTTGCTGGAATGCATATAAAACAAGTTGGGGGAGTTTGCCCTACCAAGATTGACATGCTAAAATTGCCACTGGCGATTTGTCACGCCCTGACCGTAGAGATCTTTTTATTCTCTATGTTTGGTTGGTCAGGGTGTGACTCGGGTGGGAAACTCTATGTTCTATGTTTTGGGCTTTTGTATTTGTGGGTAGTTGTCTTTGTTAGTGGCATTACAGCTAAAGTAAGCTTCACAGTCGTTTCCTTGTTCTTGATTTTGTTGGCGACATTTGTCAAATAAAGAAATGTACGCTCACCATGCTGCACCTTGATCTGGTCATTTCCACGACAACAGCGATCGTGACAGAACTACCCACCACAAACAAACCAAGCGGCGTGGCCAGGAAAAGGATCCTGGACGTGGGAGGAGATCCTGGCTGGAAAGGAAGCAGCGAGGAAGGCGGAAGCAGCTAGTCAATGGGACCAGTGTTACATAATGTCAAGGTTGGCAAGAAAGACAGGGAAGCCACTCCAAAAAAGATTTTGGGGGTGGCACATGGGGAGGATGGCGAAGCTAACTCCCCGTGCTAACGATAAGGAGCGAGGTACTGGTCCGGCACTGTGTTATGCGGCAAAGCGCACAGTGTCTCCAGTGCGCGTGCACAGCCCGGTGCGCTACATTCCAGCTCCCCGCATTGGACGGGCTAGAGTGGGCATCCAGCCAGGATGCATGGTACCGGCTCAGCGCGCCTGGCCTCCAGTGCGTCTCTTCGGCCCAGGATATCCTGCGCCGGCTCTGCACACTGTGTCTCTGGAGAGTCCACAGCTCAGTGCGTCCTGTGCCATTGCCCCGCATTTGCCGGGCAAAAGTAACCATCCAGCCAGGAAGGGTTGTGCCGGCTCTACGCTTGAGACCTCCAGTGCGCCTCCACAGCCCAGTGTATCCGGTGCCTGCTCCACACATCAGGCTTCCAGTACATCTCCCCAGTCCGGTGAGACCTGTTCCGGTTCCACGTTCCAGGCCTCCAGTATGTCTCCTCAGCCTGGGAAGCCCTGTGGCAGCCCCACGCACCAGACTTCACGTACGTCTCCTCGGTCCGGTGAGACCGGTTCCGGCTCCACGTTCGAAGCCTCCAGTGATGATCCATGGCAAGAAGCCTCCAGTGATGATCCATGGCACGAAGCCTCCGGTGATGTTCCATGGCACGAAGCCTCCAGTGATGATCCATGACACGAAGCCTCCAGTGATGATCCATGGCACAAAGCTGCAGTCCGGAGCCTCCAGCGACGGTTCCCAGTCCGGGGCCTGCAGCGAGGGTCCCCAGTCCGGGGCCTGCAACAAGGGTCCCCAGTCCGGGGCCTGTAACGAGAGTCCCCAGTCCGGGGCCTGCGTCGAGGGTCCCCAGTCCGGGGTCGGCGACGAGGGTTCATAGAAACTCTATGTTCTTTGTTTTTATGTTTTGGCCGGGTATGGTTCTCAATCAGGGACCGCTGTCTATCGTTGTCTCTGATTGGGAATCATACTTAGGCAGCCTTTTTTCCTTTTGTATTTGTCGGTAGTGGCATTATAGCCAAAGTAAGCTTCACGGTCGTTTCCTTGTTCTTTGTTTTGTTGGCGACATTTATCAAATAAAGAAATGTACGCTCACCATGCTGCACCTTGGTCCGGTCATTTCCACGACGACGGCGATTGTGACACTATTTCTATGCTTGCCGATCTTAAATTTGTTTTTTTCATCTTTTGCTTTCGATTTTGTACACCAACTTTAAACAGCTAAAAATACATATTGCACAGCGTTTTAGATGGTACAATGATTCTCTACACCATGTTTGCTTGTTTTGTTACATGAACTGAAATTATTTTAAAAAAAAATTAAACTATTCAAATTTTAGCAAGCTGGAAATGTCAGAGTGATTTCATCGAAGTGCATCGTTAAGGAAATTGTCTATATACTCCTTTGAACTTTTGTTTACGGTTTGATACAGTTAATGATAAAATGTTTTTAAAAACAGTTAATTTCAGAAGGATCCATTGTTATGCTACCATCTGGGGTTTGAAATCTTTGGATGGTATGTTTCTCTTTCTTAATTTTCAAAGCTAGCATTTTCCCTACACTTTCACCTTGCTCAACATTTTGTTGCTTGGATTTCATGCCAGAAATCTCTTCAGATCGGGTGGTTATTGTGTTATATTCAAGCTTGAAAGTGTTCAACAGTTGAAGGGTGTTAATCAAATCAAATCAAATCAAAATGTATTTGTCACATACACATGGTTAGCAGATGTTAATGCGAGTGTAGCGAAATGCTTGTTAGCCTTTCTATCTAAATTTCTAGGTTGTGGATTTTCTTTTCTAGTATTTCTATGTATTTATGGGTATTCTTTTTCTTATGTGAAGAGTAAGACATTATACAACCTCTCATATATGCATTAGTTGGGCATATTTCTTCATCTACATTTATTTCCAAAAACATATCTATATTTTTGTTGAAATTTAAGGTAAACTCCTTATCTTCAAGTAATATTGTGTTGAATCACCATGTCTTTGCTATTTACATAGCAGGTTTGAGCTTTAATTCGAAGGACAATGGACTATGGTCCGTAATTATTCTATGAAGCTATTTACATTTAGAAACACAGTCAATTAAAGAAAATGTACAATAAAAAAGTACATTCTTAGATAAGAGTTGTGGACGTGAGAGTAATAGGAGTATTGTCTTCCAGTTGGATGTTTTTATCTCCACAGTTAACATAGACCTATCTCTTTGGTGTTGTGGTTTAATATTTTAGACATGTTAGGAAGAGGATATACACTGAGTATGCAAAACATTAAGAATGCCTGCTCTTTCTATGACATAGACTGACCAAGTGAATCCAGGTGACAACTATGATCCCTTATTGATGTCACTTGTTAAATCCACTTCATTCAGTGTAGATGAAGGGAGACATGTTAAAGAATGACAACGCTGCTGGGTTTTTTGTCGCTCAACAGTATATCAAGAATGAGTGGCCCACCACCAAAAGGACATTAAGCCAACTTGACATGCTCTATCAACTGAGTCATACAGCTTTAGTAGTGGCATTTCATCTAATATTTGAACCAGTTATAGGCCCAGTTGATCAGCCAAATTGATGGATGGTGTTGGGTTCTAGCTTGAAATATTTGCTATACTAGAAGTTAATGATTGCATGTACAAGGAATGTATATGGTAGGGTCAGTGGAGGTTTTATAAGAAGCAGGTGTATGGAAAGTTACGGAAGGGTAGTTGCAGAATGTTGACATTCTGTTAAAACATGGTGTTGTTAAATCTCATGGCTCCTAAGGACTGGGGGCAAATGGCATACAGTCTGGTTTCAGTCACTGTTAAGGCTTAAGGGGGTGTGAACAATGCTGAATGGGTGTAGACAAAAAAAAAGGTTCTCCAACTGTAGTACCAAAACACATTTGGCACATTAGGGCGGTCTAGACACAAAAATGTTAAGAGAAATGCAATGGTTCATTGGATCATTCTATGACTTAGCACAACCACCTTAGTGGCCAAAATCTAAATTGCGCCTGTGGTGGAATAATACATTATGGCCTTTCTCTTGCATTTGAAAGATGATGGTACAAAAAACAAAAAAAACGCATGTTTTTTTCTTTGAATTATCTTTAACCAATCTAATGTGTGGTATTCTCCTATATTCATTTCACAATTCCACATACTTCAAAGTGTTTTCTTTCAAATGGCATCAAGAATATGCATATCCTTGCTTCAGGTCCTGAGCTACAGGTAGTTAGATTTGGGTGTCATTTTTGGCGAAAATTGAAAAAAATCCTTAAGAGGTTTTTAAGGTGGGACAGCCATGAAGTAGGGAGGAGTGAGGAATTCGGACTGAGTTCAGGTCAGATGAAGTGAGAAGGAACAGTGCTATGACGTACACATAGGAGGCAGGACCATGACTACACCAATGAGAGGAACCAATTAATTTCCTGACTTAGCAACAGAGATGAATTGGCTGACTAGATGTGCAATTAGTTGATTCATCCTAGTAGGAGGGTATAAATATATGTGTAAATATTTGTGTAAATATGTCTTTGTCTTTCCAGCTATTTGACCCAGTTGTGAACTTGTTTCCTAGTCATCCGTTTGAGTTTTTACTCTGTTTGTTACGAACGTACAAATAGTGAGGAGAAGAATCAGTGGAACATTTAAAAACAAGATTGATTCATTTGTACATGGCTGCAAATGTTGCTAGGTACAGAACATTTGAGTTTGACATCAGGAGGCTGAAAACATTTGCCTGGGGTCCTCATATAATCAAAAAGTTCTACTCCTTCACCATTGACAACATTTTAACTGGCTGCATCACCCTTTGGTATGGCAAATGCTTGACATCTGACAGTAAGGAGCTACAGAGGGTAGTGTGTACGGCCCAGTACATCATTGGGGCCGAGCACCATGACATCCAAGACCTCTATACCAGGCGGTGTCAGAAGAATGCCCTAAAAATTGTCAAAGACTCCAGACACTCAAGTCATAAGACTGTTCGCTTTGCTACCACACATCAAGCGGTACCAATGCACCAAGTCTGGAACAAACAGGACCCCTGAACAGCTTCTACCCCCAAGCCAACAGTTAACCAAATAGCGACCCAGACTATCTGCATTGACCCTTTTACACTAACCTTTTTACTCATTATATGCTGCTGCTGCTGTTTACTATCTTTCACTTTATTCCCAGTTATATGTACATATCTACCTCAATGACCTTATACCACTGCACATCAACTCGGTACTGGTACCCCGTGTATAGCCAAATTATTATTAGTCATTGTGTATTTATTATTACTTTGTTATTACGTGTTATTAATTTTTTATTATTTCTCTATTTCGTTTTCTCTCTGCGTTGTTGGGAAGGGCCCGTAAGTAAGCATTTCACAGTTCGTCTACACCTGTTCTTTAGGAAGCATGTGACCAAATAAAATGTTATTTGATTTTAACTGGGTTGTTCCACGAAATGTGTGCCTTTTGCATCCCTTTGATATTTTAGTAGAAATTGTGTGCAAATATTTAATTTGAAAAGCTTGTGCCATTTAACTGACTTGCCTATTTAAAGAAAGGGCAAATACATTTAACAGTGACAAATGGTGTCCACAAACTGTTAGGGCGTACATAAAGCTGTCCCAACAGCACAGTTTTCTTTTCAGCACCATGGAGTGAATTCTTACCACTGCTACATCTGGCGATGGAGTTTTGTCTGGCAGAAAAAAAGTCATTCAGCCTCATTTACTGCCTTTTTAAAAACATAGCTGATATGGCTGACCTGCTTAAACATATGTGGTTTCTACTGACAATTACGATGTACAAACTATGGTAAAAGGGAACAATGAGCGGAGAAGAGGCAATCCATAATTTTGATTAAGACATTAATCAGTGAGCTAAGACGAACGTAGTCAATATAACTATTTGTTCAGCACTTTTGAAATGTACAGCTGTACAATTCAGAACATGGGACGTTCTAACAATATTCTCCCTGTACACCAAGTCGGAACTGTAGGATAAATTAAAGGGGCATATAAGCAGAAAATGAAAGCTCTTACAATATTTGATGATGACATTTCTCTAAAACAGGCTATAGGCTACATGTACACCACCAAGTCAGAACAGTAGACGAAGTTGTGAGGTGGATAGGGACCAAAATATTACGGTGAGTAACATGGGCTACTAACAGCTTACTACGCAACATATACTTAGCATTACTTTCTTAGCTACAGTATACATATCTCCCTGGCATATTACATCATTTATGCAACAGCATACAAGATGTTTTTGGACTCACAGCTGTCCTGTGCTCGCTTGAACAGTAAGTTGGCGCTGGGGTCCTTGTCGGGAAATGTTGTCATGAAACTTTGTCATCAAGTCTGGCATTCTCTGGATTTGTGGTGCTTTCAAGACAAGTGTGGAGGGGGGGGGGGTTGAATCATGACGTCAGTGATCTTCAGGTCGGAGTTCTAGAAATAGGCCTGCATTCCCGACTTGCAATTCCCGAGTTGGATGACCATTCAAAGTGTATTTTCCCAGTCAGAGCTATTTTCTTGTGAGTTGTGGAACTGATTTCCCAGTTCCAAGTTTCCAGTAGTTTTGAACGTGGCAGAAATGCTGGCTTGACAACATGGAAAATGTATTCAATCTTTTCTGACCCATGGTGTTGCATTTGAATGAGTGAAGGAAAAGCAGCCAACAAGTGCTCAACATATGTGGGATCTCCTTCAAGACTGTTGGAAAACCATTCCAGGTGAAGCTGGTTGAGAGAATGCCAATAGTGTGCAATGCTGTCATCAATGCATCACTTTGAAGAATCTCAAATATAAAATATATTTTGATTTGTTTATCACTTTTTTGGTTACAACATGATTCCATATGTGTTCATTCATAGTTTTGATGTGTTCACAATTATTCTACAATGTAGAAAATAGTAAAAATGTAGAAAAACCCTGGAATGAGTAGGCGTGTTCAAACTTCTGACTGGTGCTATATGGGCTCTGCCCCACCTGACCTGAATGAGGGGTCGCCACTGGAAATAGCGCACATAGAGCAAATCTACCAATTCTTACACTTCATTTCAATGAGAATGACAGATCTATTTCCATGTGAATTTGGTCAGGTCACCTAAAAGTTACATATTGCAGCATTAGTAGGGCCATTTTACCATTTAGAAGTGAACCAGAGAAAATGAATATGGATAGAAACATTACCCCAGGTGAATTGTTGGAAGCCATCAATAATCTACGAAATGGGAAATCTCCTGGTAATGATGGATTACAGCGGAATTTTATAGACACTTTTTTCCCAATATTACTAAAGCCTATGTTACTTATGCTCACAGCAGCTCTATAGAGAAATTAACTTCCCCAGTCACTATGTTTGGCTATAATCAGCCTACTTAAAAACAAAGATTTCGCAGAGAAACAGTAATACAAAAGTTCATTCACTCAGATCAAACAGGGTTTATATGGAACAGGACAGACAATCTCCTCCGTTTTTTCAATATAATCCATCATACAAAGAACTGGAACGCTCCCAAAGTGGCAGTATCAACAGATGCTGCAAATCCATTCGATAGGGTAAAATGGGCATATTTGGTGGCTGTCTTAAAAAAGTTTGGTTTTGGTCCCGTATTTATTTCCTGGATTGAGCTATTATCCACATCCCCTGAAGCATCTATATGAACAATGGACAGATCTCTGAATCATTTAAGTTTTCAAAAGGGACAAGACAGGATGACCCTAGCATCAATAATTAGAACTCATGGCTCAATCCGAGGCACAGAGAATCGTGGAGATCAACATTTGATATTGTATTCAGATGACATTTTCATTTATTTATCAGAACCAGAACATTCTCTGCCATTTATTTTCACTACTGTTGGACACATATGGTGCTGTAGCAGGATTCAAAGTGAATTGAGTGAAAACTTAAATTTCTATGGAAAGTAAATGTAAGTGGAATTGAACAAAGACACATTAAAAACCTTGGTGTACTGATATCTTGAAATCTGGAGGAGGCGTATAAAATCTATTATTTTCCTTTAATAGATTATATTGAATCTGATGTTCAGAGATGAAGATCTCTCCCTATTTCTATGTAAGGTAGGGTCAACATAATCAAAATGAATATATTAGCAAGTTTGATGTATATATTCCGGGCCTTACCAGTTTCAATTCCATCGAACGTTTTAAATTAAACAAATGACCTGCTCTAGAACAAAATTTGGAATGGAAAGACCTCAAGAGTCAGACTAGCCTATAAAGCTGGAGGTGTTGGACAACAGCGTTCGCTATAACAATGGACAGCAGACTGTCCTTGTGCATGGTGGAGTATCCAAGCCATAAATGTAATACCGTATGATCTAAAATATATTCACTACTTTGGGTGTTGAAGGTGTTGAAGAAAAAACGGACAATCCAATGATTGAGATACAAAACAGTGTTACCTTTAGAGCAAAATATTTCACAATTGTGAAGCTAAAGATCCCACATTTTGAGGCAAGGACAATTCATTTGCTATGAAATGCTGCGGGTATACATACGCATTTAGTGAAAGATATAGTAGTAACGTACACTACATAGCCAAAGGTATGTGGACACATCTCGTCAAAAGTCTAATTCCAAAATCATGGGCATTAATGTGGAGTTGGTCCCCTCTTGGCTGCTCCACTCTTCTGGGAAGACTTTCCACTAGATGTTGGAACATTGCTGCGGGGACTTGCTTCCATTCAGGCACAAGAGCATTATTAAGGTCGGGAACTGATGTTGGGGGATTAGGCCTGGCTCACAGTCGGCGTTCCAATTCATCCCAAAGGTGTTCGATGGAGTTGAGGCCAGGGCTCTGTGCATGCAAGTCAAGTTCTTCCACAACGATCTCGACAAACCATTTCTGTATGGACCTCGCTTTGTGCATGGGGGCATTGTCATGCTGAAACAGAAAAGGCCTTTCCACAAACTGTTGCAACGGAGTTGGAACCATAGAATTGTCTAGAATGTCATTGTATGCAGTAGCATTAACATTTCCCTTCACTGTAACTAATGGGCCTATGGGCATTCGGGCAGGTAGCGTTAACCTGGCATCCGTTCAAACCCAGATTCATCTTCCGGACTGCCAGATGGTGAAGTGTGATCATTACTCCAGATGTCCACCACTCCAGCCGACGATTAGCATTGTGCACAGTGATCTGTGTGCGGTTGCTCGGCCATGGAAACCCATTTCATGAAGTTCCCAATGAACAGTTATTGTGCTGACTTTGCATCCAGAGGCAGTTTAGAACTCGGTAGTGAGTGTTGCAACCGAGGACAAACTATTTTTACTCACTAAGCGCTTCAGCACTGGGCGGTCCAGCTCTGTGAGCTTGGTGGCCTTTCACTTCCGTCTGTTGATGCTCCTAGATGTTTCAACTTCACAATAACAGCACTTACAGTTGGCTAGGGCAGCTCTAGCAGGGCAGAAATTTGACAAACTAACTTGGTGGATCCTATGACGGTGCCATGTTGAATGTCACTGAGCTCTTCAGTACGGGCCATTCTACTGCCAATGTTTGTGTTTTTATTTTAACTTTATTTAACCAGGTAGGCTAGTTGAGAACAAGTTCTCATTTACAACTGCTTCCTGGCAGTGTATGGAGCGACTTCTTACTGTGTATGGAGATTGCGTGGCTGTGTGCTTGATTTTATACACCTGTCAGCAACTGGTGTGGTTGAAATAGCCGAATCCATTTACTTGAAGGGGTTTCCACATACTTCCTGCATCAAGTCCCATACTGTTTTGAATGGGCTTCAAGATTTTATCACCAAATTCTTGAAAACGTGGTCTTTTAAGGTATTTGTCTAAATCTATTCATATTTGTGGATTTATAACCATCTTATTATCAAATGTCTCTGACTGACACTTTGACCATCTAATAGAAACCTACCCTCACATTGCTTAAAAGGTCCAATGCAGCTGTTTTAATCTCAATATCAAATCATTTCTGGGTAACAAGTATCTTACTGTGATTGTTTTTCAATCCAAAAAAAGAAACATAAATATCTTCTTAGTAAAGGGCCATTTCTCAAGCAATAATTTACCTAGGACTGTCTGGGAGTTGTCTGAGTTGGGAGAGAATAACAAAAGACTAGCTGTTATTGGCAGATAGGTTGAGAACTCTCTCATTGGTCTATTAACTAATTTACTGAACTCTCCCATTCCATACTTCACTAAACTGATCAATGCGCTCACCAGGTGCCTAAGAAATGTATGCACCAGGTGCCTACCTAATGTATTTTTTTAAACTGCCTCCCCATACCTTGTAGTTGTAAAATGACTGCTTTGTGTGTATTACATATTTTATTTTATTATATTTAAAATATTGTGCTAGTTACTACTACAGTTACTACTACAAATACTGCTGCTGCTACTACTACTTAAACAACAACAATAACAACTATTACTAATACTAATACTACTACTACTAATACTACTAGATATTTCACAATTTCTTATTTTTGTAAACTTAAATCAAAAGCATAAGACAACATTGTTATCATCCAAACAATTCAACCAACCACTTCAACCATAAAGTATAAAAATATACATCCCAGGTAGATTTGTGTTGTTGTTAATAGATGCTTTCTGTGGTGGCCCCTACCATGACCTCATCCTCAAACTCTTGTTCCATTGATTTGATTTTTTTACTGTATGTTTCTTCCCTTATAGTGGTTGCTTCGATTGCAGGAAAATATCATTTCTGCTGTACTTGATTCCCTTTTCTGGGTCGTCAGTAGTTACTACAACCAGAAAGTCATAAACCCTGCCACCTATTTCTACAACTTCTCTTCTTAAAATCTGATTTTAAACCTAACCTTAACCCTAACCTTAACCAAACTGCTAACCTTATACCTAACGCTAACCTTAAATGAATAACAAAAAGCACAGTTTTGTTTTCATACATTTTTACAGTGTAGTCAATTTATTACCCACAATATTTAGCAATGCCAGCTTTTTTATTAATGTATTTTTATTTTACCTTTATTTAACTAGGCAAGTCAGTTAAGAACAAATTCTTATTTACAATGACGGCCTACACAAGCCAAACCCGAACGACGCTTGGCCAATTGTGCTAGTTTGGTATTTTACTTTTGATATTCTATGATAGTAAATTGGTGTGCAATTCAATCTATGACTGCAAATAGAAAATAAAATCAACTACTACTTTTACTACTACCACTACTACTACAAATACTGCTGCTGCCACTACTACAACAACAACTACTACTACTACTACTACTACTAACTACTGTTACTATGACTACTACTACAACTACTACTAGTGCGACTTTGCTACTATTTTTAGGCTGAATGCTCGTTACTTTATTTTAACCTGGACTGTAAACAAACTTGGATGAATTCCAAACAAAAGTACAGCTGTGTTCGTCCTACCTTACTGAATACTGAATTCCACATGTTACAATTAGCTTAATGCTTGATTAATGCTTGATCCACCAAATCCCCTGAAAAGTTTGATATGAGTTTGCTCAACAACAAAAAAACTCTTGCAAATTAGATATTTCACAATTTCTTATTTTTATAAACTTAAATCAAAAGCATGAGACATTGCTTTCATCCAAACAATTCAACCAACCACTTCAACCATAAAGTATAAAAGTATAGTGTGTGTTGTTGTTAATCGATGCTTTCTGTGGTGGCCCCTACCATGACCTCTTCCTCAAACTCTTGTTCCATTGATTTATTTATTTTACTGCATGTTTCTTCCCTTGTAGTAGTTGTTTTGATTTCAGGAACATATCATTTCTGCTGTACTTGATTCCCTTTTCTGGGTCTTTAATTTTGACTTTGTGGCTGTGGTAACTAGTGGCAACACTGTTCTTAGATTATATTCTGTTCATTCTGTAGCCACATGATGGCAGTGATGTTCTGCTAATGAGGAATAAGTCATCTTTCACATCTTCAAACAGTCACTGACGATTTATTACCAACAATGTGTAGCATTGACAGCTTTTATTTATTCATTATTATTTAACCTTTATTTAACTAGGCAAGTCAGTAAAGAACAAATTCTTATTTACAAGTACAGCCTACACCGACCAAACCCGGATATCGTTGGGCCAATTGTGGGCTGCCCTATGGGACTCCCAATCACGGCCTGGATACAGCTTGACTCTACATTAGATCCTGTGTAGAATTACCTTATAATCTACCTGTGAACACAACAGACAATGTAGCTATTGTAAGACATGTATTTTGCTGTATTAAACATGTATTTCACACAGGCTCTTCAGTTAAATCAAACATCTTATTTCTCCAATATTTGTTATGCCAAAGGTTACCCTGTTTGCAAAATAGTTTCAGTTTCTTCTGACAAGCAAAACAAGGTTTTAACCGCAAAGTGTAAACAACAATGGTTGTGTGAACTTTGCACACATTTATCTGAACTTTGTAGTTAGAGTGTCTCACTTTTTAGCTGCTGTCTGTGGTCTGGTAAACCTGCCCTCCACATATCTGTCCATCTCTGAACACACAACCACATGGTATATTTATACTCTAAAAACTACATCTCGGACAAGATGACAAAAAGTCTCCTGAATCTAAATAGAAAATATTGAACCTGCAGTGAACGCTAGAACTATACATGTTAGCCATGTGACTGTCCATAGATGTTAGTGACAATAATGACTATGTGAATGTGACACACTGTAGTTGATAATGAAATGAAATAGCTGGCTTAGAGGTTTGCTCATAAAATAAGACAGAGTAAAATGTTCTGTACCTAGCATCATTGGTAGCTCTGCATGGCTCAATCTCTGTCATGTTTTATGTTTTCCATGGATTGTTCTCTTCACTAGCCACTAACTGGGCCTATAAAAGGTTCAAACATATGACAAAAAGATGCTTCATATCAACCAACTTGCGTAACATTTCTGAGCCCAATATAGCAATATGTTTTGTGGATGACGTTGGCCTTTCACAGACCATCTAACCTGAGACAACCAATCAAAATGTCTAATAAGTTTAGCCAACCTCTCTTTAGTACAGCAAAACAATTCAAATGGGGCTTTCTTTATTAGCTGCAGAAGTGATCCAGCCCTGTGTATTGTTTTTTTTAGTAGTCCAAAGATGATCCAACCCTGTGTATTTATCCTTTTGGTCAACACAGTATGTAAGTATGGCCCAATGCTTCTTTATCATTTCTAATTTTCATTATTGGTGTGTTCATAAATAATTAACTCATTTAACAGTTAACCCACTGTTCCCAGGCCGTCATTGAAAATAAGAATTTGTTCTTAACTGACTTGCCTGGTTAAATAAAGGTTAAATTAAAAAAAATAAAAAAAATCAGTTAAGTTCCACAAGTGTAGTATTTTATGTTTCTCCAACAGATTCTGTCACTGACCATCTCCGTACAGTGACCGTTAAGCTTGGGAAGCTTTTGACCCTTGAATGTGTCCTACTAACTGAACAGTTGCTATCCATCTTCTGGTTTAAACATGTTATTAGAAAGTACACTGAAGTCATTGCAATGTACAATACAAGTTCAAGTGATGTGACATACAAGGAACGGTTTACAACTCCTCAGCATATCAATGTAATACATGAGCTAAAATAATTTAATGTGCTCATTTCAGAGGAAAAGCTCATTTATTCAGCTATATACTATAGATAAAGTGAAATTTGGAAATGCATCACTTGTTATTGTCCACGGAAATTATGATTTATTTTTTTGCTCGTTAAGATCCGCTAGTTAACTCATTTGATTATATGACTTCAACTTGTGTTCTTTAAGTTTTCTTAAGCACATAGTAAGTTTTTTGAGTCCTGTCTATAATAACAATAATTGAAACTAATGCTTTTTTAATTTTGTCTTTTTGAAAAGTATCTTTGTTGCTTTTTTCCCACTTCACAAAAAACATTGTTGATACTTTTACATTTGGAATGAATTAAAAACAAATTATTATATTTGGTAGGCTATTTGGTAGGCTCACAGTCCAAATCAGTGTCTGACCCAGTCCCACCAGGAGACTCTGTGACTCTACATTGTAATGGAACAAAATTGGATACCGGTAGGTGATGAAGGGTAACTGATACTTTTCAATATCAGCTAACGTGTTTGGCCCAGTTGAACAGTCATTCACTATCTTGATATACAGTATATAATGAAATTATTGTGAAGAACACTAGATTTTCAGCATTTCTGATTATGCATTCCATATGATGATGGGATTAACTTCTGACTGCTTTCTTGTCTTCCTTGTGAACAGAAAACCCCAGAAGGAATGTGCTGATTCCAGTAACATTCATCCTCGGGGAAGCACTGTTAATGTGTATCGTTCTGATAATCTACCTCATGTATACAAGGAAGAATAAAACGATCTGTGACTCTTGTAATGGTAAGTCAATTGTGATTATAATTATTTTATCTGAGAAGCATTTGGTTGATTTGTATATATGTTTTCGTTTTTAGTTTGGTATTAAATAATCAGATTAATGGCTGTAAGTATTTGGACATACCCATGGGTAAAATGAATGAAATCACATTATATTAATGTGTTTCCTGTAATTTGGCATATGATTACATTGCATACTTCTGTAGTTGTTTTCTGTAGGTTTTGTTCACCCTGCCTTAAATGGAATAAATACTTGATGGTTTGATCAGAAATGGTAGTTAACAGAACAAAGCTAGTAATTTGATGTATTCTTCCTGAAGCAGGAGCCATTCCACTTCAATCCGGTGGTGAAGTTCCCAGTTCCGATCAGCAAAGTGATCAGGTATGAAATGATTTCATCTGAATTTTAATTAACTACTGGCCATGCAATCATTTTGGCAGTAGCTAAGACCAAGGCATAAGTATAGATAACAGATCAGTATAGATCCGTATAGATCATCATCATGTGCAGGATAAAGTATTATTCAGATAAATCTTAGATTTAATATAGATGTTCTAATTGTTTGTCTCGGTAATGTGTTATTTTTCTTCTCAGGGAAACGGTGAGGACGTGCTGCAGTACTCTGCTCTGACTTTCCCTCAAAACACAACTCCAGCCGAGGCCAAGAGCGACGCGATGGGCGGAGAGAGTGTCTACTCTGATGTGAAAAGCTTTGGATGGGACTGAAACTGACTAATTCAATGCTAAAATTCCAGCAAATAGATCTTACATTTTGTTGCCATTGTTTCTACAATTACGTTTCTGTCAGAAGAGTGTGATTTATGTGTGACATACTTCTTTGCTGAAGCTCATTGCTGTTGCTTGTTATAATAGGTAATAACTAGTGGTAAAAGTGTTGTTGTATTAGGATTATGCTGAAATAGATTTGAATGTTGTTTTCTCAAACAAATTGTTCATGTACTCATTATCATATAGTGTTGATATCGTCATCAAACTCTTTTTACACTCTTTCTGTCACGATCTGAATATTATCAATGAATAATTTCCTCTTCCAAATGTCATGCCTCCTCTTACCAAGAGATGGCAGTAGTGTTAAAGATTGAGAATCATAGCAGTCAGCGTTTGTGTTGACTTCTCTCCAAGTTCTTAATATACAGTGTTACCTTCCTTCCCAGGTCAGCAGTGTTGCCTTCGTTCCCAGGTCTTAATATAAAGTGTTGCCTTTCCTCCCAATTCTTAACATACAGTATAAATCACATAAAACCCTCTGTCTTAGGCTGTTTGAGAAGGTTTGAATCTTAAGCAACCTGTCTCTGTTATTTCTCATGTGAATTTCCTTATATTTTCAGACTCAGTCTTTGTGTTTAATTTCCATATTTTTAAACTGAAAGGTGATTATACAACATTATAAATTGTGTATTTTAGGTCCTGGATGCTGATTGGCTGAAACAGCATTTCAGTCATGTGTATATCAGACAATATACCAAAGGTATTACACAAAACACGTATTTATAATAGAACTAAGGTACTCTGGCCGCCTCGGTCCTTATTGCTATATAGTACACAACATTTCCATATGCTAAATGTATCTGAAAATAAATTGCCGCTTCAAATAAAGTTCTAGTGTTTTTTCTTACAAAATGAATTTTGAACTACAGATATATTTCATAGACATTACTCGTTCTATTCTAAGGTGATGGGAGGATGGTTTAATACATAAAAACAGCTAAACTACACTAAGTCAATTACATTTCCTGTGTGTACAGATGTATTTATCAAAGTACAGTGGGGCAAAAAAGTATTTAGTCAGCCACCAATTGTGCAAGTTCTCCCACTTAAAAGGATGAGAGAGGCCTGTAATTTTCATCATAGGTACACTTCAACTATGACAGACAAATGAGTGGGAAAAAATCCAGAAAATCACATTGTAGGATTTTTTATGAATTTATTTGCAAATTATGGTGGAAAATAAGTATTTGGTCACCTACAAAAAAGCAAGATTTCTGCCTCTCACAGACCTGTAACTTCTTCTTTAAGAGGCTCCTCTGTCCTCCACTCGTTACCTGTATTAATGGCACCTATTTGAACTTATTATCAGTATAAAAGACACCTGTCCACAACCTCAAACAGTCACACTCCAAACTCTACTATTGCCAAGACCAAAGAGCTGTCAAAGGACACCAGAAACAAAATTGTAGACCTGCACCAGGCTAGGAAGACTGAATCTGCAATAGGTAAGCAGCTTGGTTTGAAGAAATCAACTGTGGGAGCAATTATTAGGAAATGGAAGACATACAAGACCACTGATAATCTCCCTCGATCTGGGGCTCCACGCAAGATCTCACCCCGTGGGGTCAAAATGATCACAAGAACGGTGAGCAAAAATCCCAGAACCACACGGGGGGGCCTAGTGAATGACCTGCAGAGAGCTGGGACCAAAGTAACAAAGCCTACCATCAGTAACACACTACGCCGCCAGGGACTCAAATCCTGCAGTGCCAGACGTGTCCCCCTGCTTAAGTCCACGCCCGTCTGAAGTTTGCTAGAGAGCATTTGGATGATCCAGAAGAAGATTGGGAGAATGTCATATGGTCAGATGAAACCAAAATGTAACTTTTTGGTAAAAACTCAACTCGTCGTGTTTGGAGGACAAAGAATTCTGAGTTGCATCCAAAGAACACCATACCTACTGTGAAGCATGGGGGTGGAAACATCATGCTTTGGGGCTGTTTTTCTGCAAAGGGACCAGGACGACTGATCCGTGTATAGGAAAGAATGAATGGGGCCATGTATCGTGAGATTTTGAGTGAAAACCTCCTTCCATCAGCATGGGCATTGAAGATGAAACGTGACTGGGTCTTTCAGCATGACAATGATCCCAAACACCCCGCCCGGGCAATGGAGGAGTGGCTTCCTAAGTAGCATTTCAAGGTCCTGGAGTGGCCTAGCCAGTCTCCAGATCTCAATCCCATAGAAAATCTTTGGAGGGAGTTGAAAGTCCGTGTTGCCCAGCAACAGCCCCAAAACATCACTGCTCTAGAGGAGATCTGCATGGAGGAATGGGACAAAATACCAGCAACAGTGTGTGAAAACCTTGTGAAGACTTACAGAAAACGTTTGACCTCTGTCATTGCCAACAAAGGGTATATAACAAAGTATTGAGATAAACTTTTGTTATTGACCAAATACTTATTTTCCACCATAATTTGCAAATAAATTCATTAAAAATCCTACAATGTGATTTTCTGGATTTTTTTTTCTCATTTTGTCTGTCATAGTTGAAGTGTACCTATGATGAAAATTACTCTCTCATCTTTTTAAGTGCGAGAACTTGCGCAATTCTTGGCTGACTAAATACTTTTTTGCCCCACAGTAAATTATTTAGCTGAGGATTCCCCTGCGCAACCCTGGCTACATTTTACATGTGGATGGGTTCTTGAAGAATTTTGGGAACACTGAAAAGAATCTTGCAATGTTGATCAGTCAGTGCAAATGTGTAGTAATGACAAGATTAAACAAGTGGAGCAGTGAATTTATCCATCATGATGGGAATGTCTGTTGGATGGTAACCTATTTCTGTGTTAGAAATAATACCCTCATTCAAATTAGTGAATTTGGCTTTTTTTACCTTTTCATGTGAAAGATAAAACACAACATTTAATCTAATAAATTAAACATTTGAAAGATGAATGACTTAACTAGACCCACTACTCAGTACCGTAGTTGAAGCAATTTAATTCCCAGTCTGAACACCTGACATCAGAGTACACACTCTCCTGAGGTGCCTCTCTCTTCTTTCTTCCTCTTTTAGTTTTTCTCTCAGCGAAATTCAATGCAGCATAATTCAACGTATCTGCATCTTCATCCTGTGAATAATCATATTTTTTCGCCATACTGTTAAGATAAAGCATATATGTGATGGTATAAACTCACTGGGTCATAACTGAGATTTGT
Organism: Oncorhynchus mykiss; assembly: GCF_057628025.1. Taxonomy (NCBI): domain Eukaryota; kingdom Metazoa; phylum Chordata; class Actinopteri; order Salmoniformes; family Salmonidae; genus Oncorhynchus; species Oncorhynchus mykiss. The sequence goes on along the minus strand of NC_143035.1, from coordinate 25,162,724 downwards.
TAGAGCAATTACACCTACACCATCTCATTGCTTTAGGCTTTGTTTTGTACTCTGAATGGGATATTCAATACTTAATAATAAAAAGTACAAAAGTAATGTCAACAGCCAAATCAGTGGGCAGCAAAGTTATACAAATCTATTTATTTACCTGGCCATTTCACTGTTCCACTGTTGAGCTGTCATGTCCGATATGCTGAGATGCACCTGCTTTTCCCATGAGAGAAAACAAGCAACAAGCATAACCATGACAGGATATTCCCAGAGAAGCAAGATATTTGGCTACAGATATCCGAAAATGTATTTGTACCAATCTACAATTTGCAGTACTAAACAGCTCACCATTACAATGTTCACAAATCGGCCGTGTTTTTCTGGTGCAGACAAGGATACCGATCACAATCACACTTAAAGCCAACGTTGCTCCCAGAGGGATAATGACAGGATCTGCTGCTTTTTCTAAACCAAAAATAATTTGCATGTTCAATGAACTAGCTTATTACAATATTATAAGTAACTGAAGTGGTATGATGATCAACACAATACACAGTATATTCCCTATACAGTATACCGGCAGTAAAGTATTCGAGAAATCAGATTTTCTTTCCTCACTTTTCTACAATTTCATTTGAGAATTACATTTCCTTCATCTTTGCACATACACTCCCATTCAAAGGTTTGGGTTCACTTGGAAATGTCCTTGTTTTTGAAAGAAAAGTATATGTTTTGTCCATTAAAATAACATCAAATTGATCAGAATTACAGTGTTGACATTGTTAATGTTGTAAATGACTATTGCAGCTGGAAATGGCTGATTTTTTATGGAATATCTACATAGGCATACAGAGGCCCATTATCAGCAACCATCACTCCTGTGTTTCAAAAGCACATTGTGTTAGCTAATCCAAGTTTACCATTTTAAAAGGCTAATTGATCATTAGAAAACCCTTTGCAATTATGTTAGGACAGCTGAAAACTGTTGTCCTGATTAAAGAAGCAATAAAACTGGTCTTCTTTAGACTGGTTGAGTATCTGGAGCATCAGTATTTGTGGGTTCAATTACAGGCTCAAAATGGCCAGAAAATTGTACAACGCTGTGGCAGATTCATTAAATAGTACCCGCAAAACAACATTGCCTCTTGGGTTCCATGTGGGCTTTGGTCCAGCTCCTGACTCACATTATTGTCCAGTCAAATATATTTATTATGCAGTTAATTTTATTTTAGTAAACAGTTACCCAATCAATGGTGACAAGTCAGGAAGACAGGTATGAAGCAATTTACTGTATATCGGCACATCCCTTGCCAGCCTCTTTGTAGGTTATGTGGTAAACTACTCCACAAACACATAGTGTGATGCCGCAGCTGGGGACTAATGACACGTACAGTATACACACTCGTAGCTCCACTTTCTTTTTTAAAGGCATGGATCTATATTTAACTAGCAATTATGCTATAGTCCTTTCAAATACAGTACATGACCGAAACTATGTTAACACCTGCTAGTCGATGTTAATATGGAGTTGGTCACCCCTTTCCTGCTATAACAGCCTCCACACTTCTAGGAAGTAGTTACACTAGATGTTGGAACATTGCTGCTCGTACTTGCTTCCATTCAGCCACAAGAGCATTGGTGAGGAGCATTGGTGAAGTAACTATATTCTACATGTTATTTAAAATCAACAACCTCCCGACATGATGTTTGGGTTAAATAGAACAAAATGAATGAATCGTTTAAAATTGAATGTTTCATGTAGTCCATTTTTTATAGCATATGTTATTAAATTATACCTCAAGATATTAAATTATAGCACCAGTTACTCAATTTTTCAAATATCAATGCTACACACAGACCACTACCAACTGGAAGAAGGGCATTACAGTCCATCACAACTACAAATATATGGGGGAACATAATAACAATGAATTAATAACATCTTTGTATGATTGTGGGATAACAGATTCACAGAAGAACAACAGACCACTCTCATTTATCTGTCCCTGTTAAAAATGCTAAGTATTCCAAAAATGATATAGTCTGAAAACTTGCATTGCAATAGTAAAATACTTTGTACCTGAATAAGATGATCCCAACTGCAAATGTATATTCAGGTTCTTTGCAGCCAAGACAATATGATTTGTTGAGGTGAATGTTTTATTTATTTTTGCAATATAAACTCTGAGGTTCCTAGAAATCTTACCTTTACTTTAAGATGGATTGTAATTGACAGTAATTAAGGCAGGTAGCCAAGTGGTTGCTAGATCAAATCCCTGAGCTGACAAGGTAAACATCTGTTGTTCTGCACCTGAAAAAGGCAGTTAACCCACTGTTCCTAGGCCATCATTGTAAATAAGAGTTTGTTCTTAACCCCTCTGCACACGGAACCCGCTAGCGGGCTGAAATTCCACAACATACAGTGATCGCTACATAAATAGTCATATTAAACATTCATGAAAAGACAAGTGTCTCACATGTATTGGAAGCCTAGAATCTTGCTAATCCGACTGCGTTGTCAGATTTAAAAAAGGATTTCTTGCGAAAGAATACGATGCGATTATCTGAGCATAGAGCCCCATAAAAAATATATATATATATATTAACCAGCACAGGCGTAACATAATCACAAACTGCATTAAAATAAATTGTGTACCTTTGACCATCTTCGTCTGTTTGCAATTCCAATGCTCATTGTTACACAATGAATGATCTTTTGTTTGATAAAATCTGTTTTTATAGCCTGACACGAAAAGTGAACCGCTTGTGTAGTGAATTCCGTCTCATTCCATTTTCGATGACACATTCCAGGTAAATAACCCACACAGAACGTGACTTTTCCAGTCATGTTTGGTTTCACTGCAATCAACTGGTTTGTTTGTAACACAATCAAACCTGATGGGCCATCTCGCGGGATGTATTGACTGAAAGAAACCGATTTGAAGACAACAAGTCATGACATCATTGTGCACCAATGATTTGCCCGCTGTTTCGTTGAGTGACTGTCTTTTAACCCAATGACCACTGATCGTCTTGAAATCTAGCTGGGTAGATAGCCAATGAGCTGAGCTAAACGGAAATACGCCATGTTTATGTGTTGCAAGACCAACCGATATAGTAAGCTACAGCGTAAAGTGAGTCATTTGCTATTGAAGTTTCATACCGGAAGGAGAAACCCATATTACGCACTGCATTGTTTGGTGAAAGTGCAGATTCAGCAGTTTATACAGTATATCAATCATTATGGCGACCAAGTCAAGGAAAGCTAAATCTAAGTCTAGATATACCGATGTACACACAATTTTTGAATGAATTGATTGGGAAAGTGAGACAGAGATTGTTGTAGGACGATTCATTTAGCAATTGTGGAGGAATATTTTTGGAACGGGAGAGGGCATCGTTTTGGACTGGTAAGTTCTTATCATGCTAATGCCCTTGTTTGAAATTAATAATATAAAATATTATTTGTGATTTTTATTTTATTTTAGAAGCAATATATAAACATGTAATGTCATGAAATGTGAGATGCGTGTGTCTGCCGCCCCACCCCAACCCACATGAAATAACATATTTGAGGCTGTTGAGGGAAGGGCAGGCCCACAACAATGGCCAAAGTGAAATGGAGACAGTAGATACAGCTGGTCTGTTGTAATATAATAAAGACAGTAGATATAGCTGGTCTGTCATAATATAAAAGAGACTGTAGATCTAGCAGGTCATAATAATATATTCAACCTTATGTTCCCTGTACTCTCTATATATATTTATCTGTTTATTATACCTGTTGATACAGGGCTCATATGTGAAACTATTCTAACTGAACATTTTCTTTCACAGTGACACTGACTCCGAATGGGAGTCTTATCCGGTGTCCTGTGTGAATTTAAGTATGCTCTCTCTAATTCTCTCTTTCTCTCTCTCGGAGGACCTGAGCCCTAGGGCCATGCGTCAGAACTACCTGGCATGATGACTCCTTGATGTCCCCAGTCCACCTGGCCTTGCCGCTGTTCCAGTTTCAACTGTTCTGCCTGCGGCTATGGAACCCTAAAATGTTCATTTTTACTCTTGAGGTGCTGTCCTGTTGCACCCTCTACAACCACTGTGATCTCCACCCGGCACAGCCAGAAGAGGACTGGCCACCCCTCATAGCCTGGTTCCTCTCTAGGTTTCTTCCTAGGTTTTTTCCTTTCTAGGGAGTTTTTCCTAGCCACCGTGCTTAAACACCTGCATTGCTTGCTGTTTGGGGTTTTAGGCTGGGGCTATATAAATTGATTTGATTTGATAGAGGATTGAGGGTCTTTCCAATCATTGAAAGTGTGAAAATAGTTACCCATGTTATTTTGTAAATGTATATACATATATATATTTTTCACATATTTTTAAACAATAATTATTGTTTTTTTCATTTTTTTTTCATTTTTTTTTCTCTTTTTTGGGGGGGGTGTGTGTTAGAATACCATTTTGGTATTTTGTATATAGTTATTTGTTTCAAAATGTATACCTTCACCAATTTGGCCACTTGGGTACATTTGGGCTACTTGTGTGGGACACCTGGGTGACTTCAGGATAAATGTCATGTAGCACAATCATTTTGGAAGTTATCATTCTGAAACTTTGCACAAGTACTGTTGCCCTCTCAAATATTTTTTTGAAATTGTCCCCATCATCCTATCTGAATGTTTGTTTTATCTTATTCATTTTAAAGATGATGATACAAAAATAAAAACACATGTTTTTTTTTTCATTGTTTTATCTAAACTAGATATATTGTGTTATATTCTCCTACATTCAATTCACATTTACACAAACACACTGAGTGTTTTCTTTCAAATGGTACCAAGAAAATGCATATAATTGGTTCTGTGCCTGAGCTACAGGCTGTTGGATTTGGGTATGTCTTCAGGCGGAAATTGCACAATGTAGGGGGGGAGTTCTAAGTGGCTAGTGAAACATTGTTTACATGTATGGCAGCAGCCACTCAATCTTAGTGGTGGCTGCTTAAAACCTGTTGTGACTCGGGGGCAGTATTTTCATTTTTGGAGAAAAAAAACGTTCCCATAGTAAACGGGATATTTTGTCAGGACAAGATGCTAGAATATGCATATAATTGACAGCTTAGGATAGAAAACACTCTAACGTTTCCAAAACTGTAAAGATATTGTCTGTGAGTATAACAGAACTGATGTTGCAGGCGAAAGCCTGAGAAAAATCCAATCCGGAAGTGCCCCATGTGTTGAAAGCGCTGCGTTCCAATGAGTCCCTATTGAGCTGTGAATGGGCTATCAACCAGATTACGCTTTCTACGTATTCCCCAAGGTGTCTACAGCCTTGTGACGTAGTTTTACGCATTTATGTTGAAGAATAGCCGTAGGCGGCTACATTGCGCAAGTGGTCACCTGATGCCCCCAGAGAGACTCTCGCCTAAAATACAGAGGTAGTCATTACTCCAATCGGTCCTACTGAAAAACCGAATTGTCCCGATGAGGATTGATTATAAACAACGTTTGTCATGTTTCTGTCGATATTATGGAGCTAATTTTGAATATTTTTTGCGGTTTTCGTGACTGTAGTTTCTGGACGATTTCTCAGCCAAACGTAAAGAACAAACGGAGCTATTTCACCTACAAAAATAATATTTTGGGAAAAAAGGAACATTTGCTATCTAACTGGGAGTCTCGTGAGTGAAAACATCCGAAGCTCATCAAAGGTAAACGATTTCATTTGATTGCTTTTCTGACCGTGACCGTGACCAAGTTACCTGCTGCTAGCTGGACAAAATGCTATGCTAGGCTATCGATAAACTTACACAAATGCTTGTCTAGCTTTGGCTGTAAAGCATATTTTGAAAATCGGCGATGACAGGGTGATTAACAAAAGGCTAAGCTGTGTCTCAATATGTTTCACTTGTGATTTTCATGAATAGGAATATTTTCTAGGAATATTTATGTCCATTGCGTTATGCTAATTAGTTTCAGGCGATGATTACGCTCCCGCATGCGGGATGGGGAGTCAGTAACCTCTCTGAACCACCCATCCAAACATTTTTTACATGTGTGGCAGCAGCCACTCAATCTTAGTGGTGGCTGCTTAACAGCCTGATGGCCTTGAGATAGAAGCTATTTTTCAGTCTCTCGGTCCCTGCTTTGATGCATCTGTACTGACCTCGCCTTCTGGAGGATAGCGGGGTGAACAGGCAGTGTCTCGGGTGGTTGTTGTCCTTGATGATCTTTATGGCCTTCCTGTGACATCGAGTGGTGTAGGTGTCCTGAAAGGCAGGTAGTTTGCCCCCGGTGATGCGTTGTGCAGACCTCACTACCCTCTGGAGAGCCTTACGGTTGTGGGCGGAGCAGTTGCCGTACTAGGCGGTGACACAGCAGGATGCTCTTGATTGTGCATCTGTAAAAGTTTGTGAGTGCTTTTGATGACAAGCCACATTTCTTCAGCCTCCTGAGGTTGAAGAGGCGCTGCTGCACCTTCTTCACCACGCTGTCTGTGTGGGTGGAACAATTCAGTTTATCCGTGATGTGTACGCCGAGGAACACAGTTGCACTCACAAGACTCCCATTTACTCAATAAATGTTTGTTTTATTCGATAAAGCCCCATCATTCGATAAAGCCCCATCTGTAAGGACCAACGCCGAAGGTGAGAAACAGGTAGGGGGAGTCAACATTTAATCAGAAACAAACAAGTAACAAGACGGGCACAGCGTCAGTAAACAAGGACATACAACAATCTATGCTGAAGCAGGGAACAGAGTGGGAAACCAGACATATATAGGGAAGGTAATGACAGAGGTGATAGAGTCCAGGTGAATCCAGTAATCACTGATGCGCGTCACGGGGGGGGGGGGGGGGGGGGTCAGGTGTGCATAATGATGGTGGCAGGAGTGTGCAATGCTGGGGAGCCTAGCGCCCTCGAGTGCCAGGGGGGAAGAGGCGTGACAGCATCAAATTCAAGATTTTTCTATATCAAATAACATGGAAAACAATCACTGTTTGTGCAGTATTAATTTACCATCCTTACAAACCACTTAATGTAAATGTACATTACTGCATTGTCTCTGTAGACTTTCCAACACCATGAAGAAAATTATGCACAAAACAGTAATTGTGTACATTGAGACATCAAGTAGTTTGTGATGATGTGATTTGATAATGTTGTTGGAATGCAAGGGTTGTGGGTTTGATTCCAAATGGCGACCAGTAAGAAAAAGTATGAAAATATATGCATTCAGTACCATAAATTGTTCTGGATAAGCATCTAGGAAAGGGAATGTTATCACATAGAAATAATTTTCATTTGCTGGAAAACATAGGAAACATATCCAGCAGATATTTTTATATTACACCAGATTTATCAGATAAAAAAAACTGCTGGTGAACACTTAGTCTTCATTTAGTCACATTTAGTCTTTTCACAAAGCAGTGGACTGGGCTTTTTCTAGTCCTGTATTAGCAGACTGATATAGACGTCTTCAGCAGGGGCAATTTCTTTTTTCTGCACCACCCCTCCCCCGAAACTACCTGGAGTGGGCCCATTCCTCCAGGGCTACCTGCCACCCGGGCTCCCGGCGGACCCTGGCGTTTCTGCAACTACGCTTTTGGTGGCCCACCATGGTTCCAGACATCTCCGCATTCGTCGCCACTTGCACCGTGTGTGCTCAGAATAAGACTATTCTGCAAGCTCCGGCTGGCCTTCTGTAACCTCTGCCTGTCCCTCACAGTCCTTGGTCCCACATATCCCTGGAATTCGTCACCGGTCTCCCCCCGTCTGAGGGCAATACTGCCATCCTGACGGTGGTCGACCGATTTTCCAAGGTCGCCCACTTCATTTTTCCGCATCCATGGAACGCCCGTGGACATGGTCTCCGACCGGGGCCCTCAGTTCTCGTCTCGGTTCTTGAAGGCGTTCTGCACCCTCATTGGGTCGTCGGCTAGCCTGTCCTCTGCGTTACACCCCCAGTCCAAATTTGAATTTATTAATCGGTTGATATACAGCAGATTTTTTTTTATTACGTGACAATATGTATCATTTCCTATTAAAACACATTTCACCAATAAATGATTGTTTCCATGTGAACCTAGTGCAGTCTCACAAAGTTGCATCAATAATGTCATAATGAAATCATGTAAAACCACCATAGCCCATATCGCTTCCTGGAGGTCATCTGGGCACCCTTTCCACCCATGTACATTCTGTATATCCACATGGTACCATCTCCATTCAAGGACTTGACAACACCCCCTCTTACAATTCATGCAAGATAACCACACTGCAGTTTCACTTATACCCTTTTCAGACTGCTAAACTGAGCTTTACTGCACCACCCTGGTTGCCTGGCAAGCATACAGATGTAGGATCTTAATTTGATCACCCTGACATTTTTTTACTTGAGGTGTATTTGAGATTTAAAAAGATTTCAGAAGTTTATAATTTCTATTTAAACGTTTCATATTTAATTTTTCCTTAGAAAATAATTATCAATCCCAAAAAAAATCCACATTCTAATTAAAATGTCCTGTTGCTACAGGATTTTTTTGCTAGACAATTATCTTTAACTATGTGTAATTTCTGAAAAAAAGATAACAGAGTTGGTCATGGTTATTACAGTATATTACCTGTACAATAAAGTTACAATGAGCTCACAACTTTGGTAACTTTTGTTTGAGAAGTGCAACAGCTTCAGCAAATCACAGAATAGTGGCTAAATGAAACACTGTAGGTGTTTGGGTAACCAAAAACTTTGTTGCTAGAAAATTTTACAGGAAGTACTGTGTTTTATTTTTTGCAACAGCCTATCAGGTAGGTCTTCAAACCTGCATATTGGTACATCTTTTTTTAAGCCTTTATCCACCGGTCAGAGGACTAACCTGAAGTTGGAGCTACACACCAAGATGATCAGAATCGGGGTTGTTGTGGTATTATTCAGTATAATATGTAAGTTTTGCAATTAATACCTTGACTTGTCTAACCATAATGTGATTCAGTTCAGTTCACAATATAAGCATTTGAGGGGGAATTAGTCTTTATAGGGTTTCTGATACTGTTCAGTTTTCTTCAGTCCTACAGTCCTCGCTCTTCTTATTAACCTAAACTTTTATATTGTTTTTGCATTTTTAGATGTGACACAATGCAACAATGTTCCACGGCATTTTCAAGTTCAGCGGGTTCAAATTGGTGACCAAGTGATTCTCAACTGTGTTTTCTCAAAGCAAGTATACAATGAGGGAAACATGTTCTGGTTCAAGCAAGTAACAGGGCAAATTCCTCAGGTTGTTGCAAAGATGCAGAAAAATCAGTCAAGGCCTGAACTGCACAAGGAATTTAGAAATTCACATCTTAGTATGGAGAAGGCTCAAGCTGACGGGATATATCGTCTTACAATCCAAAAGATGGAACCAACGGATGAAGCTGTTTACTATTGTGTCTATATCACAGACTGTGAAGTCAACTTTATCAATGGAACTTTTTTAGTATTAAAAGGTAATGTGAAGATATTAATGCCCTTCATTTTTTGTTCAGGGTTCTTACATCGTCATATGTTTTCTATGCGTCTGTATGGTATTATTTTATTTCATTGCATTTTAGAAAGTGTTGTTTCAGATTGATTTATATGAAACCTTAAATGTACCATTTAGGCAAGAATCCCCAGAGGTCTGATTACAAGACCGTGGTACAGAGGTCAGTGTCTGACCCATTCCACCCAGGAGAAAATGTGACTCTGCAGTGTACAGTGCTCTCTGAGGCCTGTACAGGAGAACACAGTGTGTACTGGTTCAGAATTGGATCAGGAGAATCCCATCCAGGAGTCATTTACACCCCTGGAAACAGGAGAGATGAGTGTGAGAAGAGCCCTGAGACTCCTTCTCCTACACAGAGCTGTGTCTACAGCCTCTCCAAGAACAACCTCAGCCCCCCTGATGCTGGGACTTACTACTGTGCTGTGGCCATATGTGGGGAGATCCTTTTTGGCAAAGGAACAGAATTGGACCTGGCCAGTAACACGGAGGTGAATGTGTCAGGTAGAATCAGGTTAATTGAAGTGTACAGATATAGGATCTTAATTTGAGCCAGGTCGCTTCAGTCAGGAAAATAATCCTGCACTAACAGGAAATGTGGATTACTATGTGGATTGAAATTAATGGAGATTTTAGTAAGGGTTAATAAAAAAATGTGTTAGGGCAAACCAAGTCCGAGATTTAAAAGTGGAAATTACAAACTTTACAAGCTTTTTTATAACTCCAATATACCACAAGTTGTGCAGGAAGTTTTCAGGAACAAAATACTGATCAAATTAAGATCCTACATCTGTAAGCCTAATGTTTTATAGTGCATCATTCTGTTATATTTCTTGAGTAAAAATGTAAATATGTACTTCATGACATTCCTTTTTATGTTTCTTTCAGAAATGGCTCTGGTAGTGGTTGTTGTAGGTTTGACAGTGGCGTTGGTGTTGTGTGGGATTGGGATCATGTTCCTTGTCTGCACCAGACCAAAAGAGCAAATCTGTGAAAATTGCAAAGGTAAGCAATATGATTATGAAAATATGCTAGATATCTTTTGCTGTGCTGAAGTAACAATCGTTTTGAATTGATATTGAAAATAGTCTTGCCTTTTAGTCACTGTCTGATGAAAACCTTGCAATTAAATGTTTTCTTTTCATTTATTGAAAGCTGTAATGCCCCTCAATGTACGCTGAACATTTCATGACTCTAGGACCATGACAATGTATTTAAAAAAGCTTCTGAAATTTCAAAATGGTATGTTCTTTAATGGGAAAATCTATTTTAAAAAATCCTGGAAAGTTTCTGCTTTGGTGATAAGATGTTTTCAACAGACAGCAATGCTTTATTAGATGTGTTCTTCTTCTGTTGAAGCAGTGGGTGCCTCTCAGGTTGGCAGACAAGACAGATTACGTGGAGAAGAGGTATATTTATATTGTGAAATGGTTCGATTCCAATTTTAGGTTGAAATCCCTCAATAGCTCTTGATAACCCTTGAAAACTACTCTATGTGATGAATATTGAGCCAGTAATTATCTATTTTCTAACCAATATGTGGCCTACTGACTCATTGATACTTTTTCTATTGCTATGAATATGTGATATGAGCAACATGTATTTGACAAGTATTTATGTAAGAAACATGGTTTTTCTATGTTTCTAAAATGTGTTCGTCTTAGGATCAAGATGGAGATACGTTGAATTATGCTGCATTGAATTTCTCTGAGAAGAAAACTAAAAGAGGAAGAAAGAAGAGAGAGACACCACAGGAGAGTGTGTACTCTGATGTCAGGTGTTAAGGCTAGGACGAACTTAGCTTAATCATTCTAAAATGTAGTGTTAATAATACATTTGTCTTTTAAATGTATTAGTCAGTGCCCCTTGTACAAAGATAATTAGAAAATATGAGAATGTAATAATGTAATAAATGTTTGATAAAAATCATGATCAATCAGAACACAAATTAACAAATTGAAAGAAGAGCAATATATTTTCTAAAAAGGGACATGTTTCTATAAAAAACATATTTTAGTATTTTGTTTTTTAGCCCAGTGTTGATACAGTCCCAAACAATTGTGCATGTCAGCGGTTAACAAAATAGAGCACTTTCTGTAAACATCTAATATTGTGTGATGATCTTGTGTTTTGAATCATACGCACTTTAAATCATCGTCATCATCATCACACTTTTAGCTTTGTACTGAAAGTGCTCTGGTGGTACAAGACAAACATATTGTGTTCTGCTGAAGCTCTCTTTTCATTCTTGCTGTTTGGATGAGAAAATAAATGGTTGTAAAGCTAAGGGCCGGTGCTCTAGGGCTGTGTGGGTGGCTGTTTGAGTGAAACAGATGTGGAGGAGAAGGAACCAGTGTAATAACACAGCCATCTCATTTATTGACGCCTAACGTTAAGAACATAAAAGTTAGCCAGCTAGCTAACATTAGCGTTAGCCAACTAGCCACCTAACTAATGTTAGCCTCAACAAATTTGAATTTTGTAAATTATTGTACGTTTGCAAATTCATAACATATCATACAAATTGTAACTCGTAACATGTCAATAAAATTAGATGATGGACATCGACAAAGTAATTCATACAAAATTGATTTACTAACAGAATTAGACAAAATGCTCTGAAACCATGTTGATAGATTGGACTGATGATGGTATCAAACCGATTCCCTTTTCGCACTATGAGCCAAGCTGTACTGGGCTGGCCTGCGTACACATCCACCATTGTTTCTAGAACTGTGCTGGAAAGGACAATGTGAAAAGAATTGATCTGAGCCAGCCCATGATGGTTCCACATGAATGGATATGGTTAGAGTGTTGGCTAACTAAATGATTCTGAACACCCAAAATGAAACAAAATAAACCCAACATTTATGAAAGAGGAGGCCCAAAGAGGATAATATGACAATATAACAAAACATACAATATTGCAAGCAGTCACAAACCGAGTGAGAGAGTCCTGACCAACACCTAAATGAGGTGTAGCAAAGTGTTATAGCATTTAGCTCCACGCATCAGGGGGAGGTTCCACTTATGCTCCAAACTAGTTTAGTAAAACATGGACTTGTCAGTCTGCAGTTCAGAGAGATAATTATTTGGTTTAATCTGAACATAATTTCTTAATATGCAAAGGCATAGGCATAAAATTGCGAATAGCTATAACATACAATGGTTTATTTTACTCAATAGAATAAGTAGTAGAAGTCCTAACTGGAGTGGGTGTTTGTTGCTAGCTATACTTCAGAGTCCTTTTTGAAATGTAGTATTTGCCCCAAAGACATAAAATATGCTTAGTACTTACCTGGTAATGCATACAGCTAGCCTACAATTTTGTGTAAAATACAATTCAAGTGTGAATAACTTGTTTAAATTGATGCACCGGTGAGTCAATCTAAGAAACATTTTTTTGAAATCCCGATTCAAATCTGTCAGTTTAAGCTAGAGATATCTGTTTTTTGCAATGGCTGCGTCTCAATCCCTCGCATCGGCCTATGTCCCCCTTCCACCTCTGCGGGGGAAAGTGCCAGAGCTACACTGCTGTTTGTCAGACCAGGAAGCATTATGAAAATCGGTCTATGCCCTGTATATAACTACGTGGTACCATATGTCCTGTATTTAAGTCTTTGGTACCGTATGTCCTCTGTATAACTAGGTGTTACCATATGCCATGTATATAACTAGGAGGTATCGTGTGCCCTGTATATACATGAACTAGGTGGTTCCATATGCCTTGTATATACAGTGGGCAAAAAAGTATTTAGTCAGCCACCAATTATGCAAGTTCTCCAACTTAAAAAGATGAGAGAGGCCTGTAATTTCATCATAGGTACACTTCAACTGTGACAGGCAAAATGAGAAAAAAAAATCAAGAAAATCACATTGTAGGATTTTTAATGAATTTATTTGCAAATTATGGTGGAAAATAAGTATTTGGTCAATAACAAAAGTTTATCTCAATACTTTGTTATATACCCTTTGTTGGGAATGACAGAGGTCAAACGTTTTCTGCAAGTCTTCACAAGGTTTTCACACACTGTTGCCGGTATTTTGGCCCATTCCTCCATAGAGATCTCCTCTAGAGCAGTGATGTTTTGGGACTGTTGCTGGGCAACACGGACTTTCAACTCCCTCCAAAGATTTTCTATGGTGTTGAGTCTGGAGACTGGCTAGGCCACTCCAGGACCTTGAAATGCTACTTAGGAAGCCACTCCTTCGTTGCCCGGGCGGTGTGTTTGGGATCATTGTCATGCTGAAAGACGCAGCCACGATTCATCTTCATTCCCCTTGCTGATGGAAGGAGGTTTCATTCAAAATCTCACGATACATGGCCCCATTCATTCTTTCCTATACACGGATCAGTCGTCCTGGTCCCTTTGCAGAAAAACAGCCCCAAAGCATGATGTTTCCACCCCCATGCTTCACAGTAGGTATGGTGTTCTTTGGATGCAACTCAGCATTCTTTTTCCTCCAAACACGACGAGTTTAGTTTTTACCAAAAAGTTATATTTTGGTTTCATCTGACCATATGACATTCTTCAGACGGGCCTGGACATGTACTGGCTTAAGCAGGGGGACACGTCTGGCACTGCAGGATTTGAGTCCCTGGCGGCGTAGTGTGTTACTGATGGTAGGCTTTGTTAATTTGGTCCCAGCTCTCTGCAGGTCATTCACTAGGTCCCCCCGTGTGGTTCTGGGATTTTTGCTCACCGTTCTTGTGATCATTTTGACCCCACGGGGTGAGATCTTGCGTGGAGCCCCAGATCGAGGGAGATTATCAGTGGTCTTGTATGTCTTCCATTTCCTAATAATTGCTCCCACAGTTGATTTCTTCAAACCAAGCTGCTTACCTATTGCAGATTCAGTCTTCCCAGCCTGGTGCAGGTCTACAATTTTGTTTCTGGTGTCCTTTGACAGCTCTTTGGTCTTGGCCATAGTGGAGTTTCGAGTGTGACTGTTTGAGGTTGTGGACAGGTGTCTTTTATACTGATAACAAGTTCAAACAGGTGCCATTAATACAGGTAACGAGCAGAGGACAGAGGAGCCTCTTAAAGAAGAAGTTACAGGTCTGTGAGAGCCAGAAATCTTGCTTGTTTGTAGGTGACCAAATACTTATTTTCCACCATAATTTGCAAATAAATTCATTAAAAATCCTACAATGTGATTTTCTGGATTCTTTTTCTCATTTTGTCTGTCATAGTTGAAGTGTACCTATGATGAAAATTACAGGCCTCTCTCATCTTTTTAAGTGGGAGAACTTGCACAATTGGTGGCTGACTAAATACTTTTTGCCCCACTGTAACTATGAGGTACCTTATGCCCTGTATGTACATCAACTAGATGGTTCCATATGCCATGTATGTAATTAGTTGGTACCATATGCCCTGTATTTCCCTAGGTGGTACCGTATGTCCTGTATATAAGTACGTGGTAGCATATGCCCTACATATACAGTTGAAGTCGGAAGTTTACATACACTTAGGTTGGAGTCATTAAAACTTGTTTTTCAACCACTCCACAAATGTATTGTTAACAAATTATAGTATTTGCTTGTTCGCAAATGGGTCTTCCAAATGGACAATGACCCAAGCATACTTCCAAAGATTTGGCAAAATGGCTTAGGACAACAAAGTCAAGGTATTGGAGTGGCCATCACAAAGCCCTGACCTCAATCCTATAGAAAATCTGTGGGCAGAACTGAAAAAGTGTGCAGGAGCAAGGAGGCCTAGAAACCTGACTCAGTTACACCAGCTCTGTTAGGAGGAATGGGCCAAAATTCACCCAACATATTGTGGGAAGCTTGTTGAAGGCTACCCAAAACGTTTGACCCAAGTTAAACAATTTAAAGGAAATGCTACCAAATACTAATTGACTGTATGTAAACGTCTGACCCACTGGGAATGTGATGAAAGAAATACATACTGAAATAAATCATTCTCTGTACTATTTTTCTGACATTTCAAATTCTTAACATGAAGTGGTGATCCTAACTGATCTAAGACAGGGAATTTTTACAAGGATTAAATGTCAGTTTAAATGTATTTGGCTAAGGTGTGTGTAAACTTCCAACTTCAACTGTACATTAACTATGTGGTACCGTATCCCATTTACATACATTAACTAGGTGGTACCGTATATCTTGTATATAACTAGGTGGCACCGTAAGCCCTGTATATACAGTAACTTGGTGGTACCATTTGCCATGTATTTAACTAGTTGGTCTGTATGCCCTGTATATAACTAGGTGGTTCCATATGGTACTATAGGAGAGGACGGCTAATAATAATTGCTTGAACGGAGGGAATGGAATGGCATGAAACACATGGAAACCTGGATCCATGTGTTTGATGTATTTGATACAATTCCAGTCATTCTGCTCCAGCCATTACGAGCCTTTCCTTCCCAATTAAGTAGCCTCCAACCTCATGTGGTACCGTATCCCCTGTATATAGCTAGGTGCTTCAATACATGCTGACTGCTCACAGTTTCTAGGAGGATGATGGCAGGATCACCACTACACTACCACAAATGCAAGGTTCGACTTGATGTTGATACTGTATGTGTCACCCTTGAACTAGTAAATAGTGTCTAGTATGTCAAACTGATTATCCTTAATAGCATGTGATGTCAGTACCTTCAATGACACAACTACAGCACCACCAGCTTCAGTTTACCATATAAGGACAACGTTCATTTGTAGAGCTAAGGGGCTGTTGTTTGTTTGTGACTTTTTTCCTGGCAACAGTTTGGTGTGTGACGATAATCACTCTGTAATTTTCCACCCGGTTTCGACCGAGCAAGAGAGCAAGACCCACACAGGATGACTAACCTTCAGTTGAGGTCTCACACATAGATGAATTGGCAAACACGTGCATTGACAAGACAAACCCTCCACTCTGAACCAGCAGAGGGACTCACCACTTCAAAGCAAAGGTGTGAACTCCTAGACAAAGCCTGTCAAAGTGTGAAAATGTAACGTGTTCTGCTGCAAGTTGTTCTCATAAATGGTTCTACATTAACCCACTCCACTTAGTAATTAAATTATCCTTAATTAACATAGCCTTAACTAACTTAAACTTAGTTTAACCAAAAGCTTGATTAATGGAAGTTATTAATTATTGTAATTAGTAATATTGTTTTGTAATCCTTGGTCACCTGATGACATCAGAAATATGAAAAAGTGTGGCTAGTCATTCAAATATTTACAGCACTCATTGCTTAAATTTCTTTAAACTCTTTAGGTAATGTGCCACCATAACCCTGATATAAATAAGTCAACTTTGCATAAAAAACACTGGTATTTGATATAAAGCAGCAGATCTATTAACCTGGCCTGTTTGACCTCCTCACTAGAGAGAAGCAGATATATTACCCAGGCCTGTTTGACCTCCTCACTAGAGAGCAGCAGATCTATTACCCAGGCCTGTTTAACCTCCCTCTAGAGAGCAGTAGATCTACTACCCAGGCCTGTTTGACCTGCCCACTAGAGACCATCATATCTATTACTCAGGGCTGTTTGACCTCCTCGCTAGAGAGCAGTAGATCTATTACCCAGGGCTGTTTAACCTCCTCACTAGAGACCAGCAAATCTATTACCCAGGCCTGTTTGACCTCCTCACTAGAGACCAGCAGATCTATTACCCAGGCCTGTTTGACCTCCTCACTAGAGACCAGCAGATCTATTACCAAGGGCTGTTTGACCTCCCCAGTAGAGAGCAGTAGATCTATTACCCAGGGCTGTTTGATCTCCCTCTAGAGACCAGCAGATCTATTACCAAGGGCTGTTTGACCTCCCTCTAGAGAGCAGTAGATCTATTACCCAGGCCTGTTTGACCTCTCCACTTCACAATCATGTCACTATCGTGTGTCATGGTGTTTGTGAGTCTGTGTGTGGGTGTAAGTGATGGAGTGTGCAGGATGGAAATAAGTGTCTCTCTGTGTGTGTAACCATATCCTGGTATATTTGTGTAAGGAGGTACACATTGATGTGAGTGAGAATGATCATGCATGTATGTGTTTGTCTATGTTTGCTGTTGGTTTGTAAGGCCTGTGTGTTGGTGTGTAGGCCTGTGTATTGTTGTGTAGGCCTGTGTATTGGTGTGTAGGCCTGTGTGTTGGTGTGTAGGCCTGTGTGTTGGTGTGTAAGCCTGTGTGTTGGTGTGTAGGCCTGTGTGGTGGTGTGTAGGCCTTTGTGTCTGTGTGCAGGCCTGTGTTTGTGTCAAGCATGTTCCAAGGTTGTATCTTTTTTGGAAATCTGCAGTTCAAACAATCAATCAATCAAATGTATTTATAGCCCTTCTTACCTCAGCTGATGTCACAAAGTGCTGTACAGAAACCCAGCCTAAAACTCCAAACAGCAAGCAATGCAGGTGTAGAATAACTCCCTAGAAAGGCCAGAACCTAGGAAGAAACCTAGAGAGGAACCAGGCTATGAAGGGAGGCCAGTCCTCTTCTGGCTGTGCCGGGTGGAGATTATAACAGAACATGGCCAAGATGTTCAAATGTTTATAGATGACCAGCACGGTCAAATAACAATAATCACAGTGGTTGTCGAGGGTGAAGCAGGTCAGCACCTCAGGAGTAAATGTCAGTTGGCTCTTCATAGCCGTTCAGAGTATCTCTACCGGTCCTGCTGTCTATAGAGAGTTGAAAACAGCAGGTCTGGAACAGGTAGCACGTCCAGTGAACAGGTCAGGAGACAGGAGGGGTCAGGATATACTGTGGCCCCATCCGATGATACCCCCGGACAGGGCCAAACAGGAAGGATATAACCCCACCCACTTTGCCAAAGCACAGCCCCCACACCACTAGAAGGATATCTTCAACCACCAACTTACCATCCTGAGACAAGGCCGAGTATATCCCACAAAGATCTCCGCCACGGCACAACCCAAGGGGGGGCGCCAACCCGGACAGGAAGGTCACGTCAGCGACTCAACCAACTCAAGTGACGCACCCCTCCGAGGGACGGCATGGAAGAGCACCAGTAAGCCAATGACTCAGCCCCTGTAATAGGGATAGAGGCAGAGAATCCCAGTGGAGAAGGGGGAACCGGCCAGGCAGAGACAGCAAGGGTGGCTCCAGTGCCTTTCCGTTCACCTTCACACTCCTGGGCCAGACTACACTCAATCATAGGATCTACTGAAGAGATGAGTCTTCAATAAAGACTTAAAGGTTGAGACCGAGTCTGCGTCTCTCACATGGGTAGGCAGACCATTCCATAAAAATGGAGCTCTATAGGAGAAAGCCCTGCCTCCAGCTGTTTGCTTAACAAAAAATAAGTGGGCACCCCACCACTGTTTGGGTAAACCGCTGAGCAATTGAGCTGGAGAAATTCATAGACAGAAATATGGATGCAAGGGCTGACCATCCATGATAACAAAATTATAGTTTTAACTATATTTTGAGGCTAGATAGTGTCTGTTTAAAATTACAATGTTTACAAACAATTGAGTAAAATAAGCATACAGTATATGTTGTGTTCTGATGAGGTACGACAGTTGAACTAAGCTCATGGGGCATTTATAAATATATTCTTCAAGAGTCAATGGGTGTATATCATTAATTTAAAAGTAAAAAATGTATGTACCTGTCACAGATTGCCACTTTAATGGCAAGGCCCACATTATGTGGTTGTCTGTTGTTTTGATTGTGTTGTTCATGCTCTTGGGGCATATAAGCTGTCTGAATTTACTGCTGTCTCAGCTGTAACAGGTTGTGTCAGCTGAGTTTACTGCTGTCTCAGCTGTAACAGGTTGTATCAGCTGAGTTTACTGCTGTCTCAGCTGTAACAGGTTGTATCAGCTGAGTTTACTGCTGTCTCAGCTGTAACAGGTTGTGTCAGCTGAGTTTACAGTTGTCTCAGCTGTAACAGGTTGTGTCAGCTGAGTTTACTGCTGTCTCAGCTGTAACAGGTTGTGTCAGCTGAGTTTACTGCTGTCTCAGCTGTAACAGGTTGTGTCAGCTGAGTTTACTGCTGTCTCAGCTGTAACAGGTTGTGTCAGCTGAGTTTACTGCTGTCTTTTTTATTTATTTATTTATTTCACCTTTATTTAACCAGGTAGGCGTTGAGAACAAGTTCTCATTTACAATTGCGACCTGGCCAAGATAAAGCAAAGCAGTTCGACACATACAACGACACAGAGTTACACATGGAGTAAAAGAAACATACAGTCAAAATACAGTATAAACAAGTCAGTATACAGTATACATACAGTATAAACAAGTCTATATACAATGTGAGCAAATGAGGTGAGATAAGGGAGGTAAAGGCAAAAAAAAGGCCATGGTGGCAAAATAAATACAATATAGCAAGTAAAACACTGGAATGGTAGATTTGCAGTGGAAGAATGTGCAAAGTAGAAATACAAATAATGGGGTGCAAAGGAGCAAAATAAATAAAATAAATACAGTAGGGAAAGAGGTAGTTGTTTGGGCTAAATTATAGGTGGGCTGTGTACAGGTGCAGTAATCTGTGAGCTGCTCTGACAGTTGGTGCGTAAAGCTAGTGAGGGAGTTAAGTGTTTCCAGTTTCAGAGATTTTTGTAGTTCAGGTGCAGGCAGCGATCGGTTGAAGAGCATGCATTTAGTTTTACTTGTATTTAAGAGCAATTGGAGGCCACGGAAGGAGAGTAGTACGGCATTGAAGCTTGCCTGGAGGGTTGTTAACACACTGTCCAAAGAAGGGCCAGAAGTATACAGAATGGTGTCGTCTGCGTAGACGTGGATCAGAGACTCACCAGCAGCAAGAGCGACATCATTGATGTATACAGGGAAGAGAGTCGGTCCAAGAATTGTACCCTGTGGCACCCCCATAGAGACAGCCAGAGGTCCGGACAGCAGACCCTCCGATTTGACACACTGAACTCCATCAGAGAAGTAGTTGGTGAACCAGGCGAGGCAATCATTTGAGAAACCAAGGTCTCAGCTGTAACAGGTAGCATTTGTATGCCCAAGCATCTGTAATGATCTCATCTGTTTGCAACATTCCCTTTTTTAAATACCTAAATAAAATGCAAATGTATGCATTTGTGTACATGTGTGTATGGTACTTGCATGTCTCTGCATGCATGTGTGTGCATCAACATTCATAAGAAACAGCCAATATGAGCCAATATGAGTCAAACCTCATTTGATTTTTTTGATTTTTTGATTTTTTAACATTGCTGGCCATTACAATGTAAGGCTCCTGAATGGCGCAGCGGTCTAAGGCACTGCATCTCAGTGTTAGAGGTGTCACTACAGACACTGGTTCAATTCCAGGCAGTATCACATCTGGATGTGATTGGGACTCCCGTAGGGTAGTGTACAATTGTCCCAGTGTCGTTTGGCTGGGGTAGGCTGTCATTGTAAATAAGAATTTGTTCTTAACTGACTTGCCTTGTTAAATAAAACCTACTTTTGCTCTTTTGTTTTGCAGCAGTGTTGCAGGCACTCTTTGCACGCCAACGCTTGTCAAGTGGTTAGCCAGTCCACAGTGCTTTAGCTCGTAGGCGTAGGCTGTGGCGGGCCATCTCTGCACTTTGGACAGACCTCTGAGCTGTTTGCTCACTACATGCCTGCCTTCCCTGCCTGTGTGGGTAGCCGCAAGATAAACAGCTATGTTATGACTGTGAGAGACTTTGACAAACAAGCTAATTTTAGCAAACCTGTTAACTTGAGAGTTGTAGGGCCAGCTACAAAGTCCTCTAGGATTACATCTAAAACATGTTGTCAATGCAGTGTTCAATGCAACATATGAAAAACTGGTCATGAGGTACCTATACATACCTGTTCGTTGATGTACAGTGGGGCAAAAAAGTATTTAGTCAGCCACCAATTGTGCAAGTTCTCCCACTTAAAAAGATGAGAGAGGCCTGTAATTTTCACCATAGGTACACGTCAACTATGACAGACAAAATAATAAGAAAAAAAATCCAGAAAATCACATTGTAGGATTTTTTATGAATTTATTTGCAAATTATGGTGGAAAATAAGTATTTGGTCACCTAAAAACAAGCAATATTTCTGGCTCTCACAGACCTGTAACTTTGTCTTTAAGAGGCTCATCTGTCCTCCACTCGTTACCTGATTTTGAGTGAAAACCTCCTTCCATCAGCAAGGGCATTGAAGATGAAACGTGGCTGGGTCTTTCAGCATGACAATGATCCCAAACGAAGGAGTGCCTTCATAAGAAGCATTTCAAGGTCCTGGAGTGGCCTAGCCAGTGTATATAACAAAGTATTGAGATAAACTTTTGTTATTGACCACATACTTATTTTCCACCACAATTTGCAAATAAATTCATTAAAAATCCTACAATGTGATTTTCTGGATTTTTTTCTAATTTTGTCTGTCATAGTTGAAGTGTACCTATGATGAAAATGACAGGCCTCTCTCATCTTTTTAAGTGGGAGAACTTGCACAATTGGTGGCTGACTCAATACTTTTTTGCCCCACTGCATATGACATTGTCATGACATGTCCTACATTCAAGATGTGCTTTTCAACTGAGATCTACAATGTGCTATGATACAGATACGGAACAGTCTCTTCATTAATCCACTTGTACCGTAGTTTCGACCACCAGCCGACTGGCTTGGAGATCAGATTACTAGCTCTGTAACTTTACGTCAGGTCAAACAAGAGTACTAAAGTGGGACTGGCAAGTCTGTTTTTCCATCCAATTTTTCTGTACTACAATCTACTGAGCACAGGCCATAACATGTTAATTAATTTACCTAAATTAAGGCAACAAGCATCCTGTTCTCCCGAGAAGCATTGAGTATTATCCCAAAGCTGCCATCAATGTAGTGATTTAGAGGGAATTGTCAGAGCAGGGTTCCAACCAGCAACCCTGCAGTTATGGTTCAGATCTCTTGGCAAAGATAATAGTATGCTCATATTTATACAGGGAGGCTGTTACAGAAGCACTGAACACTGAAAAGCCCCACTCAGCTTCAGCTGCTTGGCCAGGATGACATGTCTGCTGAGGGAGTGTGATTGGGTTAATCAGTAACTCTGAGACTCAACACCTTATTGTGACTTATTTTCAGAAAGAGCTGTTTCTATGACTTACCAGAAGTAGAGACAGGCTCCCTGTACAACAAAACTCTGTTCCAAAGTGGCAGTCCTTTGTGCGTACAAAATTGCTCCCTATTCCCTACTGTATGCGGTGCACTACTTTTGACAAGGGCCATAGGGCTCAGGTCAAAAGTAGAGCACTATATAAGGAATAGTGTGCCATTTGAGATGTCTGTTTTTAAATGGGCTAAAAGCACACTGGCAGATGAAGAAACTGGTTAGACACATTCAAATTACCCCATAGTCTATTTACAAAATGAGTGTCTTGAGCATAGGCTACATTATTAAAACCTTTTCTTTAATTATTATTGGGTAGTCTTGTAACATATGTGTCCGACCACCTCGATTCACTATTTTGCAGCAACATTTTAAATGTTGTTTTTTACATTGGATAAAAGTATAGAGTCAGAGCTACGAAATTGTATATAATATACTGCAGTTGAGGAACAATG
This sequence comes from Oncorhynchus mykiss, assembly GCF_057628025.1. Lineage (NCBI taxonomy): Eukaryota > Metazoa > Chordata > Actinopteri > Salmoniformes > Salmonidae > Oncorhynchus > Oncorhynchus mykiss. The sequence goes on along the minus strand of NC_143035.1, from coordinate 25,139,706 downwards.
GGAAAGTCATTCTGTATTGAAAGTTGCTAAACTTGTAACCCCACTTTTGAGAAATTGGCCCTTGAATATTATGTCACACCTACTGGAGAGCTCTTCTTTGTCTACACCTATTTAGCATCTTTCAGACCCTCTTACGCCTTAGCCCCACCCATCTCTTTAAGGATTCACATGTGAGTCCATGTGTTAAACATTGAGTGAGTAAGGTAGTGTAGTAAACAACCAAAGATTTCAAGACTTAAATTATTTTAAGTAGCAGCCTACAATAAGGAAGAAAACATACACTTTATCTTGTCCTTGGCCTATATCCTAATCTGACTTTGAAAGTGTCCAGATAAAATATTGCATAAATATTTTAGAATTATTAGATGATGCTTACCAAAATTGATAGGTCATGTGAAAGAAATGCTATAACCACCCCCCAGCCACACCTAGCTAAGTGGATGGGTCACTGTTGTCTAGACAAGTTCACATGTTCATGAAATACAACAGATGGCCCTAATCACCCCCAGACACACCTGTCTAACTTGATGGGTCATGTAATCATTCTATGGCGAAATGGAGTCTTTTATATCGACATGTAGCTAGTTATCTAAACAATGAACCATAATCCTAACCCATAGCTACAGTACAAACAGATTGTCATAGCTATCCACCATGCATGAAATGCTGGAGTAGGAATCTGCAGGTAGCTAAAGCTAACCAATAAGGTTCAATGTTAGGTAGAAGCTAATATTAGGCTCTAACTAACCATGAAAATTAGTTTCTGAGATACAAATAATACTACTACCAGAAAGCTAATGTTTGTTAGCTAGCTAACAGTATGTTTTAACTTGCAATGAAAACGACTTAATGACAAAATTAGAAATGTATCATATCTGAAAATATGGCTAGACTCTAACCCGTATACATGGATGAGCGCTTTCCAACACAGTGTCTTTTCCGTTAGGATTGTAGCTTGCTACAGCTTGTTTGGCCCATTGTTTTGTCAAGTCATTCCGGTTCACACGGACTGTGTGCAGAAAATAGTCCATCACAACTTTTTCCCACTGATCTTTGTTGATAGCGCCTGCTAAATTATGGGCAGAAAGAAACCTTTGCATGTCTCCATTTCTAACATTATATCTTTCAAAAAATCTGCGGTAGCAAGTCGGCATGTCAAGCCCATCCATTATCTTAGCCAATTATTGCTAGCAGGTAGGTTCCTGTCTTTTTTCATGGTTAAACCAACTAGACTCGTAATTTAACAATTTTTTTTCGAATTTACAGATTGCATACAATTGTTTTGTTAAGGCACATGAAAGTTCACATGTTCCTGAAAGTATTTCTGCCCAAAAAAGCATTTTGCTAAAAAAAATACCTAAAAAACTTAAAAATGCCTCTCCTGTGAAGTAGTGATGTGCAACATATAACCTATCTTCTTGAAACGGGTCAGATATGGTATATCTGATAGTTGATATCTTAAATTACTTCTGGATGATGGTTAATCTTCATGTTGAAAAGATTGAAGAACAGAAAGCAGAGGCATTTTAAATCAAAAATCAAATTGAATCAAATTTTATTTGTCACATGCACCGAATACAACAGTGAAATGCTTACTTACAAGCCCTTAACCAACAATGCAGTTAAGAAAAAATGTGTTAAGAAAGTATTTACTAAATAAACTGAACTAAACAACAAATAAATATAAATAATTGAAGAGCAAAAATAAAATAACAGTAACGAGGCTATATACAGGGGGTACCGGTAAAGAGGTAATGTGCAGGGGCAGAGTTTAGTCGAGGTAATTTAGGTAATTTAGATGATGTTGATGATGATGATGATGACATTGATGATGATGAGGGGCACAGGTTAGCAGAGGTAATTTAAATGATGATGATGATGATGATATTGATGATGATGAGGATAACTTTTGTGACTATATTGATGATACTGACGATAATGATTATGATGATGATGATACTGATGATGATGATAATAATGATGGTGATTAAATTGATGATGATGATATAAAAACAATGATGAGGATATAGGCTGTGAAAGAGAGCTTAATTGTCCGACATCAAGTCATTATTGCAAACACCTTTAAAGACACTCATAGTTTATGGGGTAATACCACTGTACATGTCAGATATTCTATAGAGTAGCAGCAAGACTTTTGGAACCTATTGGTGGACTCAACAAGTAGTTTTGTTCGTGAATGACCGGTCTTTTCAAGCGTTCTGGTGAATTGATTTAATCTGGGTCTGTGAAACTGCCCACTATGCAAAAACTTGTTTAGCAACATTGTTTCCACATCATTTCAACCAAAACAATCAATGTGATGATGTTAAATCAACATGGAAAACTGATTGGATTTGCAAAAAGTCATTAATGTAAGTGCATTTTGTCTTTTTTTCAACCAACTTTAACCTAAATCCAATGACATGCTGCCATTTGCTGTTGATTTCACTTTGAATTCATGGTTAGCTGACAACTCAACCAAACGTAAATCAAAACTACTTGTTGATTCCACCAATAGGTTCCAAAAGTCTTGCTGCTATAGAATATATATATATAGAATATCTGAATGACATGGACTTGTGATATGCCTCATACAAACACACAAGTACAGTCAACATCACGTGGTGCTCTCAACAAATTAGAAATCTAGCAAATTATATACAATGGCACATAATTGTTTGTTACCTGGACTCAAAGTCATGAGAATGTGATAATCTCTTTGATATCTTCCCCTGGTGTGAGAGCGAGTCTGTTACAGGAAGAGTAGCCTCTGTAGAATTCACACCTCTAACACCAAAACCAAACTGATGTTCAAGTTTCCAGGCATCATTGTTTGTCTCTGGGCATGTTTTTTTTTCTTTCATTGTGGCTGGCTTAAAGACCGCATTGGAAAATGTCACAGCTCTCTCGTTCTGGAAGCCCTCCCTCCTTATTCAAGCCAAACACAGATGGAACCCCTGGGTCGTATTCCCCTGAATATGACCCCCTTACCATATCCACTGATGTAGCTACAGTGCCTTGCGAAAGTATTCGGCCCCCTTGAACTTTGCGACCTTTTGCCACATTTCAGGCTTCAAACATAAAGATATAAAACTGTATTTTTTTGTGAAGAATCAACAGCAAGTGGGACACAATCATGAAGTGGAACGACATTTATTGGATATTTCAAACTTTTTTAACAAATCAAAAACTGAAAAATTGGGCGTGCAAAATTATTTAGCCCCCTTAAGTTAATATTTTGTAGCGCCACCTTTTGCTGCGATTACAGCTGTAAGTCGCTTGGGGTATGTCTCTATCAGTTTTGCACATCGAGAGACTGACATTTTTTCCCATTCCTCCTTGCAAAACAGCTCAAGCTCAGTGAGGTTGGATGGAGAGCATTTGTGAACAGCAGTTTTCAGTTCTTTCCACAGATTCTCGATTGGATTCAGGTCTGGACTTTGACTTGGCCATTCTAACACCTGGATATGTTTAGTTTTAAACCATTCCATTGTAGATTTTGCTCTATGTTTTGGATCATTGTCTTGTTGGAAGACAAATCTCCGTCCCAGTCTCAGGTCTTTTGCAGACTCCATCAGGTTTTCATCCAGAATGGTCCTGTATTTGGCTCAATCCATCTTCCCATCAATTTTAACCATCTTCCCTGTCCCTGCTGAAGAAAAGCAGGCCCAAACCATGATGCTGCCACCACCATGTTTTACAGTGGGGATGGTGTGTTCAGAGGGATGAGCTGTGTTGCTTTCACGCCAAACATAATGTTTTGCATTGTTGCCAAAAAGTTCAATTTTGGTTTCATCTGACCAGAGCACCTTCTTCCACATGTTGGGTGTGTCTCCCAGGTGGCTTGTGGCAAACTTTAAACGACACTTTTTATGGATATCTTTAAGAAATGGCTTTCTTCTTGCCACTCTTCCATAAAGGCCAGATTTGTGCAATATACGACTGATTGTTGTCCTATGGACAGAGTCTCCCACCTCAGCTGTAGATCTCTGCAGTTCATCCAGAGTGATCATGGGCCTCTTGGCTGCATCTCTGATCAGTCTTCTCCTTGTATGAGCTGAAAGTTTAGAGGGACGGCCAGGTCTTGGTAGATTTGAAGTGGTCTGATACTCCTTCCATTTCAATATTATCGCTTGCACAGTGCTCCTTGGGATGTTTAAAGCTTGGGAAATCTTTTTGTATCCAAATCCGGCTTTAAACTTCTTCACAACAGTATCTCGGACCTGCCTGGTGTGTTCCTTGTTCTTCATGATGCTCTCTGCGCTTTTAACGGACCTCTGAGACTATCACAGTGCAGGTGCATTTATACGGAGACTTGATTACACACAGGTGGATTGTATTTATCATCATTAGTCATTTAGGTCAACATTGGATCATTCAGAGATCCTCACTGAACTTCTGGAGAGAGTTTGCTGCATTGAAAGTAAAGGGGCTGAATAATTTTGCACGCCCAATTTTTCAGTTTTTGATTTGTTAAAAAAGTTTGAAATATCCAATAAATTTCGTTCCACTTCATGATTGTGTCCCACTTGTTGTTGATTCTTCACAAAAAAATACAGTTTTATATCTTTATGTTTGAAGCCTGAAATGTGGCAAAAGGTCGCAAAGTTCAAGGGGGCCGAATACTTTCGCAAGGCACTGTACTTCTACCGATTATGAAGAATCACTTCACTATCACTCTATATTTCCCTGCTGTTGTTCTCAAACAGTAGGATATATTATATTTGACTACAAGGTCAATAGATATAACAGATGCACAAAGATCATGCCTGCAAAACATGCTAAGCTCTCACCCTTACCAATAGTAGCATAAAATAGCATATTTGGGGATATGATCTTTGCTCCTCTGTAACTTTCTCACTGATTATTATTCATGATTCATTCACGATTATCCATTATCTGTCAAGGTATGCGTGAAAGGCTGTAGGAAGTCAGACGCAGGAGAGCAGATATTTGATGGCAAAGCGGAGCCTTTTATTTGGCGAACCAAAAGCACACGGCACAAACGAACACGAAAATACAAATATGGGTTTAACATAACCCAGCGCAACCAGCCTAACGTGTGCATACATGCAAACAGATAAACAATACCACACAAAGACATGGGGGAAACAGAGGGTTAAATACATAACACATAATGAGGGAACCAGGTGTGTGGAACCAGGTGTGTGGGAAAACAAGATAAAACAAATGGAAAATGAAAAATGGATCGGCGATGGCAAAAAGACCGGCGATGTCGACCGCCGAACACCACCCGAACAAGGAGAGGCATCGACTTTGGCAGAAGTCGTGATAGTACACCCCCCTGACTCGTGGCTCCAGCAGCGCGCTGACACAGGCCTCGGGGACGACCCGGAGGGTGAGGCGCAGGGCGATCCGGACGGAGACGGTGGAACTCTCACAGCAGAGAAGGATCCAACACATCCTCAACCAGAACTCAGCATTTCTCCTCCGGACCATACCCCTCCCAGTCCACGAGGTACTGAAGGCCCCTCGCCCGACGTCTCGAATCCAGTATGGAATGAACGGAGTACGCCGGGGCCCCCTCGATGTCCAGAGGGGGTGGAGGAATCCCCCGCACCTCAGACTCCAGGAGCAGGCCAGCCACCACCGCCCTGAGGAGAGACACATGGAACGAGGGGTTAATGCAGTAATCGGGGGGAAGCTGTAACCTGTAACAAACCTCGTTCACTCTCCTCAGGACTTTAAATGGCCCCACAAACTGCGGACCCAACTTCTGGCAGGGCAGGCAGAGGGGCAGGTTTCTGGTCGAGAGCCAGACCCAGTGCGAACACCGGGGTCTCACTACGGTGACGGTCTGCGCCAACTTTCTGGCACGGGTAAGGGGTGTAACTTACCTCTGGGCAGATTACTAGGAGCCTTACACTGGGCGCACACCGAGCAGGAGGAAACCCTTACGTCCTTAGCCAAAGTGGGCCACCAGTACTTCCCACTCAGACAGCGCACCGTCCGACCGATTCCTGGATGACCAGTGGAGGGTGACGTGTGGGCCTAATAGATCAGCCGGTCACGCACAACAGACGGCGCGTACAGACGCCCAGCTGGACACTGGAGGGGAGCGGGCTCTGCACGCGACGCCCACTCAATGTCCGCGTCCAGCTCCCACACTACCGGCGCCACCAGGCAGGAGGCCGGGAGTATGGGAGTGGGAAACATGGGTCGCTCCTCTGTGTCACACAGCCGGGACAGTGCGTCTGCCTTCACATTCTGGGAACCTAGTCTGTAAGAAAGGGTGAAAACAAAACGGTTGAAAAACATGGCCCACATCCTCACCGCCCGGATGTACTCCAGATTGCGGTGGTCAGTCCAGATGAGAAAAGGGTGTTTAGCCCCCTCAAGCCAATGTCTCCACGCCTACAAAGCCTTGACGACAGCCAACGACTCCCAGACCCCTGGCTCCACCGGGCAGAGCTTCCTCGAGAAGAAAGCACAGGGGCGGAGCTTCGGTGGCGTACCGAGCGCTGAGAGAGCACAGCTCCTATCCCAGCCTCGGACGCGTCCACTTCCACTATGAACACCAAAGAGGGATCCGGATGAGCCAGAACAGGAGCCGAGGTAAACAGAGCCCTCAGGTGACTAAAAGCCCTGTCCGCCTCAGCTGTCCACTGCAAGTGCACCGGTCCCCCCTTCCCCCCTTCAGCAGTGAGGTAATGGGAGCCGCTACCTGGTCAAAACCTTGGATAAACCTCCGGTAGTAGTTGGCAAACCCTAAGAACTGCTGCACCTCCTTTACCGTGGTGGGAGTCGGCCTATTACACACGGCTGCAATGCAGTCACTCTCCATCTCCACCCCTGAGGTGGAAATGCGATACCCTAGGAAGGACTGACATAATGAGGAAAATGAGGACCAGGTGTGTGGGAAAACGAGACAAAACAAATGAAAAATGAGAAATGAATCGGCGATGGCTAGAAGATCGGCGACGTCGACCGCCGAACACCGCCCGAACAAGGAGAGGCATCGACTTCGGAAGAAGTCGTGATATTATCATGGTGGCATTCACATTCATTTAGAAGTTTTCAGCAACATATTCTTATTTATTGTAAACTTATTTACAATAAAGTGACTCCAAACTGACACTATGCATTATTCATCATTCAGTTCCTATTGGGCACAATTAATCTGAAACACAACCAAAACAAACAGCAAATGCATCCTCCAAGTTTTGTCGAGTCACAAGCTTTATGTAGTCATTGCATGCTAGGAATAAGGAACCAAATACTTTAATATACTACATGTGAATAATGTGTTCAAAATACTAACACAAAAAACAAGAAATGGGGGAACGACATACATAGTGCTTTCCTTTATAAATGGTAAAACAGATATTTTTGAAAATACCCTCAAATAAAAGGTCACATTCTGTACTAGAGACTCATATGAAACATTTGCTTTCAAATCCAAAATGCTGGAGTATAGAGCCACATTTACAACATTTTTGCTTCACTGTTCAAATAAATACAGAGGGGAGGGTATGTTTGATGATTTAATTTTTCTAAAAACAACAGTGAATGCTTACAAAATCATTCAAATGTGTTGCATAAACCACGAGCAACAGAGTACGGCGCTTTAGCAGTATAGATATATTACAACTGAGAAGGAACATCAACATGTTTCATAATTGTAATCGTCACCACATTGACATAAGGTCAGACTTTGAGACTGAAGAGAGAATTCTGTCTTAGTGCAACATTGCCATCTGGTGAAAGACTACATCATCATGTAAAATGTTCCTTCCTGATGCTGTATCAATTGTAATGTCATTGACAGAAATGTGACCATGTTCATGTTACACCACTCTGTTATGTCTTACAATAGTAAAGTGTGGTTGGTATCGTTTCTTACTCCTTTCTCACATCTACTGTCAAGTTTCACTACTTTAGACAAATAACAGCTGTTATCATGACAGTGATCATGAAAGTGAGCAGCTACTGTACATACTGTACATGTTCTCCTTTTAGCCATTTCTCATGGACTTTCACACCTTTCCCTTTAGTATTATCAAGTGATCAACACTGTACAGTACAGTATTACTGGTTTGCTGCTGTGAACACAACCACCAGACTTTTGATCCAAGGGTGTGAAGTTCCTCATGTTCTTGGAATGGAATATTAACAAAAGCAATCAAACCATAAACATGTGCTCAAGTCCATTGAGATAAATTCCCCTTGAACCACTACCTGTCTGTCATCTTCTGCAGCAAACACTGTATACCGCAGACAGTGCTGAGTCACATTCCATTTCTGTAGTGTTGCCTTCCCATTCGGTTTCACAACACAAGGACACCACAGAAAAAACTATTGGGTTAGCTAGGACAGAGAGTTTTACCAACAACACCAACATGTCAATTCAATGGTTGGGCCTCCTAGTGGACCTGTGGTTTCTTTTGTCCTGCCTACCATTTTACATCTCAGCTTTCAATCTGGACACAGACACAAAGCATGTTCTGAGGAAAAATGGTGATCCAGGAAGCCTGTTTGGATTCTCCCTGGCACTGCATCAACAACTGAATCCTCTCAATAAGAAACTGTCATTTTACCTCTTATAAGAAATGATTAACAGTGTCCATACATACTATTATCTGGCCTTAACGGCTACTCTGAATCTCTGCCTGGTACAGCCAGAAGAGAACAGGCAACCTCCTTTCTAGGTTTCTTCCTCCATTCCATTCTTCTAGGGAGTTTCTCATGGCTTCTCTGTTTTCACGTCTGCTTTGCTTGCTCTTTGGGGTCTAGGCCAGGTAACTGTAAAGCACTTTGTGACAACTGCTGTTGTAAAAAGGGTTTTATAAAGTAATATTGATTGTTTGGTTGATTCATTGATACAACTCAGACCAGCAGTGACAAAGTTGTTCCTAGTTTTAATATTTTATTGTATTATTATTATTGTATTTTTCCTAGATTGCTGGTTGGCGCACCATGTGCCAAGTCATTGCCCAAAGCTGAAGTTACAGGTGGAATCTACAAGTGTGAGCTCACCACTGATTCTAAGAGCTGTGAGCGTGTCAAGCTCCACAAAGATGGTTTGTTTGCTTCCACTCATGCTTCCACTCATGTGTAATACAGAAGTGCAATTGTTTATCAATCTCTACAGTTTCCATCCAAAAACAAATTCTGTGAAATGACGTCAACATATATTGGAGGAGTTACTGGCTTGCTAAAGTGGCTAGCTTAGCTAACGAACTAGCTACGTTGGTAGAGGTGCGCATGACCAGAATGACACTTCAACAAACCACCAAAGGCACACCCCATTTCTGTTTGAAAATTTAGAAAGGGGCAGAGTTCGATTGTTTTTCTTGCTCTTAGTTGACCTCCAAAACATTTTGAAACGGAACAAAAATGCATTTCTTATTGGATAACAGGTAATTGTATTGAATATGAACCAGCTGAGGTTGGTCGTTATGGTTGGGTTGAGGAAGGATTTAGTTTCCTATTTGATCATCAGCAGAATGACAGTGGATGTGTTTGGTTATTCTAGAGGAGAAAGAGAGAAATGTAATCATAAATGTGTTTGAAATCAGCACAAAACGCCCTAAATAATCTTGTTGTTAAAAATGTATTCAAGCATAAGGGAAGTCACATTTTCTATGATTGGCTATCCCATAAGTCCTTACATATTGTCCAGTCATAATCAACCCAGCAAGACCACCAACACCTCAGATCCCAAAAGTCATTTAACTATGTAAACTCTAACATTTATCCTGCAACAGATGCCATTCAATTGGTAATATTCATCTTTGTCTTCTTCTAATGCCTCTTAAGCAGGTTGACATTTATTGTGGATGAGTGATTTCCACTAGATGGTATAGATGTAAAGTCAAAAGTGTCTATATTGTAAATATTTATGAAAATTGTCAAATTTAGGGTTAGGCATTAGAGTTAGCAGTGTGGTTAAGGTTAAGATTTTATGACTTTGTGGCTGTGCCAGCTATAATGACCACTCTGTAGAGCTGCCTACAGAAAAGATACATGACAAAAAACGTTGACCTGCACCTCTTAAGAGGAAAATAATCTAAAAGTAACTGAAAGTAATCAGAGTGTGTCACTGAGTTTGGGTAATCCAAAAGATACGTTACTGATTACAATTTCGGACAGATAACTAGCAACTGTTACGGATTACATTTAGAAAGTAACCCACTCAAACCTGTATGAGAGCTACATTTAAGGTGGCGTTAAGACAACACTCACCACACCTCTATTTTCACTCTTTCACATTTCTTTAACACTCATCCTCCTCTATTCTATCTCATTCAACCAATCTACCATTGGGATTTTGTTGTTTTTAAGAAACGTAAATACAAAAGTTTAAAGAATGTTTTGGATTTTCGCCTTTCAACACCCCGCTACATTTTTTTTTTACTAAGCCTTTCTCAAACGATACAAAACCACACACGCTTCTACGAACCTATCATGAGTCCCAGGAACAATCTTTCCACGGGAGATCTCAAGGGAAACTTTGTACGAAGGCTGATCCAGTGGTTCTCAAATATCCCTGGTTCATGTCTCTGCCTTCAAACGAAGAAGCATGAAATGCATGTCAAATGCAGAGGAGTGGTGAGGATAAATTATTCAGTAAAAATGCTATTCTACTTGTTCAATTGTTTCAAGGACATGTTATTGTAAGCTTTCTGACAGACAGCTCAACACAATCCTCCCCCTAATGCACTGTTTCCATAAAAAGAAAAAACATTAACTTTCCTTCAGTGTTTTTTACACATCAGTTTGTCTGGTTTGAAGGAGCCCTAAACTGATGATAAGCAAACGATTCCACAATGAACTGGCGACTGATGAACAATGAAATGGACATTAACTTTACAAAATGCCAATGTTACAAGGAGGTTGTCATCTGAGATGCACATTCCATAGAAACCAGCAGACATAGGGGACCTCCAGGACCAGGATTTGGGGAAATAATGCCCCTAACACTTCCAATCAATTCCTGCATCGACATTCAACACTTATATCAATAAATACAATTAAATGATACAAAAAAATACAAATACATTGAAGGAATCCTTTTATGAGGAATCACATGTCAAGGCAGGTCAAGGCAGTGTCATGACTCTCTTTCCTGGGTGAGGATCAAAAGGCTCCAGATCAGCTTGGCATATGGCAAATCTTTTCAGTCTCCTGAGGGGGAATAGGTTTTATCGTGGCCTCTTCACGAATGTATTGGTGTGTTTGGACCATGTTAGTTTGTTGGTGATGTGGACACAGCCCCGTCGATGAGAATGGGGGCGTGCTCTGTCCTCTTTTTCCAGTAGTCCACGATCATCTCCCTTGTCCTGACACCACATTGCCAGGTCTCTGACCTCCTCCCTATAGGCTGTTTCGTTGTTGTCGGTGATCAGGCCTACCACTGTTGTGTCATTGGCGAACTTAATGAAGGTGTTGGAGGCTTGCCTGGCCGTGCACTCATGAGTGAACAGGGACTACAGGAGGGGACTGAGCACGCACCCCTCAGTGGCCCCTGTGATGACGATAAGCGTGGTGGATATGTTGTTACCTACGCTTACCACCTGGGGGCGGCCCGTCAGGAAGTCCAGGATCCAGTTCCGGAGGGAGGTGTTTAGTCCCAGGATCCTCAGCTTATTGATGAGCTTTGAGGGCACTATGGTGTTGAACGCTGAGCTGTAGTAAAGGAATAGCATTCTCACATAGGTGTTGCTTTTGTCCAGGTGGGAAGGGCAGTGTGGAGTGCAATAGAGATTGCATCATCTGTGGATCTGTTAGGGCGGTATGCAAATTGGAGTGGGTTGAGGGTTTCTGGAATAATGGTGTTGATGTGAGCCATGACCAGCCTTTGTGCTCTTTGGCACAGGGACTATGGTGGTCTGCTTAAAACATGTTGGTAATACAGACTCAGACAGGGAGAGTTTGAAAATGTCAATGAAGAAACTTTCCAGTTGGTCAGCGTATGCTCACAATACAGGTCCTGGTAATCCGTCCGGCCCTGCAGTCTAGTGAATGTTGACCTGTTTAAAGGTCGTACTCACATCGGCTGCGGAGAGCGTGATCCACAACATGCATGTTTCAGTGTTATTTGCCTCGAAGCGAGCAAAGAAGTAGTTTAGCTCATCTGGTAGGCTCGTGTCACTGGGCAGCTCTCCGTTGTGCTTCCCTTTGTCATCTGTAACTGTTTGCAAGCCCTGCCACATCCGACGAGCGTCAGAGCCGGTGTAGTACAATTCGATCTTAGTCCTGTATTGACCCTTTGCCTGTTTGTTGGTTCGTCGGAGGGCATAGCGGGATTTCTTATAAGCTTCCAGGTTAGAGTCCCGCTCCTTGAAAGCGGAAGCTCTAGCCTTTAGCTCAGTGCGGATGTTACCTGTAATCCATGGCTTCAGTTTTGGGTATGTACGTACGGTCACTCTTCAGACAATGTCATCGATGCACTTATTGATGAAATCAATGACTGATGTGGTGTACTCCTCAATGCCATAGGAGGAGTCCCGGAACATATTCCAGTCTGTGCTCGCAAAACAGTCCTGTTTCATCTGATCACTTTTTATTTAGTCACTGGTGCGTCCTGCTTTAACTTTAGCTTGTAAGCAGGAATCAGGAGGATAGAATTATGATCGGATTTGCAAAATGGAAGGTGAGAGTGAGGGAGAGCTTTGTATGCGTCTCTGTGTGTGGAGTAAAGGTGGTCCAGAGTTTTTTCCCTCTAGTTGCACATTTAACATGCTGATAGAAATTTGGAAAGACGGATTTAAGTTTCCCTGCATTAAAGTCCCCTCCACTAGGAGAGCCACGTCTGGGTGAGCATTTTCCTGTTTGCTGACGGCAGATAGAGCTCCTTCAAAGTGCGGTCTTAGTACCAGCATCAGTCTGTGGTGGTATGTAGACCGCTATGAAAAATACAGATGTAAACACTCTAGGTAGACAATGTGGTCTACAGCTTATCATGAGATACTCTTGATCAGGCGAGCACAACCTTGACACTTCATTAGATATTGTGCACCAGCTGTTATTTACAAAAATATGTAGTTCGTCGCCCCTTGTCTTACCAGACACCTCTGTTCTATCCTGCCATTACAGCGTAGAACCAGCAAGCTCTATGTTGATAATGTCGTCGTTCAGCCACCACTCTGTGAAGCAAAATAAATTGCAGTTTTTAATATATCGTTGGTAGTTTAATCTTCTGCGAAGGTCATCTATTTAATTTTCCAAAGATTGTACATTTGCTAGCAGAATGGAAGGCAGTGGGGGCTTGTTCGATTGCCTAACAAATTGTCAGAAGGCAGCCCGTCCTCCAGAACCTTTTACTCCGCCTTCTCTTCACGCAAAGACTTATAGATGACCTGGAGCCAGTGGGTCTGTCGACGAATATGAGGCGAGGGCCAGCCAATGAGAGCATACAGGTCGCAGTGGTGGTAGTATATGTGGCTTTGGTGACAAAATGGATGACACTGTAATAGACTGCTGAGGGCTATTTTGTAAATGACATCGCCAAGGATCGGTAGGATAGTCAGTTTTACGAGGGTATGTTTGGCAGCATGAGTGAAGTATGCTTTGTTGTGAAATAGGAAGCCGATTCTAGATGTAATTTTGGATTGGAGATGCTTAATGTGAGTCTGGAAGGAGATTTTCAGTCCAACCACACACCTAGGTATTTGTAGTTGTCCACATATTCTAAGTCAGAACCGTCCAGAGTAGTGATGCTGGACGGGCGGGCTGGAGCGGGCAACGATCGGTTGAAGAGCATGCATTTAGTTTTTCTTGCATTTTAGAGCAGTTGGAGGCCACGGAAGGAGAGTTGTATGGCATTGAAACTTGTCTGGAGGTTAGTTAACACAGTGTCCAAAGAAGGGCCAGAAGTATACAGAATGGTGTCGTCTGCGTAGAGGTGGATCAGAGAGTCACCAGCAGCAAGAGCGACATCATTTATGTATATAGAGAAAAGAGTCGGTCCGAGAATTGAACCCTGTGGCACCCCCATAGAGACTGCCAGAGGTCCGGACAACAGGCCCTCCAATTAGAGACAATTAACTCTGTCTGAGAAGTAGTTGGTGAATCAGGCAAGGCAGTCAATTGAGAAACCAAGGCTGTTAAGTCTGCCGATGAGAATGTGGTGACTGACAAAGTCGAAAGCCTTGGCCAGGTCGATGAAGACGGCTGCACAGTACTGTCTATTACCGATGGTGGATATGATATCGTTTAGGACCTTGAGCGTGGCTGAGGTGCTTCCATGACCAGCTCGTAAACCAGATTACATAGCGGAGAAGGTACGGTGGGATTCAAAATGGTCGGTGATCTGTTTGATAACTTGGCTTTCGAGACCTTAGATAAATCCATGATAATTGAGAATTGTTTCAGGGAGCGTTTGACAGTGATGAGGTGTGGTTGTTTCACGGCAGACCCATTATGGACACATGCAATGAGGTAGTGATTCCTGAGATCATGGTTGAAGACAGCAGAGGTGTATTTAGAGGGCAGGTTCGTCAGAATGGTATCTATGAGGGTGCCCGTGTTCACGGATTTGGGGTTGTACCTGGTAGGTTCATTGATAATTTGTATGAGATTGAGGGCATTAAGCTTAGATTGTAGGATGGCCGGTGTGTCCCAGGTTAGGTCACCTAACATTACGAGCTCTGAAGAAAGATGAGGGGCAATCAATTCACATATGGTGTCCAGGGCACAGCTGGGGGCTGAAAGTGGTCTATAACGAGCAGCAACTGTGAGAGACTTGTTTCTGGAAAGGTGGATTTTTTGAAATAGAAGCTCGAATTGTTTGGGCACAGACCTGGATAGATCTGGATAGTAGATTGCAACTCCGCCCCCTTTGGCAGGTCTACCTTGTCAGAAAATGTTAAAGTTAGGGATGGAAATTTCAGGATTATTGGTGGCCATCCTAAACCAGGATTCAGACAAGGCTAGGACATCCGGGATGGCAGAATGTGCTAAAGTAGTGAATTAAACAAACTTAGGGAGGAGGCATCTAATGTTAACATGAATGATACCAAGGCTTTTACAGTTATAGAAGTCAACAAATGAGAGCGCCTGGGGAATGGGAGTGGAGCTAGGCACTGCAGGGCCTGGATTAACCTCTACATCACCAGAGGAATAGAGGAGGAGTAGGGTAAGGGTATGGCTTAAAACTATAAGAACTGGTCGTCTAGTGCGTTTTCTTTATGCTTATTTATTTTCCCTTTTGTACATTAACCATTTGTACATCGTTACAACACTGTATAAATACATACTATGACATTTGTAATGTCTTTCTTCTTTTGGAACTTCTGTGAGTGTAATGTTTACTGTTTTTTTATTGTTTATTTCACTTTTGTATATTATCTACCTTACTTGCTTTGGTAATGCTAACATGTGTTTCTTCCATGCCAATAAAGCCCCTTGAATTGAATAGAATTGAGATGGGGTATACAGAAAATGAGAGAAGTAGATAAGGAAATGGGAAAGAAAGTGTGTAACCATTTAAATAAATAATGACAGCTATGTTGGAAACAGGCCAATTTCAAGGCCAATTTAAAAATGGCAGCAGATAATTTGTTCGTTCGACATGGTGGGATCTTTTTGAGTGAGTAAAATTAATTATGTGAGAAATGGTGGTGGAAATGCCTTTGTGCGTAAATATTGATATCATATCCATCAAATTGAAGTAAAATTGGAGACACATAATGATAAATTGTGTGGTCCTCCTTCCACTACGACCCAACTTCGACTCGAGAAACCATGCAGTTTATTAGGCTATAGATTAAATCAATTAAGGTGATGAGCTTGATGCTACTTTCCAATAAAAATTGACGGCCTAATTCTGGTGACACGATGATTAATGCTTGACTGCCATTTGACAAATAAAAAAATGCTCTCTTATCCATAATAATCTCATCATGTAACCTAGCATACACTCACAACCCATGGGTGTCAAACTCATTCCACGGTGGGCCGAGTGTCAGCGGGATTTGAGATTTTACTTTAAATTATGACAACCAAGAGGGGAGGGGAGGGTGAGGGGAGTTCCTTACTAATTATACTGACCAAAAATATTAACACAACACGTGTTGGTCCCATGTTCCATGAGCTGAAATAAAAGATACTAGAAATGTTCCATATGCACAAAAAGCGTATTTCTCTGAAATTCTGTGCACAAATTTCTCTATCAGAAATCGTCTCATTGATGCTCATCTGTGTGCTCATTTTCCTCACCAGGGTCTTGACCTGACTGCAGTTCTGTGTCACCTTCGATGGCCACTGGCATGATTGAGAAGTGTGATCTTCACGATGAATCCCGGTTTCAACTGTACCGGGCAGTTGTGCTGGTGAGCAGAGTGCCCCATGGTGGAGGTGGGGGGTGGGTGGGGGGGGTTATGGTATGGCCAGGCATAAGCTACGGACGACAGACACGATTGCATTTTATCAAAGGAAATGCCCATTGTCGTGCCATTCATCCGCCGCCATCACCTAATGTTTCAGCATATTAATGCATGGCCCCATATCGCAAGGAGCTGTACACAATTCCTGAAAGCTGAACATGTCCCAGTTCTTCCATGGCCTGCATACTCACCAGACATGTCACCCATTGAGCATGTTTGGGAGGCTCTCGATCGATGTGTATGACAGCGTGTTCCAGTTCCCACCAATATCCACTTCGCACAGCCATTGAAAAATAGTGGGACAACATTCCCAAGACCACAATCAACTGCCTGATCAACTCAATGCAAAGGAGATGTGTTGAACTGCTTGAGGCAAATGGTGGTTATACTGGTTTTCTGATCCACGCCCCTTCCTTTTTTAAGGTATCTGTGACCAACAGATTGTTATCTGCATTCCTGTCACCTTAGTATTCTTTGTTTTCTTTATTACTTTGGTTAGGTCAGGGTGTGACATGGGTGATGTGTTTTTGTACCGTCTAGGGGTTTTGTATGTTTGTGGGGTTGTTTACTACCTAGGTGTTTTGTATGTCTATGGTTGCCTAGATTGGTTCTCAATCAGAGGCAGCTGTTTATCGTTATTTAGGCAGCCATATTCTTTGGGTAATTCGTGGGTTATTGCCTGTGTTAGTTGCCTGTTTCAACACTATATTTAGCTTCACGGTCATTTTGTATAGTTTGTTTAGTGTTTCTTTGTTAATAAATAGAAGAATGTATTCACATCACACTGCGCCTTGGTCTCCTCCATTCAACAAACGTGACAATTCCCAGTCATTTGAAATCCATAGATTAGGGCCTAATGAATGTATTTCAATTGCCTGATTTCCTTACATGAATTGTAACTCAGTAGAATCTTTGAAATTGTTGGATTTATATATATTTTTCAGTGAAATCCATCAATCACGTACAAGGGTGGAGGAAAAACCCGCAGACACTCGGCCCTCCATGGAATGAGTTTGCCATATGTGGCCTACACTCACTGTATCTACGAGCTGCTGGCTAGAGCCTATGTGCCATGACCAGGAATATTTGTATTTAAAGCAACAGTTTTTGTTACAAAACTATCGTCAGAGTTTAAAATGCAATGGAAACACATTGAACTTAAGGGAAAAAGTACATTATGTGTGCACTACGTCATCAACCACTTTTTTATCTGCAAAAAGTACATTTGGTGGAAACACACCACTGGTGGGAAAATGTGCATACTTTATGCCTACTTTATGCCTTTATGCTTTATGTCTAATGGTAAACTGAAACCATTTTGGGATAATGTATGACCCATCATTTCATTGTGTCTAGGAATTTATAGCGATCCATCTCAATGATTGTGTATTGGGAAATTTAATTATTGGTGATTAATATCAGAGAACATTTAGTAATCTAGGTCTAATTTCTGCAAAAAAAAGTATAGTCATCAGTTGGAAAGTCTCATTTTCACCCTAAATAACAAACTAGGGGACTGAACTATCTACAGCTACATACCATTGGATGTTGTATATTCTACAATTGAACAAAAAACAGAAGTGTTTGACTAAATTTGGAAACCATATGTTGATCACCTTGGGGAATGTGTTGTATTGTAGGCGTTTAGTTTTTGTGTTGCTCTGTTTGTGGCATGCTGTGTGAATATATATAAAAATTGTGTCCATTTGTACAAATTTTAAATAAAAAAAATGTACGATTTATATTTCACATCCTAAATTTATCTACAATTTGGTGAATTGGATGATGTCATTTTGAAGTCAATGAAAAACCGTTGATTCTGGATATTCCAATTCTGTCACGCTGTCCCAGCGTATTCTCGTTTTATCTAGAATTCATCTTGGAAGTGTGTCCGCTATACAATATGTTTGTGATGATGCAAATTCTCTGAAACTGGTTCTGCTATATTTTATGTACTGTTAGGTTCTAAATGAACCTTATAACATTTCATGGACAATTAGTAAAACTCACACCAGGTTTATTCACTCATTGGGTCATATTGCTGCACAACCAAGCAACAAATTCACACCAGCACTGGTATTTAACCCTTTATCATATGCTGAGCCCCTTCTTACACATCTGAACAGCCAATACACCTCTGTTGCTATCCAGTAGATTAGTGATATATGTTGTTCCTCACTTCATCTAACCTGACCTCTGTCCAAATTGCTCACTCCTCCCCAGTTCGCGGCTGTCATGTTGATTCATTCTAATCTGTCTGAAAATAACGTATCCTGGTAGAATGTAAACGTTCTACATTCTTCTCTCTCATTCAGTGACATGAAAAAGGATATTTCATGTTTTCAAGTTTAAAAGTCAGAACAGAACAGTACAATGATTCTAATTCTCTAGAACTCTGTCCTCTATATGTTGTTTGCGATGATGTCACTTCTCTGAAACTGGTTCTATTTTTTAGGACATGTTGCCAATTCCCTGGAACTGAATGGAAATCCATTTAACTTCTTAGGGATAGCCCCCTTTTAAAAATGTTTCACCTAAAATGACATACCCAAATCTAACTGCCTGTAGCGCAGGCCCTGAAGGAAGGATATGCATATTCTTGGTACCATTTGAAAGGAAAGTATTTACTGTGTGGCTCAACTTTTTCTTCCATTGTTTATTATGCTGCATTCAATGTGTAGTGTAGTATAGTGGTTTTGATGCATATCAGCTTTTTTGTTTGCCTCACCAACATTATCATGTTCAAATTGCCACTGGGAACAGTGTCTGTTGTATTTACAATATTTTTTTAAATATTGATTTTATTATTTGAAATGAGAACGTCCCTCTTCAGCATATGTATATAAATCAAGCAGGTTTAGTACCTTCTACCATACTCTGGGAGAAAGAGACTATAATCATCAAGACAAGACCACACAAGAAGGCTCACTGCAGACAGGTAAGATTGACTTGATTGTTTCTAGGGTTGTGTTGCGCTGTCCGTAAGAAAAGCTGTAAAGACATATAGGTCAACCACCTGAGAATGTAGAACAGCATTTCTACCAAATCATTTCTCCCCACCCCACCGCTGTCAGACATGTATTTTATGAGTTTTGATTTGAAGGCACCCTAATATGAAGTCTCTCTTGATTGACTGTGGCAGATATTTGGGGAAGATGACTGTTAATAGTTAAAAAGCTAATAGTTCATTTAAAACCCTTTTAATCCATGCAATGTTTTACCATAGGTGTCAGGGTGACCAACATCTAAGTCATCATTCATCACAAACAAGTCAAATGTAATTGCCTGAGCATTACAGTGCTAGAGCATTAAAGAATAGCTCTGTATCTGAAGATTGTTGTCTTTGATTAATGCTGTATTGTATCTGTAGAGATACTTGAGAGGACAGAAAACAACTAACCAGTCACATCAAAGGCCATTGAAACCAGTTGTCAGAGGTAAATGCCTTCTCTCTCAAGTAAAATATTGCCACATCTTTGTAACCAAAATATGATTTCAATGATAGAATGTAGATCATGTTTGTGTAATTTACAGTATATATAATTTGGATTATGATGGCTCTACTTTATCTTAGTATGTAACTGTTTTTAACACAGTGCATTGCTGTAAATCACATTGTGTCTTGTTTTCGGTATAAATGAATTGTTTGGGACACAAAGCAGTTTTAACTCTCCCCTTACAGAAAAGTGTTTCACAGTTTTTAAGAAAATATACAGAACCTCAATTTGAGGGGAAGGGGTGGGTGCTACATTTACTATGGAACGTTGCTGGTATGCATACCGCATTTACTGGAAGATGGCTAACATAGTATTATACTGTATGCATTCATCTACCACCCTGTCTGACTCATCTCTCCTGTTTCTCCATTAAGATCTAGTCATGACGTTCCAGAAGGCTTTCCTGTTCCTGGTGTTGCTGTGTGCTACAGTGATGGCCGACGTCAACCAACAACATAACCACTTCCTAAAACAACACGTCAATGGGGAAATGAAAACCCAGGCGTGCGAGAGTCAGATGAGATTATTGAAGTTGAACGGGCCTGATGGAAAATGCAAAGTGAAGAACACCTTCATTGTGGCCAATCCAAAGCAGGTCATACAAATCTGCACTGGTGGTGGCACACCGCAGGGAAACAATAATCTGGTTCAAAGCAACAATGCCTTCTTTATAGTCATATGTACACGTACAGGTGGGGATTCCCATCCCAATTGTACATACAAGGGATCTTCGGCCACTAAGAATGTTATCATTGCGTGTGAAAGAAAATTGCCAGTGCACTATGATGGTGATGTTGATATTGGCACTACGGGTGGAAAGTGAATACATATGAAAGGTGTGTCACCGCTAAATGTAAGCACAACTGGAGACATGTTATTGACAAGGCAGCGCTACTGTGGCTAGTAAATGAGTGTAGGAGTGTTTGCTCACAACTAGATCTCTGCTAACAATTGCAACACTGTCTCCAGAACTGCATGTCTCCTGTAATGTCTACTTTCCAAGCGTAACTCAACTAAACTGCTTTGTGAAATAAGATAACAAAGTTGTCACTCAAATTGTTGTGTCCTGTTTTTGTTTTTCGGTATGGGGATTTTGGACCAATCGTACTGTTTCAATAACTTTACATGAGCTGCAACCATGGACATCTCTGGGAAAGACCTTCCTATTTCCTGGATCAAGTCCCATACTGTTTTAGAATGGGTTTCAAGATTATTTCGTCAAATTCATAAAACGTGTTCATTTAAGATATTAAATTGATATTTGTGGATTAAATTATAAGCAACTTATTACCAAATGTCTCTGACTGACACTTTGCCATCTAATAGAAGCCTAACGTCAAAGTGCTTAAAGTTCCAATGTAGCAGTTTGTATCTCAATATGAAATCATTTCTGGTTGACAAGTATCTTACTCTGATTGTTATCAATTAAAATGGTCAGAAAAAAAAATAGCTTCTTAGCAAAGGGCAATTTCTCAAGCAAGAATTTTGCTCCATCCCACTGAAACAGGCAGACATTTCAGGCAGGCTTTTCATTAAAAGGGAATTGTCATAATTCTTAACAATTTCACAGTATTGTTCCAACCTCATATTGTGGAAATATATACTACTGTATATATAAAACACATGAAAATCACATTTTTGACTGCACTGGGCCTCTAAAGTAAATGTAAGATTTTGAATAGACGGGATGGCACTTTATCCAAAAACTGTTAGCACAGTGTGGGTTTAGCAGATGCTTCTATCCAAAGTGACTTACAGTCATGCTTGCACACATTATATGCACGGTTTGTCCTGGGAATTGAACTCACTATCCTGGTGTGCAAGCACCATACTCTACTAACTGAGCTGCCTTGATATTGTATGATATCTGTCAGGCCGCTATTAGAACTCTCTCATCCCATACTTCACTAAACGGATCAATGCATTCACCATATAGTCCAGGTGCCTAAGAAATGCCTACCTAAGAACCCCAATGATTACTTTTTTAAAGCTGCCACCCCACACGTTGTTGTAAAATTATTGTTTTGTATTTATAACATATTTGAACATTGTATTTTATTTAAAGTATCGTGATAGTTTAGGATTTTACTTTTGATGATATTATGTGATTGTAAATTGGTGTGAAATTCAGTCTATGACTGCAAATAAGCAGTAAAATATATTACTACTACGACTAACACTTTGCTACTATTCATAGGCTGAAAACTCTTCACTGTAATGTTAAACTAGCGGTAAACAAACTTGCATTAATTCAAAACAAAAGTACATGTGTGTTAGTCCTACCTTACTGCAAACGGAACTTCCACATGTTACAATTAGCGTTATGCTTGATTGACAAAGGTTTTCCACCAAATCCCCTGAATAGAAAACACTCTTGCAAATAAGATAACGTTTTTTTTTAATTACTATTAAATTCAGTAAAAACAGAAGACAACATTTTTATCATCCAAACAATCAAATCAAACTGTTCCACCAGTTCATCCAGAGGAAATCCCATTGTGTATACCTGGATGTGTGTTGTTGTTTGTAGAGGTATTGTGTGGTGCCCCCACCCATGACCTCATCCTCAAACTCTAGTTCCTTTGATAGATGATCTTTTATACAACATTTGTATTCATTTACAGTGGTTGCTTTGATTGCAGGACAATGTCATTTCTGTTACTCTTGAACCCATTTTCTGAGTCATCACTAGTTACGACAGACACAAAGTTATAAACCCCGCCCATTTCTACAAGTTATCTCCATAAAATCTGATTTTAAACCTAACCTTAACCTTAACCCTAATCTTAACCAGACTGCTAACCTTATGCCTAACCTTAAATTAAGACAAAAAGCCATTTGCCAACTATGTGAATGTGACAAACTGTAGTTGATAATGAAATTAAATAAGACAGACCTATACCTAGCATCACTTGTACATCTAAATGGCTCCTTCTTTGTCATGTTTTACGTTTTCCATGGATTGTTCACTTCATTAACCATAAACTGGGCCTATAAAAGGTTTCATATCAACCGACTTGCATAATATTTCTGAGCCCCATGTAGCAATCTGTCTTCCAGATGACGTTGGCCTTCCAAACACCATCTAACCTGAGACAGGTTTGTGTATTGGTTTCTTTGGTAGTCTGAAGCTGCAAAGATGATTCAACCATGTGTATTTCTCCTCTTGGTCAATACAGTCTGTAAGTATGACCCAATGCTTGATTATACTATTTTTTATTTTCATTATAGGTGGGTTAATAACTAATTGACCCATTTTCAGTTTAGTTCAACATGTGTAGTATTTTATGTTTCTTCAACAGATTCTGTCAGTGACCATCTCAATACAGTGACTGTTAAGCTTGAGGAACGTTTGACCCTTGAAGGTGTCCAACCACCTGGTTTAAACATGTTATTGGAAAGTACCCTGAAGTCATTCAATGTACAATTCAAGTTCAAGTAATGTGACATACAAGGAGGGGTTTACAGATCCTCTGCATAACTATGTAATACATGAGAGAAAATGTTTTAACTTGCTAATTTCAGAGGAAAAGCTCATTTATTCAGTTCTATATTATTGTGCAGCCATATAAACCGATAAAGTGACATTTGGAAATGCATCCCTTGTTATCGTCCACAGTAATTATGAATTATCTTTTCACTAATTAATAACCGTTAGTTAACTAATTTGATTTTATGACTTCAACTGGTGTTCTTTAAGTTTTCTTAATAAGCATGTGGTAATACTCTTGCGTCCTGTCTATAATAACAATAATTCAAACTTTTTTACTTTATTGCTTTTTTCCCACTTCACAAAAAACATTGTTGATAGGAAGATATTGGGTTGAAATAGTGTTACATTTGGGATAAATGAAAAACAAATGTATATGGTAGGCTCACAGTCCAACTCCAAGACTGTGGAGCAACAGGCAGAGTCTGACCCAGTCCATTCAGGAGACTCTGTGACTCTACAGTGTACAGTACTCTCTGAGACCTCTACAGGAGAACACAGCGTCTACTGGTTCAGAGCTGGATCAGGAGACTCCCATCCAGGAGTCATTTACACCCCTGGGAACAGGAGTGATGAGTGTGAGAAGAGCCCTGAGACTCTGATGCTTGGACTTACTACTGTGCTGTAGCTACATATGGGGAGATCCTGTTGGGAAATGGAACAAAATGTGATATTGGTAGGTGATGAAGTATAAATGATACATATTTATTTATAAACTTCTGTGTTTGGCCCTGTTTAACAGTCATTCACTGTCTTGATATAGAGTACATTATGAAATTATTGTGAAGAACACTAGATTTTCAGTATTGAGGATTTTGCATTCAATATGAAGATGGAGTTTACTTCTGACTGCTTTCTTGTCTTCCTTCCGTTAATTTGGGGCGACAGGGTAGCCTAGTGGTTAGAGCGTTGGACTAGTAACCGGAAGGTTGCGAGTTCAAACCCCCGAGCTGACAAGGTACAAATCTGTCGTTCTGCCCCTGAACAGGCAGTTAACCCACTGTTCCCAGGCCGTCAATGAAAATAAGAATTTGTTCTTAACTGACTTGCCTGGTTAAATAAAGGTAAAATAAAATAAAAAAAAATAAAAAAATTTCTAGCGTCGAGCAATCCCGTATCCGGGAGCGTAATCATAGCCTCAAACTCATTACCATACCATTTCCTATTCATGAAAATCGCAAATGAAATGAAATAAATATATTCAAACACAAGCTTAGCCTTTTGTTAACAACACTGTCATCTCAGATTTTCAAAATGTGCTTTTCAACCAAAGCTACACAAGCATTTGTGTAAGAGTATTGACAGCCTAGCATAGCATTAAGCCTAGCATTCAGCAGGCAACATTTTCACAAAAACAAGAAAAGCATTCAAATAAAATAATTTACCTTTGAAGAACTTCGGATGTTTTCAATGACGAGACTCTTAGTTAGAGAGCATATGTTCATTTTTTCCAAAAATATTATTTATGTAGACGAAATAGCTCCGTTTTGTTCATCACGTTTGGCCAAGAAAAAGACCGGAAAATGCAGTCACTTACAACGGCAAACTTTTTTCCAAATTAGCTCCATAATATCGACAGAAACATGGCAAACGTTATTTAGAATCAATCCTCAAGGTGTTTTTCACATATCTATTCGATAATCTATCAGTGGTGGCAGTTGGCTTCTCATCAGAAGCAAACGGAAAAATACTGCAGCTGGAGATTACGCAATAATTGCGACGGAGGAGACCTGGTAGATGTAGTCTCTTATGGTCAATCTTCCAATGATATGCCTACAAATACGTCACAATGCTGCTGACACCTTGGTGAAAACGTGGAAAACGTAAGCTGACTCCTAGCTCCTTCACAGCCATATAAGGAGTCATTGGCATGAGGCGATTTCAAAAAATGCGGCACTTCCTGATTGGATTTTTATCTGGGTTTTTTCTGTAACATCAGTTCTGTGGCACTCACAGACAATATCTTTGCAGTTTTGGAAACGTCAGAGTGTTTTCTTTCCAAAGCTGTCAATTATATGCATAGTCGAGCATCTTTTCGTGACAAAATATCTTGTTTAAAACAGGAACGTTTTTCATCCAAAAAATAAAATAGCGCCCCCTATATCCAAGAAGTTAACAGAAAACCCCCGAAGGAATGTCGTGTTTCAGTAATAGTCATCCTCGGGGAAGCAGTATTAATCTGTATCGTTCTGATAATCTACCTCATATATGCAAGGAAGAATATAAAGATCTGTGACTGTTGTAATGGTAAGTCAATTGTGATTATAATTATTTTTTCTGAGAAGCAGATTTTAGCCTTGGTTTTTCAAATGATTGCCTCGCCTCTTTCACCAACTGCTTCTCAGATAGAGTTCAGTGTGTCAAATCGGGTGACCTGTTGTCTGAACCTCAGGCAGTCTCTATAGGGGTACCACACTGTTAAATTCTCGGGCCGACTCTTTTCTCTGTATATATCAATGATGTCGCTCTTGCTGTTGGTGATTCCTTGATCCACCTCTACGCAGACAACACCATTCTGTACACCTCTAGCCCTTCTTTGGACACTGTGTTAACCTCGCTAGGGTAGGGGGCAGCATTCGGAATTTTGCATGCCCAAATTAAATGGCCTGCTCCTCGGACCCGGAAGATATGATATGCACATAACTGGTAGATTTGGATAATAAACACACCAAAGTTTCCAAAACCGTTAATATAGTGTCTATGAGTATAACAGAACTGATTTAGAAGGCGAAAACCTGAGAAAGCTCCAGGAAATAGTTTTTTTTTATTTTGTAGTTTTCTATTCAATGCCATTACAGTATCCATTGACATAGGACTCCATTTGCAGTTCATATGCCTTCCACTAGATGTCAACAGTCTTTAGAATACGTTTCAGGCTTGTATTCTTATAAATGAGGGAGTAAGACCAGTCTGAACGAGTGGACCCTAACATGACGCAGAGTTTTTTCAGGCGCATGTGCATTTCTTGTTTACCTTTTATATTGACAACGTTATTGTCCGGTTGAAACATTATAGATCATTTAGGCTAGAAAACAACCTGAGGATTGAATATAAATATCGTTTGACATGTTTCTATGAACTTTACGGATACAATTTGGATTTTTTTGTCTGATTTTCTTGACTGAGTTTGAGCCTGTGGATTACTGAAGAAAACGAGCTAACTAAACTAAGGTTTTTGGATATAAAGAGACTTCATCGAATAAAAGGAACATTTATTGAGTAAATGAATGTCTTCTGATTGCCACCATATGAAGATCAAAGGTAAGGGGTTAATTTGATCTCTATTTCTGAGTTTTGTAAGGCTTCTGCTTGGCTGGTTACTGTTTGTAATAATTTGTCAATTGGGCTATGTTCTGGGCTAGGTATGTTCTGGGCTAGGTATGTTCTGGGCTAGGTATGCTTTCGCCGAAAGCATTTTATAAATATGACACTGTGGTTGGTTTAACAAGAAGTTCATCTTTAAACCTATGTAAAATATGTTTGGTTTTCTGAATGTTTATAATGAGCATTTCTGTAATTGAATTTGGCGCTCTGCAACCTCACTGCATGTTGGCCAGATGGGATGCTAGCGTCCCACATACCCTAGAGAGGTTAACAAACCTCCAAACAAGCTTCAATGCCATAAAACACTCCTTCCGTGGCCTCCAACTGCTCTTAAACGCTAGTAAAACTAAATGCATGTCGTTGCCCGTACCCGCCCGCCCGACTAGCATCACTACTCTGGACGATTCTGACTTAGAATATGTGGACAACTACAAATACCCAGATGTCTGGCTAGACTGTAAACTATCCTTCCAGGCTCATATGAAATCTGGAATCGGCTTCCTATTTCACAACAAAGACTTAAATCTCCCTCACTAACTTTAAGTATTAGCTATCTAAGCAGCTTACCAATCGCTGCAGCTGTACACAGCCCATCTGTAAATAGCCTATCCAACTACCTACCTCATCCCCATACTGTTTTTATTTACTTTTTTTGCGCTTTTGCACTCCAGTATTTCTACTGGCACATCATCTGCACATCGTTCACTCCTGAGTTAATTTGCTAAATTGTAATTACTGCGCTACTATTGGCCTTGTTACTTCCTTACTTCATTTGCACAGACTGTATATAGATTGTTCTATTGTGTCATTGACTGTACTTTTGTTTATCCCATGTGTAACTCTGTTTTGTTGGTTTTTGTCACACTGCTTTGATTTATCTTGGCCAGGGCACAGTTGTAAATGAGAACTTGTTCTCAACTGACCTACTTGGTTAAATAAATGTGATATAAAAAAAATATACAACATTGTTTGGTTTAAATAATCAGATTAATGGCTGTAAGTATTTGGACATAGGCATGGGTAAAATGAATTAAGTCACATTATATTAATGTGTTTCCTGTAATTTGGCATACTTCTGTAGTTATTTTCTGTAGGTTTTGTTCACCCTGCCTTAAATGAGATAAATACTTGCTTCTTTGATCAGAAATGGTAGTTAACAGAACAAAGCTAGTAATTTGATGTATTCTTCCTGAAGCAGGAGCCATTCCACTTCAATCCGGTGGTGAAGTTCCCAGTTCCGATCAGCAAAGTGATCAGGTATGAAATTATTTTATCTGAATTGTAATTAACTACTGGCCATACAATCACCACAACCATTCAACAGACATTTTACAATTTTGGCAGTAGCTAAGACCAAATGCTGCCCGCGGCCAGTGACGGACTTCAACGTCACATTACCTTCCTCCTCTCCTGAAGCGACTAGGTTCGCCGTGATGTTTCCTTTTCCTGCCTTGTGACGGACACAGAACCTGAAGGGCTGGAGCTCCAATTCTCACACGAGAATTCCGGTCCTTCATGGTCTGGATCCAGGTCAGTGCTCTGTGGTCCGTGTGCAGGTCAAATTCCCTCCCAAGAAGGTAGTAACGGGACTATCTAGGGCACACTTTATAGCCAGGCACTCCTTCTCGATTGTAGATTACCTGGTCTCCCTGGGCAACAGCTTCCGCCTCAGGTACAGCTCGGGAAGCTCTTCTCCTGGCTCTCCATGGGCCAGTACAGCACAGCTGGATTAAATTTCTATGGTTGGTTGCGGCTGTTGGTTCCACATTTCTGGGCTCTGTTATTTACTTAACAAATAAGGAACAGTCCAAATGTGCACTTATAAATCATAACAATTTGAATCAAAATACAGCTGTAGACAGAAGTCAAAGATCAAACATCAGAGATACAACTGATGTCTCTCCTGAGTTCTGCCCATAACAAAAGAAAGACAGCAGTTTGGAATGCATATGCTACTTCTGAAAAGAGAAGACTAACCTGTCTGTAGAACAAATAGAAGGGACAAAATCTCAACAACGCACACTTTGTAGCGAAAGTGCAGCACTGTTTTTCAAGTAGCTAATCTTGAGATTGCCCCGACGCGCCTATGGCTTCGTCCTCAACATAAGGTGAGTGAGTCAGTGTGCCCCTGTCAATGGTATTTAGTAGTCTACTGTAGGCTGTAATATGTATACAGTACCAGTCAAAGTCATTATTTTTACTATTTTCTACATTGTAGAATATGAGTGAAGACATCAAACTATGAAATAACACATATGGAATCATGTAGAAACCAAAGAAACTGTTAAACAAATCAAAATACATGTTTAATTTCAGATTCTTCAAAGTAGCCACCCATTGCCTTGATGACAGCTTTGTACATTCTTGGCATTCTCTCAACCAGCTTCACCTGGAATGCTTTTCCAACAGTCTTGAAGGAGTTCCCACATATGCTGAGCACTTGTTGGCTGCTTTTCCGTCACTCCCAGGTCCAACTCATCCCAAGCCATCTCAATTGGGTTGAGGTAGGGTGATTGTAGAGGCCAGGTCAACTTATGCAGCACTCCGTCACTCTCCTTCTTGGTCAAATAGCCCTTACACAGCCTGGAGGTATGTTGGGTCATTGTCCTGTTGAAAAACAAATGGTAGTTCCACTATGAGCAAACCAGACGGGATGGCGTGTTGCTACAGAATGCTGTGTTGACCATGCTGGTTAAGTGTGCCATGAATTCTACATAAATCCAGGTAACTCTGGGTCATCCTTTCCTGTGACGGTCCTCATGAGAGCCAGTTTCATCATGGAGCTTGATGGTTTTTGGAACTGCACTTTGTGCAGTTTGTGAAATTTTCCAGATTGACTGACCTTCATGTCTTAAAGTAATGATGGACTGTCAATTCTCTTTGCTTATTTCAGATGTTCTTGCCACAACATGGACTTCGTCTTTTACCAAATAGGGCCATCTTCTGCATACCACTCCTACCTTGTCACAATACAAATGATTGGCTCAAATGCATTTAGAAAGAAAGATATTCCACAAATGAACTTTTAACTAGGCACACCTGTTAATTGAAATGCATTACATGTGACTACATCATGAACACGGTTGAGAGAATGCCAAGAGTGTTCAAAGATGTCAACAAGGCAAAGGGTGGCTATGTAACGTCAGCTTCCAACTCACACTCTCAAACACGTAGATCCCCTGAACGCAGCTACCTTTCCAGCCCACTTTCCAGCTCACACTCTCAAACACCTAGATCTCCTGAACGCAGCTCACACTCCAGATCCCAATCACCTGAATTCTGATCACACACCTGTATATCATTATCACACACTAATTTAGTTCAATTCTTTGCACCCCATCACTGTGAGGTATTGTTTGTTTTGTGACACTCATCAAATCGGAGCGTTGGGTTTCCCATAATTTACTCCTCCTGTGTATGATAGTTTTTACCTGACTTACTAATGGCGCCTTTTGCCTACGTTTGTAGCCTTTTCCCTGCCTGTACTGTTGCCTTTTTGGACCCCCTATGTATGACCTTCTGCCTGCCCCTGGACCCAGCTACCTGCCTTCTCCTGTGGTCCTTCACAATTAACACCTGCCGCACCCTGCGTTTGAAACCAGCTATCTGTCTCCCATCGTGTTCATTACAGGCTACTTTGAAGTATCTCAAATACAAAATATATTTTTATTTAACACTTTTTGCTTACTAAATGATTTCATGTGTTATTTTATGGTTTTGATGTCATCACTATGATTCTACAATGTAGAAAATAGTTAAAAATAAATAACCCTGGAATGAGTAGGTGTGTCAAAAATGTTGACTTGTACTGTATATTTAAAACCAAAAACTTTTAGATTTTTACTCAAGTAGTATTTTATTGGGTGACTTCTACTTTTACTTGAGTAGTTTGTTATTAAGGTATCATTACTTTTACTCAAGTATGACAATTGAGTACTTTTCCACCACTGATCAATTAGACGGGTTGTGACTGGTTCAAAATCAGTTGACTGGTTCAAAATCAACATTTACAATTGTCATCAACGATCAATACATAAGGCTTCAAAAAAAATCGCACTATAGTTAAAGTATAATTTAAAGTGATACCATGTCCAGACCCTTGTTGGTGGAAAACCATCTACAGGAAGTGTTGCACAACCAATCAGGTCATTCTTACATTGCACCAAGCAAAATTAATAGTTCTCCTTTTGTCACATCAGTCATTACATGTTTCATGGTTAAGGGAAAGAATGTAGCAAGATGATCAGAACCAGCTTTATTTTGGTACTTCTCACTCAACTTTGTAAGTGCATGCCTAACCAATTGTCTTACTGAACTGCAGAATTTAAAACTGAATGTGTAATCTACGTCTTAGATTATTGGAAAGTAGTGCAGTAGTGCAGAAAGAGGATGGAATACTGTAGCTATATCAAAGTAGTTTTGACAGCTGTGACAGGAAACATCACCATATCTGTATGTTTTAAGGACATTGGTTAGGCTTTGTCCTAGCCCATTCCCAGATAGCTCTGACCACTTTAGCAATTATTCCACAAATTGATTGGCAAAGTTAATGTATTTGCAAAACGTTCTATTGCAGACCTTAATCAAAATAAAGAAGTTCATCAGCCAGTTCCACTAACCACTGTTCAGCTCGGAGACTCCATACCTCTATCATGCCTATTCGCTGATAACAAACATTTTCAAGTGCTCTACTGGTACAAGCAAACTATTGGTCAAATGCCCCACGTTGTGGCAGCTATTACTGATTCTTTAAAAGCTGTTCTTTTTGGAAAGTTTAACAACCCATGTTTTAAAGTGGTCAAAGCTGAAGATGTCTCTCAACTCGTTATCAGCCATATTCAGCACATCAGATGAGGCAACCTACTACTGTGCTGTGGGAACAAAGTATCAAATGGATTATCGAAGTGGAACCTGTTTGGCTAACAATGGTAATTTCATTTGAATTGTATATTTCAGTACATTATCGTCAGTGTACAGTATAGTCAACAGCGGATATTATAAAGTTCATCTTTTTTTTTCTTAACGCACACTGTCTCAAAGATGTGCCGCAGATCCTGCTTCATTTAAACTTGAGAATGTCCTTCATCCAACACAAACAATTTAGGTTCCAGTGGAAAGAGGTTTACCAAGATAACTCTGTACCAGCAGCCAGTGTCTGACCCAGTCTATCCAGGAGACTCTGTGTCTCTACAGTGTACAGTACTCTCTGAGACTTGTACAGGAGAACAGTGTGTCTTGGTTAAGAGCCGGATCAGGAGAATCGCACCCAGGAGTCCTTTACACCCCTGGGAACTGGAGTGATAAGTGTGAGTAGAGCCCTGAGACTCCCTCTCCTACACAGAGCTGTGTCTACAGCCTCTCCAAGAACAACCTCAGCCCCTCTCATGCTGGGACTTACTACTGTGCTGTGGCCACATGTGGGGAGATCCTGTTTGGCAAGGGAACAAAACTGGATGTCAAAGGTACTTTTAATGAGATGGGAAGAAGCCTAGTAACCTTAAAACTGAATTATACTGCAGCATAATCACAAATAGAGGTCAACAATGAATTAAAATGCCTACTACGATATTTGCGCATTTATATGGAACTTACAATGCAGCCTTTTAAAAGGTTGGACAAAGAAGTTCCTGTTGTTTATTATTATTATTTTGTCCTTAGATCATAAAAAGCTGTTTTCATTGTATTGTTGTTATGTTCACCATGTATTTGTAGTAGGGATGGACTGTAATGCACTGGTTCCAGTTGGTATTGGTCTGTGTGGAGCATTAATGTTGAATGCTGTTTTACTGTTCTTCATCCACTCAAGTCAAAAGGAAACAAATGGTGAGCATTAAAACCAGTGCTGTAATTTAAAAGCTGGTGCTATAATTCGACAGTTTCTTTACTACATGACATATTGAATTTTAAACAATGAATTAATGTAATTACATTTATCCAATGCATCATGTTTGGAGGCTATTCACAGTTGAACCATTTTGTTTTTTTAAATACTGTTGTTCTTTTGTACACAGTTTCGTTAGAAAAATTACTTACTTGTTTGAAAATTATCCTTTAGTCTAATAAATGTTTGTGTTATTTATTAGTGTACTCAGCAACCAGTCTAGAGACAATTAGCTCAGAGCAGCTATTGAAATATTGTGAGCTGGTTACAAGTCAAGTGCTCTAATTTCCTGTTTCTTTATCTTTATTTCTTTCTGACATTGTGTCACAGTGTCAACTTGCTGTTATGCAACCACCATACTGTTATGCAGGCACCATATTTGTCACCAAACTCCCTGGCTCCAGGTCATCTGTAAGTCTTTGCTAGGTAAAGCCCTGCCTTATCTCAGCTCACTGGTCACCATAGCAGCACCCACCCGTAGCACGCGCTACAGCAGGAATATTTTATGATCACCCACAAAGCCAATTCCTCTTTCGGCTGCCAACGACTGGAACGAACTGCAAAAATCACTGACGCTGGAGACTCATACCTCCCTCACCAGCTTTAAGCACCAGCTGTCAGAGAAGCTCACAGATCACTGCACCTGTACATAGCCCATCTGTAAATAGCCCATCCAACTACCTCATCCCCATACTGTTATATATATATATTTTATTTATTTTGCTCCTTTGCTCCCCAGTATCTCTACTAAAATAAAGGTGAATAAAAAAAATTATAATAAATATATATATATATATATATATATATATATATATATATACACTGTCATGCAGGCACCATTCTTGATACTTTTCAGTCTTGTGTGAACTTTTACTAACCCAGCTGTCTCTGGATAAATCACACTGTTGTTGTTTTTGCTTTATGTTATGAAGGTAGATTATTGTCTTATGATTTTCTCATTTCAATTCATTCTGCTATGGAAACAGATGACACATCTCTACAAATCTGTGATGGCATTCTCAATGGTGACCAGTTGGGTCAACAGGTACAAGTACTATCTTACAAAACAGTGTGTGAGTACTACTACTACTACTTACTTAATGATCAACATTCAATGATACGTTTTTTTTTTTACTGAGACCAGCAATTTGAGATACCTGCTATGCCACACTAGTATTCTGTAACAATTCACTCATCTTAGGAATTGTAGTTTTTTTCTCCATGTTTCGTCTCAAGGAATCAGTGGTGACTGGTTACAATACAATTTAGTGACTTTTACCAGCAAGACTACTGGAACAAGGAGAAATAAATAAAAGAACAGGGGGAGCATCCAGTCGATCCAGTCGGTCCACCATTGCAACCTGACAGAAACAAGCTTTATTTCAATTACAGTTTCTATTCTATAGTTTAAAGGAGTGTATTTCCCAGAGTTACTAACCAATCCTACAGTGGGGCAAAAAAGTATTGAGTCAGCCACCAATTGTACAGGTTCTCCCACTTAAAAAGACGAGAGAGGCCTGTAATTTTCATCATAGGTACACTTCAACTATGACAGACAAAATGAGGGAAAAAATCCAGAATATCAAATTGTAGGATTTTTTATGAATTTATTTGCAAATTATGGTGGAAAATAAGTATATGGTCAA
Source organism: Oncorhynchus mykiss (assembly GCF_057628025.1). Lineage (NCBI taxonomy): Eukaryota > Metazoa > Chordata > Actinopteri > Salmoniformes > Salmonidae > Oncorhynchus > Oncorhynchus mykiss. The sequence continues at coordinate 25,105,519 of NC_143035.1, read as the reverse complement.
TAACAAAAGTGTATCTCAATACTTTGTTATATACCCTTTGTTGGCAATGACAGAGGTCAAACGTTTTCTGTAAGTCTTCACAAGGTTTTCACACACTGTTGCTGGTATTTTGGCCCATTCCTCCATGCAGATCTCCTCTAGAGCAGTGATTGTTTTGGGGCTGTTGCTGGGCAACACGGACTTTCAACTCCCTCCAAAGATTTTCTATGGGGTTGAGATCTGGAGACTGGCTAGGCCACTCCAGGACCTTGAAATGCTTCTTACGAAGCCGCTCCTTTGTTGTTCGGGTGGTGTGTTTGGGATCATTGTCATGCTGAAAGACCTAGCCACGTTTCATCTTCAATGCCCTTGCTGACGGAAGGAGGTTTTCACTCAAAATCTCACGATACATGGCCCCATTCATTCTTTCCTTTACACAGATCAGTCGTCCTGGTCCCTTTGCAGAAAAACAGCCCCAAAGCATGATGTTTCCACCCCCATGCTTCACAGTAGGTATGGTGTTCTTTGTCCTCCAAATACAACAAGTTGAGTTTTTACCAAAAAGTTATATTTTGGTTTCATCTGACCATATGACATTCTCCCAATCTTCTTCTGGATCATCCAAATGCTCTATAGCAAACTTCAGACGGGCCTGGACATGTACTGGCAGGGGGACACGTCTGGCACTGCAGGATTTGTGTCCCTGGCGGCGTAGTGTGTTACTGATGGTAGGCTTTGTTACTTTGGTCCCAGCTCTCTGCAGGTCATTCACTAGGTCCCCCCGTGTTTTGGGATTTTTGCTCACCGTTCTTGTGATCATTTTGACCCCACAGGGTGAGATCTTGCATGGAGCCCCAGATCGAGGGAAATGATCAGTGGTCTTGTATGTCTTCCATTTCCTAATAATTGCTCCCACAGTTGATTTCTTCAAACCAAGCTGCTTACCTATTGCAGATTCAGTCTTCCCAGCCTGGTGCAGGTCTACAATTTTGTTCCTGGTGTCCTTTGACAGCTCTTTGGTCTTGGCCATAGTGGAGTTTGGAGTGTGACTGTTTGAGGTTGTGGACAGGTGTCTTTCATACTGATAACAAGTTCAAACAGGTGATATTAATACAGGAGCCTCTTAAAGAAGAAGTTACAGGTCTGTGAGAGCCAGAAATCTTGCTTGTTTGTAGGTGACCAAATACTATTTTCCACCATAATTTGCAAATAAATTCATTAAAAAATCCTACAATGTGATTTCCTCGACTTTTTTGCCCCACTGTATATACAGTATCTGGCTCGTATTGTTTGTTTCTTTGATTATTTCAGAATCAAGTATTAATACATGTGCAGTATGCTTAATTTGTAGTCAATTTCAAAGTTTACACCTTTGAGGACAGTCACTCTTTGTACCATTATTAAAAGCTCAATTTTAAATCATGTGATGAATCAGACCATGTTTAATGATAAATTGGTTTGATGATTCGACACAGTGCTACTGGAACATTATAGCTATAATTACATTACGCCGTTGGAACGCAATTAATACTGTAGAACGTAATGAACCTACCATATATAAAATGTTTAAGAAGGTATGCTATCTTATTGTTTGTTTCATGGGTTACAGTAAATACCACAACAATAATACATTTAGCAACAAGTATTAAAATAATAAAAATAGAACCATAAAACAATTCTACATTATTGCAAATAGAGAAAAATAACTTCAAATGGGGGCTGATCAACTAATTTGATTTGAAATGCATTTAAATTGCAACAAAATTTACAATATCACAATAGGTAAGCAATTAGTCCTTGTCCAAGCCAGAATGACTCATAGTAGCAGGAGACTATGCCCTGACTCTATAGCGGAAGAGAGATTGATGTACAAGTACACCTCCTGGACAGGACACTTAACCCAATCCATCTCCTTTATGCTGACTGCCAAACAGAGAGGCATCCGGTCCCATTTTTAGAGTAATTGGTGTGACTCGACCGGGGATCAAACCCTCAACCTTCTTATCTCAGGGAGGGCACTAAGCAAAGGGCTGATATACAATTGATACGATACAAGAGGAGGACATAGAATCACTAAGGAAGTCTAAAATAACAATACAATCCCAGATTAAAGGCCAACCTAAAAAAGCCATTGAATTCAATAATCCAGTCCTTCAACATGCATACAAAGCAAAGTTCGTCCAAACGAGTCAAACAATGTTTTTTGTTAATCCTCAGGTTGTCTAATATTTAAATAAATGATAATATTTCAGACAGAGATTACTATGTTCAATAGCAAAGGAAAAGAACGAATAGCGCACCCACGTTCACGTGCGTAAAAAGACTACTTTCGCCATGGCGCTCAACTTGGAACAACTACTTTTTCATTTTTCAAAAAAACAAGCTTAAAACATTGTATAAAGACTGTTGACATCTACTGGAAGCCATGGTAACTGCAATCTGGGAGGCAGAAATTAGATCTTTCAATAGCATTGCATTTGAATTCATTTGGAGCTCAATTTTTTTTAATTCAGATAAATTTTCCTCGGGTTTTCACCTGCATTATCAGTTCTGTTATACTCACAGACATTATTTTAACAGTTTTAGAAACTTGAGTGTTTTCTACCCAATTCTACCAATTCTATTATACCATATCCTAGCTTCTGGGCCTGAGTAATAGGCTGTTTACTTTGGGCACGTCAGACAGGCGGAAATTCAGAATCTAGGATATGGTAAAACACTGTATTCTACTCCCTTCACAGAACAGCGCAGTCTCAAAGTCAACAGTGAAGAGGTGACTCCTGGATGCTGGCCTTCTAGGAAGTGTTCCTCTGTCCAGTGGGTGTATTCCTTTTCCCATCTTAATCTTTTATTTAAATTGGCCAGTCTGAGATATGGCTTTTTCCTTGCAACTCTGCTTAGAAGGCCAGCATCCTGGAGTCGCCTCTTCACTGTTGACATTGAGACTGGTGTTTTGTGTGTACTATTTAATGAAGATGTCAATTGAGGACTTGTGAGGCGTCTGTTTCTCAAACTAGACAGTCTAATGTACTTGACCTCTTGCTCAGTTGTGCACTGGGGCCTCACACTCCTCTTTCTATTCTGGTTATAGTAGTAGACAGCATCGTACCAGATATTCCGTTTCTTGGCAATTTACAACATGGAATGGCCTTCGTTTCTCAGAACAAGAATAGACTGATGAGTTTCAGAAGAAAGGTCTTTGTTTCAAGACATTTTGAGCCTATAATCGAACCCACAAATGCTGATGCTCCAGATACTCAACTAGTCTAAAGAAGGCCAGTTTTATTGTTTCTTAAATCAGAACAATAGTTTTCAGCTGTGCTAACATAATTGCAAAAGGGTTCTTATGATCAATTCACTTTTTAAAATGCTAAACTTGGATTAGCAATGACACAACGTGCCATTGGAACACAGAAGTGATGGTTGCTGAAAGCGGCCTCTGTATGCCTATGTAGATATTCCATAACAAATCAGCCGTTTCAGGCTACATTAGTCATTTACAACATTATTTACATTGCCAACACTGTATTTCTGATACATTAGATTTTCTTTTAATGGGCAAAACATGTGCTTTTCTTTCAAAAACAAGGACATTATGTATATATATATATATATACCACCCTTATATTAAAATTTTAAAAGTTTCTGGAGACGGCAGGAGAGAATTTTGGACTCTAACTGTTGATTTCTGGTGACTTTTCTTGCACTTTCAGCAACAGTGGCAACACCCAGGTGGTTGCTACATTTTTTGTAATGGATGACCAGTACCTACAGAAAGGAGCGGCTTCCATGGAGGAACTGAATGCAGGAGAAGTATGTGTGATGTTCTGATGAGGGGCTCTGTCTTTTGTCTCTATCCTGCCTTTCCAGCCCAAACTTCCTCAACCCCCTTTTCCTAGTATGACTAAGGACATTCAATCTCCAACTCCAACATCCTAATCTGCCTAAGGACATTCAATCTCCAACATCCTAATCTGCCTAAGGACATTCAATCTCCAACATCCTAATCTGCCTAAGGACATTCAATCTCCAACATCCTAATCTGCCTAAGGACATTCAATCTCCATCTCCAACATCCTAATCTACCTAAGGACATTCAACCTCCATCATCTCAAATTATATTTGTTGTGTTGGGCAATTTGTTTAGCTTTTTAACGCTTTGAGATTATTTTGGAATGAAAATCGCTTTACACATTTACACATTTTGAATGAGAGATTTGTTAAAAAAATACGTTTGTATTTCTTTAAATAAGTTATCAGCAGGTTGTATTTTGTTCACAGTATCTAAGAATTTACAGATGAACATTCATTTCAGGTCAATGATGAGAATATTGTTAAAGAAAAAGCCACATTGACCTCAACCACTGTGCTGAACACTGACTTTGCGAAACTGTATGAACGCGTGCTCTTTCCATGACAGACTGACCAGGTGAAAGGTATGATCCCTTATTGATGTCACTTGTTAAATCCACTTCAAGCAGTGTTTTTGAAGGGGATGAGACAGGTTACCGAATAAGTTTTAAGTTTTGAGACAATTGGATTGTGTGGGTTATGGTTGTAGGTGCCAGGCGCACCGGTTTGAGTGTGTCAAGAACTGCAACTCTGCTGGGTTTTCACGCTCAACAGTTTCACATGTGTATCAAGAATGGTCCACCACCCAAAGGACATCCAGCCAACATGACACAACTGTGGGAAGCATTGGAGTCAACATGTGCCAGCATGGAACGCTTCCGACACCTTGTAGAGTCAATATTAGGAAGATGTTCTTATTGTTGTATATGCACCACATAAATATTACTCAACCTTCTTCTATAATTTCGACACTAACACATAATATTCATTACCTACCAATAGTTAGTTTGGTTTTGTTGCCAAACAGGTTCTCCCCACGTGGCCACAACATGGTAGTAAATCCCAGCATCAGAGACTGAGGTTGTTGTTGGAGAGGCTGTAGACACAACTCTTTGTAGGAGAGGGAGTCTCAGGGCTCTTCTTACACTCATCACTCCTATTCCCAGCGGTGTAAGTAACTTCTGGATGGGATTCTCCTGATCCGTCTCTGAACCAGTACACACTGTGTTCTCCTGTACAGGTCTGAGAGAGTACTGTACACTGTAGAGTCACAGAGTCTCCTGGATGGACTGGATCAGAAACTGGTTGCTGCACCAATGTAGGGTGATTGTGTCCTATATTGTGTCATTGTATTGAGAACATAATTATTCAGAAGCTTGTAAAGTGGAGACATCATAGAATTTTAAAAAGTAATCATTCTTTTAGGCACATGGCAGTCTTGGAAACAGCGTTTTGTTTGCTAAAAAAGAGTGGTGCAGTGGCTAATTATATGTAAACATTTTATTTAATTGTCAGTAATTATTCTAATTTATTCACCCCACAGTCAGCCAAGGTTAGTTAGACATTTTGAGAGTTGTTAAAAGTTAGTTAGATAACGTTTCTACACTCCTTTGCTAGCTATACCGTAACGTTGTCATTTCAAAAACCTGTCTCCAAAAATGACGAGTTGTCTTTACATTTGACCATTATGACACGCATCCATGAATATCCACTTTCTATGCATACTGCAGCAAGATGGTTAATTATTTTTCTGAACATCTGTGTGTATAACAATACACAAAAACACTTGGTGAACATTGAAATACAGTTAAAATTAAATTACCCTTCACAGCCCAAAAATATTGTCCCAATTCCACAAAAGTATGTTGCCTCATCTAATGTGCTGATATTTCTGATAATGAGATTATACCCATATTGAGATTCCTCCACTTTGAAACGTGGATTCATAAATTCTCCTTTAAGTACAGGTTCTGATGCATAGTTTACAGATGTGACAAGATGGGGCTGTTGGCCAACAGTTTGTCTGTACCAGTACAGGAATTGTTCAGATTCTGCTTTAGGACATGGCAAAGATACAGTGTCTCCAAATAGATGAGTAGTCACTGGTATTGGTTGAGGAGCATCTTCAGTCTGAATCAGGTCTTCCAAAATGTGAATGTAATCAGATGTCAATTTGAAATGAAAATGGACAATGTTCAACCTTAGCTTAACAGGTTTTTCTTAATTAAGTCATCAAACTACTGCAATTTAAAATGTCTGAAGATATAGCGGTCACATTGCTGTCCAAATGGAATATATTTCATTACCATTAGATATGACTTTCCAATATGATATTGTTATTCTTTTAGATTTTAAATTCTACTGTTCAGTAAAGTACTATGTGACATTAGGACATGCACTTACACACTTGAGAGATAAGTCCCCAAAGAAGGCAGATTCTGATCATCTTGATATGGACTGACTGTAGCTTTAACAACTGTTTTTCTTTGTTACTATGAATGACTGACTGACAAAATGAAAAGAATTGTGGGATGTTTAAAATCTAAGAATGACTTGATTGGTTAGGGGAAAGTAATGTATCCCTTCCTGTTGAACGTTTTTACCTCGTTTTCAGCCATGTATTGTATGCAATCTAAAGATTTATGGAGTGCACTAATTTGTTGGCCTACATTGGAGCAAGATATTGCTTAATGATGCAATATATCCCAGACTCAGATTAAACACAGACCACGATTAAAAACATTCCCAATAGAGATGTTACATTGAATATGTAACGAAAACGCTGTGAGTCGAGAAGCAGGTGAAACGTTTAATAAAACAAACATGGAACAAAACAACATGACAGTAGCATCTACGCATGAACACAGGAACAATACAGACTGGGGAAGGAACCTAAGGGAGTGCCAGGTATAGGAGAGGTACTTGTGTGCCTCATGATAGACGTACAGGTGCGCTTAATGATTGATGCCAGGTGTGCGTAATAATGGATCACACGACCATTGTTATGTATACCGGCGACGTCGAAAACAGTAGACATGACAGGAAGAGCTATTTAGTCCATGATTAGGCTTATTCTGCATTCGGAAATATTCAGACCCCTTGACTTTTTCCGCATTTTGTTACGTTACAGTCTTATTCTAAAATGGATAAAACAGTTTTTCCCCTCATCAATCAACACACAATACCCCATAACGAAAAAGCAAAAACAGATTCTGAAATTTGTGCAAATGTATTAAAAATAAATCAGAAATATCAAATTTACATAAGTATTCAAACCTTTCACTCAGTACTTTGTTGAAGCAGCGATTAATGCCTTGAGTCTTCTTGGTACGACGCTACAACCTTGTCACACCTGTATTTGGGGAGTTTCTCCCATTCTTCTATAAAGATCCTCCCAAGCTCTGTCAGGTTAGATGAGGAGTGTTGCTGCACAGCTATTTTCAGGTCTATCCAGAAATGTTTGATCTGGTTCAAGTCCGGATTTTGGCTGGGCCATTCAGAGACTTGTCCTAGCCACTCCTGCATTGTCTTGGCTGTCTGCTAAGGGTCATTGTCCTGGTGGAAGATAAACCTTAACCCCAGTCTGAGGTCCTGAGGGCTCTAGAGCAGGTTTTAATCAAGGATCAATCTGTACTTTGCTCTGTTCATCTTTCCCTCAATCCTGACTAGTCTCCCAGTCACTGCCACTGAAAAACATCCCCACAGCATGATGCTGCCACCACCATGCTCCACCGTAGGGATGGTGCCAGGTTTACTCCAGACGTGACGTTTGGCATTCAGGCCAACAAGTTCAATATTGGTTTGATCAGACCAACGAATCTTGCTTCTTATGGTCTGAGAGCCTTTAGGTGCATTTGGCAAACTCCAAGCGGGCTGTCATGTGCCTTTTACAGAGGAATGGCTTCTGTCAGGCAACTCTACCATAAAGGCCTGATTGTGAGAGTGCTGCAGAGATGGTTGTCATTTTGGAAGGTTCTCCCATCTCCACAGAGGAACTCTAGAGCTCTGTTAGATTGACCATCAGGTTCTTGGTTACCTCCCTGACCAAGGCCCTTCTCCCCCGATTGTTCAGTTTGGCCGAGCGGCCAGCTCTAGGAAGAGTCCTGGTGGTTCCAAACTTCTTCAATTTAAGAAGGATAGAGGCCACTGTGTTCTTGGGGACATTCAATGCTTCAAAAATGTCTTGCTACCCTTCCCCAGATCTGTGCCTCGACACAATCCTGTCTAGGAGCTCTAGAGACAATTCCTTCGACCTCATGGATTTGTTTTTGCTCTGTCATGCACTGTAAACTGTGGGATCTTATATAGACAGGTGTGTGCCTTTTGAAATCATGTCCAATCAATTGAATTGACCAAAGGTGGACTCCAATCAAATTGTAGAAACATCTCAAGGATGATCAATGGAAACAAGATGCACCTGAGCTCAATTTTGAGTCTCATAGCAAAGGGTCTGAATACTTGCACAAATAAGTTGAACCACGTGCCAGGGTTGACAGTTGTATTAGCTGTACTTACCTGACCACTTGACTGTTCTCTAGTGGAGTCACACCTGATTCTCTGAGAGGCACTTACTGTTTACATGGATTAAAATAACAAAAGTCAAATGAAGCAGATCTCGCATAGATACAAGATGATGGACTAGAAATGTATTCATATACACCACATGAATCAGAAATTTGGTGCCCAACAATTGGCAATATTATAGAGCTCACCTTGACATTGTTCACATTCTGACTTTGTATTTCTGTAACAGATGATAATGATCACAGAAACACAAACTGATGTTACTCCCAGTGCAATGACACCAGGAAGTGCCGGCACTGTTGCTTTATATCAGGGCTGCCCAACCCTCTTCCTGGAAATCTACCTTCCTGTGGGTTTTCAGTCCAACTCTATTTTAACACACCTGATTATACTAATTTGCTGCTAAACAAGACCTTAACCAGCTGAATCAGATATGCTAATTTAAGGCTGGACTGAAAACTTACAGTACAGTAGATCTCCAGGAGGAGGGTTGGGCAGCCCTGCTTTATATAATACAAAATGAAACTATTAAATATTGATAATGTAGTTTTAATGGGGCAATCCAGGATTAGAAAAAACAATAAAGCGACCACCCCGCCACATATGTTGATGAACAGTTAAGGAATAGGGTTGAGGAAATTTAACTCAGAGTGCATAAAAAGCCTTGGTAATGAAATTAACATTAGACCAGAAAGGCACGAAGCGGTCGCTACAAGTGAAATGGTTGGAACTTTGCACCTCAAAACGATGGGAAGAAAATTAACCCAACTAATAGACCAGGAAACGTGAGTCGGAGAGCTACACTTTTGATATGGTTGAAACTTGGAACCTCAACACGTGAAGAAGATAACCTCACCTAGGTCGTCGACAGTCTGCAGCTGTGCATGTAAAGTGTTTTGGAACTTTGAATACCAACACAAGGGCGGCAGAAGAAAACTCCCCTCTCAGACAATCACTAATACAGCTAAGTAGCTGTTCTGAGGAAACACCCCATTGGAGACCGGACAACTAAGAAGGACATTGTGACCTCTGGTGGACAATCAGAGCATATACAAGTGGGCCATGGAAAGGCCCAACCAAACTCTTTCCAAGAAGACTTGGTGCCAACAGAGATAAACGGCAAATGAAGGCATTCACTTGTAAATGCATTCATGATTTCTTACACCAAAGGGTTTGTGAGTAAAGTATTATGATTGCTGTGAGGGTAGTTTCCAAATGGTCAACGATAAGTGTCTCTCTCCCTCTCTCTACCCCTCCCTCTCTCTACCCCTCCCTCTTTTGGCAAAAAGCCGTCATATTTTGTCAGACCACTAGGGACCGTTGTCTCATGTAGAGGGTGTATGTTTATTCTGTGTTATTACTTAGTTAGCTAGAAAATAAATAATTAATGCTGTATAGTACAAAATTATGAGCAAGGCTGTGGTTTTTGCAGATCCAAGAAGGTTACGACTCGTCAGAATGATGATATGATAAGAGGTTGTGATTAATAAGTTGACTGTTTTATGGATGTTATACTGTAGGTAAAGACCTTATACAGTCGTGGCCAAAAGTTTTGAGAATGACCCAAATATTAATTTTCACAAAGTCTGCTGCTTCAGTGTCTTTAGATAGTTTTGTCAGATGTTACTATGGAATACTGAAGTATAATTACAAGCATTTCTTAAGTGTCAAAGGCTTTTATTGACAACTACATGAAGTTGATGCAAAGAGACAATATTTCAGTGTTGACCCTTCTTTTTCAAGACCTCTGTAATCCACACTGGCATGCTGTCAATTAACTTCTGGGCCACATCCTGACGATGGTAGCCCATTCTTGCATAATCAATGCTTGGAGTTTGTCAGAATTTGTGGGTTTTTGTTTGTCCACCCGATTGACCACAAGTTCTCAATGGGATTAAGGTCTGGGGAGTTTCCTGGCCATGGACCCAAAATATCGATGTTTTGTTCCCTGAGCCACTTAGTAATCACTTTTGCCTTATGGCAAGGTGCTCCATCATGCTGGAAAAGGCATTGTTCATGGGAGAAGTACCTATCTTTATTCATGGCTGTGTTGTTAGGCAAAATTGTGAGTGAGCCCACTCCCTTGGCTGAGAAGCAACCCCACACATGAATGGTCTCAGGATGCTTTACTGTTGGCATGACACAGGACTGATGGTAGCGCTCACCTTGTCTTCTCCAGACAAGCTTTTTTCCGGATGCCCCAAACAATCGGAAAGGGGATTCATCCGAAAAAATGACTTTACCCCAGTCCTCAGCAGTCCAAACCCTGTACCTTTTGCAGAATATCAGTCTGTCCATGATGTTTTTCCTGGAGAGAAGTGGCTTCTTTGCTGCACCAGGCCATCCTCCAAAAGTCTTGTTCACAACAATTTAACCACTCTCCTTGAAGTTCTTGATGATCTGATAAATGGTTTATTTAGGTACAATCTTACTGGCAGCAATATCCCTGCCTGTGAAGCCCCAGTTGTGCAAAGCAATGATGACGGCACGCGTTTCCATGCAGATAACCATGTTTGACAGAGGAAGAACAATGATTCCAAGCACCACCCTCCCTTTGAAGCTTCCAGTCTGTTATTCAAACTCAATCATCATGACAGAGTGATCTCCAGCCTTGTCCTCGTCAACACTCACATCTGTGTTAACGAGAGAATCACTGACATGATGTCAGCTGGTCCTTTTGTGGCAGGGCTGAAATGCAGTGGAAATGTTTTTTGGAGATTCAGTTAATTTGCATGGCAAAGAGGGACTTTGCAATTAATTGCAAATTACCCGATCCCCCTTCGTAACATTTTGGAGTATATGCAAATTGCCATCATACAAACTGAGACAGCAGACTTTGTGAAAATGTATATTTGTGTCATTCTCAAAACCTTTGGCCACGACTGTAGAGTTTAATTCGGGAGATGGTAACTCTTTAAACAACTTCTTCCGTGGTGCCCCAAATCCTCATAAGTTAATTGTTACATGATTGATCTAATTGGGTAACAACTAAGGATACGCCCCTTTTCTTCAATTTTCGCCTAAAATGACACACCCAAATCGAACTGCCTGTAGCTCAGGCCCTGAAGCAAGGATTTGCATTTTCTTGGTAGCATTTAAAAGGAAACACTTTGTGGAAATGTGATTGGAATGTAGGAGAATATAACACATTAGATCTGGAAAAAGATAATACAATGAAAAAAAAGGCCAAAATGTATGATTCCATCCCAGGTGCAATTTATATTTTGGCCACTAGATGGCACCAATGTATCTGCAACGTTTTAGACTGACCCAATGAACCATTGCATTTCTGTTCAAAATGTTTTATCAAGACTGCCCAAATGTGCCTAATTTCATGTTCAAAACTGTGCACTCTCCTAAAACAATAGCATGGCATTCTTTCACTGTAATAGCTACTGTAAATTGGCCAGTGCAGTTAGATTAATAAACATTTAAGCTTTCTGGCCATATCAGATATGTCTATGTCCTTGGAAATGTTCTTGTTTTTTATTTATTTCACCTTTATTTAACCAGGTAGGCTAGTTGAGAACACGTTCTCATTTGCAACTGCGACCTGGCCAAGATAAAGCAAAGCAGTGTGACACAGACAACAACACAGAGTTACACATGGAGTAAACAATAAACAAGCCAATAACACAGTAAACAAGTAATTGACACAGTAGAAAAAAGAAAGTCTATATATATAGTGTGTGCAAAAGGCATGAGGAGGTAAGCAATAAATAGGCCATAGGAGCGAATAATTACAATTTAGCAGATTAACACTGGAGTGATAAATGAGCAGATGATTATGTGCAAGTAGAGATACTGGTGTGCAAAAGACCAGAAAAGTAAATAAAACAAAAACAGTATGGGGATGAGGTAGGTAGATTGGGTGAGCTATTTACAGATGGACTATGTGCAGCTGCAGCGATCGGTTAGCTGCTCAGATAGTTGATGTTTAAAGTTGGTGAGGGAAATAAAAGTCTCCAACTTCAGTGATTTTTGCTGGTGTGCGGGTACAGCGGAGGTAAGCCCAGGCACTGAGTGATGATAAGAGAGGTTGTATCTCTGGATAAGCTGGTTATAATGGGTGAGGTCACCGCATGTGTGGGAGGTGGGACAAAGGAGGTATCAGAGGTATAATGAGTGGAACTAGGGGCTCCATTGTAAACTAAAACAATGATAACTAACCTAAACAACAGTATAGAAGGCATATTAACATATGAGAGAGACATACAGCGAGGCATAAAGTAATTTTGGAGAGCTAGCTAAGACAACAATGGGTGAGACAGCAGCTAATCAGTTAAAACAGGTAAAATGGCGATGAATGGGCAGAGAGGGACGGTTAACTACACACAGAGCCTGAGTTTGACCTAAAACAGGTAAAATGGCGATGAATGGGCAGAAAGGGTCAGTTAACTACACACAGAGCCTGAGTTTGCGGCTGGGGCCGGCAGATTAAAATATATATACATTTATGTATAAATTAATCAATAAAATAAATAAACAGAATGGAGTACCGTGATTAATGGACAGTCCAGCGGGCATCAGCTATGTAACCAAGTGATCACAGGGTCCAGGGGGCAGCAATAGATGGAACAGGGAAGCCGCAGAGTATTCGCTACTACGCTAGCACGCGGCCGACACAGTTAAAGTTAATAGCCCGGGGATAGTAGAAGCGTCTGCTCCGACGTCCGAAGCAGGCCGGTTGAAGGCACAGCGGATGGAGTATTCGTATTCAGACCTGTTTTGGTGCGGCGGCTGGGCGCCGTGTCAACTAAGGACCCAAGCCAGATGGCGAAAGAGGTATTGTAGTTGTAGCAATTTAGTTTTCTATTCGGGAGATGCGCCTGGATCACGGCTAACCGGTGCTAGCTTCGGGGCAGGGGCGTTAGCCACTATAGCCACCCGGTAGCAGCGGTGATCCAGTGCCAAGGTCCAGAGCTTGCGGCGAGGATCCGGTGGAGTAGTGTGTTATAGCTATGTTTGGGTGGAGTCCGGGTGAACAACTGAGTAGGCCGGGAGGTGGGCCTCAGGGATAGCTTCGGTACTGGGTAACTCAGTGGGTGCTAGCGAGCTGTGAAGATCAGGAGATTACGACAGGGATTACGGCAGGAATACGACGTTGTAGTGGAGAGACAGTCCGTTACTGGTAGGCTGGCGAGTATTATCCAAGCTAAAAAAGGGCTGGTACCTGTGCAGAAGGTAAAGGCCACTAGCAGTGGCTAACAATGACTAAATAGCTTGTAGCTAATTAGCTGGTTAGCTTCTGATGGCTAGGTGGTTCTTGCTGTAAGGTCTAGAAATTAAAAATAATAGCGGTTCCGTATCACATTGGGTGAGGCAGGTTACCGGAAGGTATAATTTAATTTAAATGGAGAAGAGATTGAAAATAAAATTGAAACATATACAAAAAAAGACGAAAAATATACAAAAGTACACGAGAGGACGAACGTCTGCACTGCTACGCCATCTTGGAAGAAGGACTTACTTGTTACTTACAACTTGTTACTTATAACCTCATGCTAATCGCATTAGCCCATGTTAGCTCAACAGTCATCAGATTAATGAAAGTAAAGTCACGACATCACCTTTTGAAGTTATACAGTATTTGTTTACAATAACATTGTTTAGAAACAAAGAGTAAAACAAGCTCATGTGATATCAAAAAGCTACAGTATTTTATTTAAGAGTAATTTTCTATTAACTTGAACTTAACTTGAATTGAATTTAATTAACTTGAATTGAATCTCAGACTGTCACCTTTAACACAATGCACTCTCCTACATGAGCCACCATGATTTGAAAATAACAACTTATATAATAATATAACAATATAACAATATAATATTCAGACACTACCAATGTCCATTCCTTTGTCAAACAGTGGAAAAGTTAAACATTTCCTGTTCCATTTCCAACCAATAAGCAGTGTAATCAAAAGACTGGTGATATGTATCTGGGACGATAGTTCTATAATGCTTCTCTTACTGTAATCTGTTGTCTGAATGCTTTTGGCTTACTAATTGATACCATACTTATGTCATATACTTCTATTTGACCATAATGCCTTTTGCATGGTTTACTAGGTCAACCTCTTTGAGGAGTAACCCACCCATCCTAGTTTGCCTCTCCTCAGTAAGATCTTAGCATAATCTCCAATGTAAAGTGACTTCATAAAGTTAAATGATTACCTTAGAGATATTATACAAAAAGAGGAATTTACAAAATAGTATAAAAATGCTTCTTATGACTTGAATCATGAATAAAATGGTTTAATCAACAAATTGACGATGACGGACAGTAAGAATTTGACCTCTTGTCAAATGAATAACAAACAAAAGACACTATTCTAGAAATATTCAGTGATATACAATTCTAATGATAATACCACGACATTCATTTATAGTTATAATTTGATGCGTGTTAATGAAGGAACAAAAATGATTTAGCACATATAAACCCCATACGATAAGGTTCCATTCAACCTTTTGCTCAATGTTACCAACATATACATAGATATTTAAAGATGAAGTCCCTCCTGCTACCAGTTGACATCAGCTAGCTCAGAGTAAGTGGAACACTATTTGAGCAGAAAAAATGGTTGTAATTCCATTGTGTATGGTATTGTATTGGGAAATTGTATCTTACATTTGTAAAATTTCATACAAGAGCAATGTCCTGAGATTTTCTTAACCAAAACTTACATTTTGTCTAAATGGAGACGCTTGACTGAGATAATTTAGTCTATGCTGTATCTGAAACAGTTCAATCCCAGTCTGAGTATCTGACATCAGAGTACACACTCTCCTGTGGTGTCTCTCTCTTCTTTCTTCCTCTTTTAGTTTTCCTCTTAGAGAAATGCAATGCAGCATAATTTAACAAATCTGTGTTTGGCACCTAAGGAATAGAGTACAGTAAATAATGAATATTGTACACAATAACAGAAAAATCGAAATAATAACATCATATGTTCAAGGGAAATGTGCATTCAGAGGCTAGGATTCAATTTAAAGTACAGGGCCCTGGACCGCTGACAATGCAGCTTTTTTGTGAAGCGTGATTTAACACAGATCTAACGTGGATCATATTTTAATGTCATGTTTTTTTCCTACTTGTTAATTAATGAAAGGCTTTGGCTATGCAAAACCAAAGTTTTAATAAAACAAAACATTTCTAAAGTATTTACGTTTTAATGACCAATACCTAAAAATATATTTTCAGCGTGTTGACATTGTTCAATATAATATTTGAAGTTACACTACAGATTTCTTGACAATACATAAGCTAGTGAATATGAAAGTAATTTAACATTTTAAGACAAACATCTAAAATATAAAAAAATTAAAAAATATCAACCACTTTTTGGATCAACTGAGAGTTGGCTAAATAATAGAGGCAGGTTAAAATTAACAACATATTTAAATACAGGTTTTCTTTATGACAAACAACAGTGCCGCAATATCTCATGAGTTTCTGCTGTACTTAGTGATTTATTCACAAATTGTTCACATACACACTAATATACACACTCCTGTAACAGGCAATGTAACTCTTGTTTTCACACATAGGATAATATAGATGTTACATACCTGACCACTTGACTGCTCTGATGAGAGGTTATCATCATGGTGAATATGCTGAGAGACACTTGCTGTATCAACAGATAGAAACCCAAGCATGAAAATGGAGATTAAATATACAGTATAACATTAAGCACTCAATCAGAACATAAAGTGATATTTTACTTTTAAATGAACATAGCTAACACATTTGACACAAAACAATGTATATGCATGTATAAAATGACTTACCTTTACAATGATCACATGTTTGTCTCTTGTTTTTGGTACAAGAAAGAATAAAAATGACAATCACACACACAGCCACTGCTGCTCCCAAGCTGAGGATAATGGGATCCACTGTGCTTCCTTGTACAAAAATAGATTTAACAAGCTTTTTTGATTGATGTTAAGCTTGCATAGTTGATAACACAATTTATTTTGCTTTGACCCATTTAAACTAAATAATGGTATCTACAAAATACGCTTGAATGTTTGCATAAAGATTTTCAAGAGAAATGTATTTTTTCAATTTAACAAGAAGTTGTACCTTTAATGGTGTTAAGTTTGGTTCCGTCGCCAAACAGGATCTCCCCACATGTGACCACAGCACAGTAGTAAGTCCCAGCATCAGAGAGACTGAGGTTGTTCTTGGAGAAGCTGTAGACACAGCTTTTTGTAGGAGAGGGAGTCTCAGGGCTCTTCTCACACTCATCACTCCTGTTTTCAGGGGTGTAAATTACTCCTGGATGGGATTCTCCTGATCCAGCTCTGAACCAGTACACCCTGTGTAGTCCTGCACAGGTCTCAGAGAGTACTGTACACTGTAGAGTCACAGAGTCTCCTGGATGGACTGGGTCAGACACTGGCTGTTGTTCTACAGTCTGGTAGTGTGACCTCTTCTGACTGACACCTAATTGATGTTGTTTTTATGGAAGAAATGTACGTGTCACGTGAATACACACTTATTGCAGTTTGGCTTTTTAGAATCATATGTATGCAACACACACAGCATCAATAACTATGGATAACTTAACAAAACTGTTGTGATAAACATTGAGATAAATCATATTTCTGAAATAAATTACCTTTTACAGACAAAAATGTTCCATTTCTAAACTTAATTTCATACACTGTTCCTATTCCACAGAAGTATGCTGCCTCATCTGATCTGCTGATATTGTTGATGATGAGAAGATATCCAACTTTTACTTTCTCCATTGTGAAACGTATGTTGTTAAACTCCCCATTAAGAACAAAATGTGCAGATTTTTTCTTTTCCACAGTTGCCACAACTTGGGGCATTTGACCAGCAGTTTGCTTGTACCAGTACAGCCATTGGAAATAATCAATTGTCTCTGAGAAAAAACATGGAAGAGATACAGACTCTCCGAGCTGAGCTGTGGTCAGTGGAATCTGCAGAGGAACTTCTTCAGAGTGAATCAAGACTACACAAAAATAGAATGAAATCAGTTTGTCAGCTATGTTATCCATTCCATCAAACAATGAAGAAAAATATATACAAAGTTGAAATCGGAAGTTTACATACACTTAGGTTGAAGTCATTAAAACGAGTTTTTCAATCACCCCACAAGTTTCTTGTTAACAAACTATAGTTTGGCAAGTCGGTTAGGACATCTACGTTGTGCATGACACAAGTAATGTTTCCAACAATTGTTTACAGACAGATTATTTCACTTATAATTCACTGTTTCACAATTCCAGTGGGTCAGAAGTTTACATACACTAAATTGACTGTGCCTTTAAACAGCTTGGAAAATTCCAGAAAATGATGTCATGGCTTTAGAAGCTTCTGATCACATAATTGACATAATTTGAGTCAGTTGGAAGTGTACCTCTGGATGTATTTCAAGGTCTACCTTCAAACTCAATGTCTCTTTGCTAGACATCATGGGAAATTTGCCAAGACCTCAGGAAAAAATTGTAGACCTCCACAAGTCTGGCTGATCCTTGAGAGCAATTTCCAAATGCCTGAAGACACTATGTTCATCTTTGCAAACAGAAGTATGCATGTATAAACACCATGGGACCATGCAGCCATCATAGCGCTCAGGAAGAAGAGGTGTTCTGTCTGCTAGAGATGAACGTACTTTGGTGAAAAAATGCAAATCAATCCTAGAACAACAGCAAAGGACCTTGTGAAGATGCTGGAGAAAACGGGTACAAAAGTATCTGTATCCACCGTAAAATGAGTCCTATATCGACATAACCTGAAAGGCCGCTCAGCAAGGAAGAAGCCGCTGCTCCAAACCGCCGTAAAAAAGCCAGACTACAGTTTGCAACTGCACATGAGGACAAAGATTTTACTTTTTGGAGAAATATCACCTGGTCTGATTAAACAAAAATAAAACTGTCTTGCTATAATGTCCATCGTTACCTCAATCCTATAGAACATTTATGGGCAGAACTGAAAAAGTGTGTGCGAGCAAGGAGGCCTACAAACCTGACTCAGTTACACCAGCTTTGTCAGGAGGAATGGGCCAAAATTCCCCCAACATATTGTGGGAAGCTTGTGGAAGGCTACCCAAAACATTTGAACCAAGTTAAACAATTTAAAGACAATGCTACCAAATACTAATTGAGTGTATGTAAACTTCTGACCCACTGGGAATGTGATGAAAGAAATACAAGCTGAAATAAATCACTCTACTATCATTCTGACATTTCACATTCTTCAAATAAAATGATGATCCTAACTGACCTAAGACAGGAATTTTTACTTGGATTAAATATCAGGAATTGTGAAAAACTGAGTTTAAATGTAATTGGCTAAGGTGTATGTAAACCTCTGACTTCAGCTGTATGTGTGTGTGTGTGTGTATATATATATATATATATATATATATATATATATATATATATATATATATATATATATATATATATATATATATGATATAAATGACAATTACTGTCATTAATTTTTTGCACTTGAATTTCCCACAAATATATTGCCATCTTAATTGCATCATATTGAATCTGAAGACATAACTTTTCAATCAGACATCATTATATGATCAGTTTTAAATGTTTCTCTCCAGTAAGACAGTACAGTATGGAACCGTTGGTTAAACTGGTACTTACAGATTTGACTGACTAACATCCAAACAAGGTTGATTCTGATCATCTTGATGTGTTGTAACAACAGTTGGTCTACAGTCCCCAAATGAAATTACTGGTGAGAGCAGACATGTAGGCATACATGTAGGCTGATTTGAATTCTAAGAATTACCTGATTGGTTGGAAAAAACTAAAGTTCAACATTTCCTGTTCCATTTCCAACCAATAAGCAGTTAGCGTAATCAGAAGACCAGCGATAACGCTTCTCTTACTTTAATCTGTTGGCTGAATGGTTTAGGCTTACTAATTGATACCATACTTATGTCATATGTCATTTTGATCATAATGCCTTTTGCATGGTTTGCTTGGCCTACCTATATGAGGAGAAGCCCACTCATCTTAGTTTGCCTCTCCTCAGTAAGATCTTAGCATAATCTCCTATGTAAATTAACTTCATAAAGTTACATTATTGTGTTTAAGAGATATTATACAAAATCTGAATTTATTTGATGCCATAAAAGTTTTTTAATTTCACCTTTATTTAACCAGTTAGGCCAGTTGAGAACAAGTTCTCATTTGCAAATATGACCTGGCCAAGATAAAGCAAAGCAGTGCGACAAAAAACAACACAGTTACACATAAACAAACGTACAGTCAATAACACAATATAAATATCTATGTACTGTGTAGAAGAGTAGGGAGGTAAGGCAATAAAAAGGCTTTTGTGTTGAAATAATTAAAATGTACCATTAACACTGGAGTGATAGATGTACAGATGACGATGTGCAAGTAGAGATACTGGGGTGCAAAAGTGCAAGAAGATAAGTAACAAAATGGGGATGAAGTAGTTGGGTATGCCATTTACAGATTGGCAGTGTACAGGTACAGTGATCGGCAAGCTGCTCTGACAGCTTATGCTTAAAGTTAGAGGGACAGAAGACTCCAGTTTCAGTGATTTTTTTTGCAATCCGTTCCATTCAGTAAAGAACTGGAAGGAAAGTCGGCCAAAATAAATGGTGGCTTTGGGGGTGACCAGTGAAACATACCAGCTGTAGTGTGTTGCTATGGTGACCAGTGAGCTGAGATAAGGCGGGGCTTTACCTAGCATAGGCTTAGAGATGACCTGGAGCCAGTGGGTTTGGCAACGAATATGTAATGAGCCAATCAGAGCATACAGTTTGCAGTGGTGGGTAGTATACGGGGCTTTGGTGACAAAACAGATGTCACTGTGATAGACTGCATCCAGTTTGCTGAGTAAAGTGTTGGAGGCTATTTTGTAAATGACATAACCGAAGTCAAGGATCGGTAGCATAGTAAGTTTTACGAGGGTATGTTTGGCAGCATGAGGGAATTCTTATGATCTGAATCATGAACAATTTGTTTTATTTAAACTTCAAGAACAAACCGAAGACACTATACTGGAAATATTCAGTGATATCAAATTATAAAGATAATACTTTAACATTTATTTATTGCTATAATTAGATGTGTGATAATGTATGGAACAAAAATAATGTTGCACATATCAACCCC
This sequence comes from Oncorhynchus mykiss, assembly GCF_057628025.1. Classification (NCBI taxonomy): domain Eukaryota; kingdom Metazoa; phylum Chordata; class Actinopteri; order Salmoniformes; family Salmonidae; genus Oncorhynchus; species Oncorhynchus mykiss. The sequence continues at coordinate 25,085,009 of NC_143035.1, read as the reverse complement.
ATATACTATGGTTCCATTCAACATTTTACACAATGTTACCAATATGTACACTATATTTATGAACGTATGTGGACACCCCTTCAAATTAGTGGATTTGGCTATTTCAGCCACACCCCGTTGCTGACAGGTGTATAATATCGAGCACACAGCCATGCATAGACAAACATTGGCAGTAGAATGGCCTTACTGAAGAGCTCAGTGACTTTCAAAGTGGCACCGTCATTGGATGCCACCTTCCAACAAGTCAGTTAGTCAAGTTTCTGCCCTGCCAGAGCTGCCACGGTCAAGTGCAATTGCTGTTATTGTGAAGTGGAAACTTGTAGGAGCAACAACGGCTCAGCCTGCAAAGTGGAAGGTCACTGAACAGGAATACCGAATGCTGAAAAGCATACAAATTGTCTGTGCTTGTTTGCAACACTCACTACCGAGTTCCAAACTGCCTCTGGAAGAAATGTCAGCACAAGAACTGTTCGTCGGGAGCTTAATGAAATGGGCTTCTATGGCTGAGAAGCCATAGAAACCTAAGATCACCATGGGCAATATCAAGCCTCGGCTAGAGTGGTGTAAAGCTTGCCACCGTTGGACTCTAGAGCAGTGTAAACACATTCTCTGGAGTGATGAATCACACTTTACCATATTGATGTCAGACGGACTAATCTGAGTTTGGCAGATGCCAGGAGAACGCTAACTGCCCCAATGCATACTGTCAAGTGTAAAGTTTGGTGGAGGACAAGTAATGGTCTTGGGTTGTTTTTCATGGTACTCACTTGGCCCCTTAGTTCCAGTGAATGGAAATCTTAACATTACTCATGCAATTACATTCTAGGCGATTCTGTACATCAACTTTGTGGCAACAGTTTGCGGAAGTCCCTTTCCTTTTTCATCATGACAACACCCCATACACAAAGAAAGATCCATACAGAAAAGCTTTCTCGAGATCGGTGTGGAAGAACTTAACTGGCCTGCACTGAGCCCTGCCCTCAACGCCTTTGGGATGATTTGGAAAGCCGACTGTGAATCGAGCCTAATCACTCAACATCAGTGCCCAACCTCCCTAATGCTGTTGTGGCTGAATGGAAGCTAGTCCCCGCAGCAGTGTTCCAACATCTAGTGGAAAGCCTTCCCAGAAGAGTGGAGGCTGTTATACAAGCAAATGGGGGACCAACTCCATATTAATCCCCATGATTTTGGAATGAGATGATTGACGAGCAGGTGTTCACATACTTTTGGGCATTTACTGTACAAGGAGATATAAAGATGCATTTCCTCCAGCTCAGAGTAAGTGGACCACTCCAGAAGGCATTTTGAGCAGCAACATGGTTCTAATTTTATTAGGCTATTGTATTATAATATTGGAAAAGTTCATCCAAGAGCAATGTACTAAGATTGTATGAGTTTTGGTTAAAACATTTAGTCTAAATAGAGATGCTTGAAATATATAATTTTTGTCCATGCTGTAACTGAAACAAAGTTCACTCCCAGCCTGAGTACCTGACATCAGAGTACACAGTCTCCTGTGGTGTCTGTCTTTCTTCCTCATTTAGTTATCCTCTCAGAGAAATGCAATGCAGTTTAACATATCTGTGTTTGGCACCTAAGCAATAGAGTACAGTAGATAATAACTCCCTTGTGCATAATAACAGAAAAGTCAAATAATAACATTAACATCTTAAAAACCCAGATCTAAAATGTACCTATACGTTGAAATAAAACTATCAACCACTTTTTTGATCAACTGAGCCAGCCAAATTATAGCTGCAGGTTATAATTAACAATATATTTAAAGATTTTCTTTATGACACACAACACTGCTGCAATATCTCATGGGTTACTGCTGTACTTAGTGATTTATTCACAAATATACACATATACACTAATATACACACTCGTGTAACAGTCAATGTACCTCTTGTTTTCACACACTGGATAATACAGATGTTACATACCTGACCACTTGACTGCTCTGATGAGAGGTTATCATCATGGTGAATATGCTGAGAGACACTTGCTGTATCAACAGATAGAAAACAAAGCACTAAAATGGAGATTAAATATACAGTATAACATTAAGCACTCAATCAGAACATAAAGTGATATTTTACTTTTAAATGAACATAGCTAACACATTTGACACAAACCAATATATATGTATCTCTAAAATGACTTACCTTTACAATGATCACATGTTTGACTCTTGTTGTTGGTACAAGCAAGAATAAAAATGACAATCACACACACAGCGACTGCTGCTCCCAAGATGAGGACAATGGGATCCACTGTGTTTCCTGGTACGAAAATACATTTAACATGCTTTTTATGTTTTATGTTAAGTGATAACACCATTTATTTCGCTTTGACCCATTTAAACTAAATAATGGTACCTTAAAAATAAGCTTGCATGTTTGCGTTAAGATTCAAGTGTAAGGTGCTTTATCAATTTAACAAGAATTTGTACCTTTAATAGTGATATGTTTGGTTCTGTCACCAAACAGGATCTCTCCACATGTGGCCACAGCACAGTAGTAAGTCCCAGCATCAGAAGGGCTGCGGTTGTTCTTGGATAGGCTGTAGACACAGCTCTGTGTAGGAGATGGAGTCTCAGGGCTCTTCTCACAATCAGCACTCCTGTTCCCAGGGGTGTAAATTACTCCTGGATGGGATTCTCCTGATTCAGCTCAGAGAGTACTGTACACACAGAGTCTCCTGGATGGACTAGGTTAGCCTCTGGCTGCTGGTTGAGTCAGACCTCTGACCGTTCCCTAATTACTCAGAACAGAGTAATTTTCAGACGTTCAGATAATATAAGATAAACATATTTTACTGCAGTCTTTTTGTTAGCTGAGAAATCACAAAAGTGGCAGGCATTTGTTTTGTCTTTTTACTTAACAAATTGTCCAATAAATAGAAAGTACAATTATTTTACTTTTAAATAACAGAACTGTGCCATCTCTAAACTTCACAGTCATCTCTCTTCCAATTGCACAATAGTACATGACTTCTTCTTCTGGGATCATCTTCATGATAGTAAGGCGAAACATCGGTTGAGCCAATTTTACATTGGAGTGTGAATAATTAAATCCAGAGTGAAACACAGGCTCTGTTAAATATTTATTAATCGATGAGACAAGTTGTGGAATTCCTCCCACAGTTTGCTTGTACCAGTGTATTTGCTCATCGCTGAATTTTTCTACTGGGAAAACACATAGCAGTGTTACAGGATCACCAAGTTGAACAGTGATCACTGGACTGGAGCAGGTTAACACAGTCTACATCTAAATCAAATCAAATGGAAACAGAAACACAAGGATACTGTATTTATGCTAAACAAGACAGAACAATAGTCTGAACTTTTCAAATAATCGAAAATCAAGATGTGAAAATCATTCCAGATGTTTAAGATGTATTTTTCTTACTTTGTTTATTAACACTGATATCAAGATACAAGCCGAGACCCAGATGCAGACACAAGAGGCAGATGGTTGGAGTCGTACAGTGTTTAATAATCCAAATGGGTAGGAAAGAGAATGGTCGTGGACAGGCAAAAAGGTCAAAACCAGATCAGAGTCCAGGAGGTATAGAGTGGCAGACAGGCTCGTGGTCAAGGTAGGCAGAAAGGTCAGGCAAGGTCAGGCAGGCAGGTACAGAGTCCAGAAACAGGCAAGGGTCAAAACCAGGAGAACTAGAAAAAGAGAATAGAAAAGGAGTACGGGAAAAACACAGTGGTTGACTTGGCTAAACATACAAGATGAACTGGCACAGAGTGACAGGAAACACAGGGATAAATACACTGGGGAAAATAAGCGACACCTGGAGGGGGTGGAGACAATCACAGGAACAGGAGAAACAGATCAGGGCGTGACAACTGACTCAAGTTATTATTTCTTTTTAGATGGTATGTGTGTTGGCTGAACATTCTAAATGTCTATTTATCCTATCCTTCAAGAAGCTTGAACTATTTTGAATTGCACGGCACCCCAACAACAATATTTTTGATATACTACCAGTGATGAAATTGTACTTACACACTGCACTGAGAATAATCACAGCAACCCCTAATCTGACCATCATGGTATGTAACCTCTGGGGAGGTAGTGTTTATTTGGCCTGTGCTTAAATGAGAACCAAAGATCAAGTATTCAAACTTGAAAACATACCTCATTGGCTGGAACATAGTGTTTAATACTTCCTGTAAAATGTTCCAACCCGTGACATGCCTGTTATGTCATAAGGTTACCACTATAGTTTCATGTTACTCTATACTATGGTGTCTCATATATTGTTTATTTTGAACTGTCTAACTGTCCCGTTATCCACAGTACTTGTTTGTTGTTGTATGGATACATGTGTATAGATTGTTATGTACTATAGATGACTATAGTACATATATGGAAATAAGCTATATGGAATGTTTTTAAGAAGGTACCATACCATGCCAAGGATCCATTTGCTAAAATTATTTTGGGCCTTTCTGCTATTAGCCCATACAAACGCATTGAATAATACAGTGCCTTGCGAAAGTATTCGGCCCCCTTGAACTTTGCGACCTTTTGCCACATTTCAGGCTTCAAACATAAAGATATAAAACTGTATTTTTTTGTGAAGAATCAACAACAAGTGGGACACAATCATGAAGTGATTGGATATTTCAAACTTTTTTAACAAATCAAAAACTGAAAAATTGGGCGTGCAAAATTATTCAGCCCCCTTAAGTTAATACTTTGTAGCGCCACCTTTTGCTGCGATTACAGCTGTAAGTCGCTTGGGGTATGTCTCTATCAGTTTTGCACATCAAGAGACTGACATTTTTTCCCATTCCTCCTTGCAAAACAGCTCGAGCTCAGTGAGGTTGGATGGAGAGCATTTGTGAACAGCAGTTTTCAGTTCTTTCCACAGATTCTCGATTGGATTCAGGTCTGGACTTTGACTTGGCCATTCTAACACCTGGATATGTTTATTTTTGAACCATTCCATTGTAGATTTTGCTTTATGTTTTGGATCATTGTCTTGTTGGAAGACAAATCTCCGTCCCAGTCTCAGGTCTTTTGCAGACTCCATCAGGTTTTCTTCCAGAATAGTCCTGTATTTGGCTCCATCCATCTTCCCATCAATTTTAACCATCTTCCCTGTCCCTGCTGAAGAAAAGCAGGCCCAAACCATGATGCTGCCACCACCATGTTTGACAGTGGGGATGGTGTGTTCAGCTGTGTTGCTTTTAAATCGTCCTCCAATGACCCAAATTAAGAAAAAATAGTGTGTGATTATAGATGTATTCTCATGACTTACGACCCACCTCTCCTATGCCCGGGGCCCACTTTTGGTCCGACCTACAGTTTAAGAAACCTGCATTTTACCAAGAGGAAATTCCCTCCTGGTCTGAGGATGACATTGGTTCTATCTCATCATGAGAGTGTGATTCCAAATCACCTCTGCTACATTCACCCCCCTTTGACCTCCTACTCCACAAGAGACCAGCCTGCAGTTGGGCAACAATGTAACTGATCTGATTCTTAACGTGGATGTCTTGCTCTGGAACCCAACATCTTAACCATTACACTCTCTTGCTCCAATGGAGACAGTTAGGCTTACAAGTCTCAGGCAGGGTTACCGCATCACAGGACATGACTCCAATCATCTCCGCTATACCTACTAAAGTTCTCTATTAAAGACACTTATTTTGTTTTTAATATGATGTAAATACATTGAACAAAAATGTAAACACAACATGTAAAATGTTGGTCCTATGTTTCATGAGCTGAAATAAAATATCCCACAAATGTTTCACACACACAAAAAACTTTTTTCTCCCAAATTTTGTGCACATATTTGTTTACATCCCTGTAGTGAGCATTTCTCCTTTGCCAAGCTAATCCATCCACCTGACAGGTGTGGCATATTGAGAAGCTGATTAAACAGCATGATCAATCCACAGGTGCACCTTGTGCTAGGGACAATAAAAGGCCTCTCTAAAATGTGCAGTTTTGTCACACAACACAATTCCACAGATGTCTCAAGTTTTGAGGGAGCATGCAATTGGCAGCCATGTCCACCAGAGCTGTTCCAGAGAATTTCTCTACCGTAAGCCACCTCCAACGTAGTTTTTGAGAATTTGGCACTACGTCCAACCGGCCTCACAGCATGTGTAACCCAGGACCTCCACGTCAGCTCAGGACCTCCACATCCGGCTTCTTCACCTGCGGGATCCTCTGAGACCTGCCCCCCAGACAGTTGATGAAACTGTTGGTTTGCACAACCAAATAATTTTTTCACAAACTGTCAGAAACCATCTCAGGGCAGCTACATCTGTATGCTTGTTGTCCTCACCAGGGTTTTGACCTGACTGCAGTTCGGCGTTGTAACCGACTTCAGTGGGATAATGCTCACTTTCCACGGCCACTGGCAAGTGGGCTCTTCACAGATGAATCCCAGTTTCAACTGTACCAGGCAGATGGCAGTGTGGACAAGCGGTTTGCTGATGTCAACACTGTGAACAGAGGGCCACATGGTGGGATTATGGTATGGGCAGTCATAAGCTACGGACAAGGAACACAATTGCAAGTATCATTGGAAATTTGAATGCATAGAGATACTGTGACAATATCCTACAGAGAAGAGGTAAGGGCCCTTGGAGTGTTGGGCCAGGAAAATAACCTCTCACTCAATGTCAACAAAACAAAGGAGTTGATCGTGAACTTCAGGAAACAGCGGAGGGAGCACACCCCTATCCACATCGACGAGACCGCAGTGGAGCAGGTGGATAGTTTCAAGTTCCTCAGCATACACATCACTGATGATCTGAAATGGTCCACCCACACAGACAGTGTGGTGAAGAAGGGGCGCCTCTTCAACCTCAGGAGGCTGAGGAAATTTGTCTTGGCACCTAAAACCCTCACAAACGTTTGCAGATGCACAATTGAGAGCATCCTGTCAGGCTGTATCATCGCCTGGTACGGAAACTGCACTGCCCGCAACTGCAGGGCTCTCCAGAGGGTGGTGTGGTCCGCCCAACTTATCACCAGGTGAAAACTACCTGTCAGTGGCGATTTTAGCATGTACATCTTGGTGGGGCAAAAAAAAAAAAATGTGGGATGCATGCCAGGAAAGCCACTACATAACACAACACTAAACAATACATGAATTGAACTATAACGGTGACAAGCGGTGCCCACAAACTGTTAGGGCCTACATAAAGCTGTCCAAACAGCAGAGTCCCAAGAGCAGTCCCAACACCTTACCACTGCTACACCTGGCTACCTGTGGAGCCTTGCTGGCAGAAAAACAGTTAATTTAGCCTTATTTACTGCCTTGTAAAAAACATAGCTGATATGGCTGACCTGCTTAAACAAATGTGGTTTCTACTGACAATTGAGACAAACTATGGCAGCGAATAAGAGGCAATCCGTCATTTCGATTAAAACATTAATGAGCAAGCTAGGATGGACGTAGTCAATATAACTATTTGTGCAGCACTTTTGAAATGTACAGCGATAGAATTCAGAACATGGGCCGTTCTTACAGTGTTCTCCCTGTACACCAAGTCAGAACCGTAAGATAAAAAAAATGGCGTACAAGCAGACAATGAAAGCTATTACAATATTTGATTACATTTCTCAAAAACATGTTATACGCTACATGTGCACCACAAAGTAAGAATATTCGGCGAAATTAAGAGGTGAAAATAGACTAAATAATTAGGGTGAGGCACATGGGCTACTAACAGCTTACTACACAACATACAGAGTATTACTTTCTTAGCTTCAGTATACATATCTCCCTGGCATATTACATCATTTAAGCAGCAGCATATAATACATATTTGGATCCCCCTTTGTTGCGATGTACTCACTTGAACAGGAATGTGGCCTGGCGGTCCTTCGTGGTCAAATTTTGTCATCAACGAAAGAGAGATGCCAGATTTACAATTCCGATTTGGATGACTGTGCAAAACGTATTTTCCCAGTCTGAGTTCATTAATTCCCGACTTCCCAGTTGCAATGCTTGCAGTTAGTCACTGTCACCAATTCCTTCCAAACCACTCATTGTTGAATTTGCGCTTTCCAACTTGCTGTGTAATGTTAATGTCCACTGGCCGATGAGCACCGATACATTTTATCTTCATTATTTATCTTCACATGACAAGGATTAAAAAGGATTTGCCAGTAGATTGTTAAATTGATTCATGATGATGACTGCTAGCTAAGATTTTGAAAGTAAGATGTTGATATGGTCAGTCCAACATAAGCTACTGTAAATATAATGTGATTTGATGTCATTGTATCTGTGGCCAACGACCTTGAGCCTTCTTGGAAGGGTACTTCAAATGTAACTCTATTGCAGGACCCAAAGGGCTAGAATTGTCAATGTCTACCCTTACTAAGGACTTAGACTTGGCGGTGACGTAGTGTCCCCATGAGTGAAAGAGCACTGAGCCAATCACGGTGCAATGCTCCTGAAACACCTGCATTTTGGAGATGCATTAAGTTATCTGTGACCAACGGTTGCATATCTGTGTTCCTAGTCTTGTGAAATACATGGATTAGGGTCTGAATAATTTATTTTATTTGACTGATTTCCTTATATGAACTGTAACTATGTTACTGTAAAATACTTGAAATTTCAAAATGTTCAACTTCATATTCTTCATATACAGCACCACCCCAACATCAACATATGTGAAATGCGTGCGTTTCTATGTTTTGAAGAAAAAAATATAGAGGAAGATAAGTGTTTCCAATGACATCATCACTGTGCATTGTGTGATTTTTAACAAAGGTTGAATAGGCATTGCCTGCTACTTGCCTACAAATTCATAGATGATGAAATTGGAAACAATTATCTTCCTCTATTTTTTTTACTGCAAAACATAGAAACGCTCCAATTTCACATATGTATATTTTGGGGTGGTGCTGGTTATGAAGAATATGATGTTGAACATTTTGAAATGTATGGTGAAATTGTAATAATGGTGGAATTTCCATTTAAGTAAGTAAGATCAGAAGCAACACTCCAACGAGTACAATTTTAGCAAGGCTAAATACCTTACATTGATAATTCACTTAAAATTGTTGTTTTTGATTGTTTTTTCTTACCAAACTAAATGATCTAAGGTCATTGACTGATAATTTTGCTTATTTTAACACCCATTAAAGACTTAATACAAATAATATATATATTTTGGAAGATATTTTACCTTAATCATCTTATTAAAGGGAGAGTAGCACTTATTTATCAATGCCGTCGGACATGTGTTTGTCTTTGTCTTATCTCGTGTCTTATCCCGTGTTTATAGACATTTTTTTAATATATATTTTAATCTCACTTTCTATCTACGAAATAAATCTACGAACTAAAAAAACTATCCTGCAACCCGCCTCACCCAATGTGGTAGGGATCTGCTATTTTTATTCCTTAAATCCGGAACCTCCATCAGGAGCTAGCCAGCTAACTATCTACTTGTCTTTGTGAGCCACAGCTAGCGGTCTTCACCTTTAGCGCAGACACCAGCCAGCCTTAGCCCGGACAATACCTGCCAGTCTGCACAGCGCGATATCAACCCAGAGCATATCTGACTGCTTCTCTCTACCACATCACCGGATTCCTGCTGCTCCGGATTATTACACCGGATCATCTCAGCTAGCTAGCTGCAAACGAGGGGCTACTGTTAGCTAACACCTCTGTCCAAAAGCAAGCACCAGTTAGCCTTGAGCTAGGCCCATATACCAGCTAATTCTAGGGCTACAAAACCTATTTTGCCAATTGGCCTGGATCCTTTATTGTTGACATGGAGCCCCGCCAATCCATCACGACTGGTCTGCCGACGTAATCACCCGATGTGGTCTCAACAGGCTATTCCGGTACGATGTCGCCGAAGAACCATCTGTAAGCCCCGGGCCGCTAGCTTTCTGAACGCCGTGTCCCCCGCTCGCCTAGCGTAGTAGTAATTACCGAATGTCCCTCTGACTCACCTATTGCTGTTCATTGAACCCTATGATCACTCGGCTACGAAGTTGATGCCCCCTGGGCTGTTTCAATAACACGGTTCCTCATTTTGTTAATCGGTCAGCCCCAGCCTCGAACTCATTCCCTGTATGTACCCAACTGACCCGCTCTGCCATTCATCGCCATTTACCCGTTGTTGTCTTAGCTCTCCCGATTAACACCTGTGATTGCTTTATGCCTCTCTAATATCAATATGTCTTGCCTACTGCTGTCTCGGCTAGTTCTTATTGTATTATTTTACTGTACATCCCTCAGTCCTGCTCAACATACCTTAGATAGCTCTTTTGTCCCACCCCACACACATGTGGAGACCTCACCTGGCTTAACTGGTGCCCCCAGAGATGAAACCTCTCTGATCGTCACTCAATGCCTAGGTTTCCCTCCACTGTACTTCCATCCTACTATACCCGTGTCTGTACATTGTGACCTGAATCTAATCTACCACGCCCAGAAATCTGCTCCTTTTATTCTCTGTTCCCAACGCACTAGACGACCAGTTATTATAGCATTTAGTCATACCCTTATCCTACGGCTCCTCTGGTGATGTAGAGATTAACCCAGGCACTGTAGCCCCCAGTTCCACTCCTATTCTCCAGGCGCTATCATTTGTTGACTTCTGTAACCGTAAAAGCCTTGGTTTCACACATGTTAATGTTAATTAACATCAGAAGCCTCCTCCCTACGTTTGGTTTATTTAATGCTTTAGCACACTCCACCAACTCTGATGTCCAAGCCGTGTCTTAATCCTGGCTTAGGAAGGCCACCAAAAATGCTGAAATACCCATCCCCAACTACAACATTTTCCATCAAGATAGAACTGCTAAAGGGGGTGGAGTTGTAATCTACTGCAGAGATAGTCTGCAGAGTTCTGTCATGCTATCCAGATCTGTGCCCCAACAGTTTGAGCTTCTACTTTTAAAAATCCACCTTTCCTGAAATAAGTCTCTCACTGTTGCTGTTTGTGATAGACCCCCTCAGCCCCCAGTTGTGCCCTGGACCCCATATGTGAATTGATTGCCCCCCATTTATCTTCAGAGTTCACACTGTTAGGTCACCTAATATTGGATATGCTTAACATCCCGGCCATCCTACAATCTAAGCTAGATGCCCTCAATCTCACACAAGTTATCAAGGAACCTATCAGGTACAACCCTAAATCGGTTAACACGGGAAACCTCATAGATATCATTCTGACCAACCTGCCCTCTAAATAAAATGTTGCTGTTGTCAACCATGATCTCAACAATCACCTTCTCATTGCCTGCGTCTATAATGGGTCCGCTGTCAAACGACCACCTCTCATCACTGTCAAACACTCCCTAAAACACATCACCTTTCTAATCGACATGGCCCCGGATATCCTGGAAGGATATTGACCTCATCCCATCAGTAGAGGATGCCTGGTTGTTCTTTAAAAGTGCTTTCCTCACCATCTTAATTAACTTCTTGTGACTAGCAATCCCGGATCCGGGAGCGTAATCATAGCCTCAAACAAATTAGCATAACGCAGCGGACATAAATACCCCTAGAAAATGTTCCTATACATAAAAATCACAAATTAAATATAATTTAAGACACAGCTTAGCCTTTTGTTAATCACACTGTCATCTCAGATTTTCAAAATATGCATTACAGCCAAGACAAGCATTTGTGAAAGTGTATCATGGCATAATGCTATGCTAGGCTCTGCTGGAAGCAGGCAACATTTTCACGAAAATAAGAAAAACAATCAAATGAAATAATTTACCTTTGAAGAACTCCGGATGTTTTCACTCAGGAGACTCCCAGTTAGATAGCAAATGTTCCTTTTTTCCAAAAATATTATTTTTGTAGGCGAAATAGCTCCCGTTTGTTCATCATGCTTGGCTGAGAAATCGACCGGAAAATGCTATCACTACAACGGCAAACTTTTTTTTTTTAATTCCATAATATTTACAGAAACATGGCAAACGTTGTTTAGAATCAATCCTCAAGGTGTTTTTAACATATATATTCGATAATATATCCGTCGAGGCAATTGGTTTCTCATAAGAAGCGATTGGAAAAATGGCTACCTCAGTATTTTACTCATTTTCTGCGGGAGACATCAGGTGACCACTTGCTAAATGTGGTCCCTTACGTCTATTCTTCAACAGAAATGCGTAAAAAGACGTCACAATGCTGTAGACACCTTGGGGAATACGTAGAAAACGTAAGCTCATTCGTAGCTCATCCACAGCCTTATAAGGAGTCATTGGCATGAGGAGGTTTAAAAAAATGCGGCACTTCCTGATTGGATTTTTATCTGGGTTTCGCCTGTAACATCAGTTCTGTTGCACTGTTGCAGTTTTGGAAACGTCAGTGTTTTCTATCCAAAGCTGTCAATTATATGCATAGTCGAGCATCTTTTCGTGACAAAATATTGTGTTTAAAACGGGAACGTTTTTCATCCAAAAATTTAAATATCTCCCCCTAGTCGTAAAAGTTTTTAAATATGCATGCCCCATTCAAAAAATGTAGAACTAAGAACAGATATAGCCCTTGGTTCACTCCAGACTTGACTGCCCTTGACCAGCACAAAAAAACTTCCTGTGGTGAACTACATTAGCATCGAATAGCCCCCGCGGAATGCAACTTTTCAGAGAAGTTAGGAACCAATATACACAGTCAGTTAGGAAAGCAAAGGCTAGCTTTTTCAAACAGAAATTTGCATCCTGTAGCACAAACTCCAAAAAGTTTTGGGACACTGTAAAGTACATGGAGAATAAGAGGACCTCCTCCCAGCAGCCCACTGCACTGAGGCTAGGAAACACTGTCACCACTGATAAATCTATGATAATCGAGAATTTCATAAAGCATTTTTATACGGCTGGCCAAGCTTTCCACCTGGCTTCCCCTACTCCGGCCAACAGCTCCACACCCCCCACAGCAAACTGCCCGACCTATATCTATCCTGCCCTGCCTTTCTAACGTCTCGAAAGCCAAGTTAACAAACAGATCACCGACCATTTCGAATCCCACCGTACCTTCTCCGCTATGCATTCTGGTTTCCAAGTTGGTCATGGATGCACCTCAGCCACGCTCAAGGTCCTAAATGATATCATAACCGCCATCGATAAAAGACAGTACTGTGTAGTCGTCTTCATCGAGCTGGCCAAGGCTTTCGACTCTGTCAGTCACCGCATTCTTATCGGCAGACTCTATAGCCTTGGTTTTTCAAATAGTCATTTTTAGCCTGGTTCACCAACTACTTCTCAGATAGAGTTTAGTGTCAAATCGGAGGGCCTGTTGTTTAGACCTATGGCTGTCTCTGTGGGGGTGCCACAGGGTTCAATTCTCAGGCCAACTCTTTTCTCTGTATATATCAATGATGTCGCTCTTGCTGCTGCTGATTCTCTGATCCACCTCTATGCAGACGACACCATTCTGTATACTTCTGGCCCTTCTTTGGACACTGTGTTAACAAACCTCCAGATGAGCTTCAATGTCATGCAACACTCTTTCCGTGGGCTCCAACTGTTCTTAAATGCAAGTAAAACTAAGTGCATGCTCTTCAGCTGACCGATGCCTGACCGATGAACTACTACTCTGGACGGTTCTGACTTAGAATATGTGGACAACTACAAATACCTAGGTGTCTGGTTAGACTGTAAACTCTCCTTCCAGACTCACATTAAGCATCTCCAATCCAAAATTAAACCTAGAATCGGCTTCCTATTTCCCAACAAAGCATCCTTCACTCATGCTGCCAAACATACCCTCGTAAAATGGACTATACTATCGATCGTTGACTTCGGCGATGTCATTTACAAAATTGCCTCCAACACTATTCTCAGCAAATTGGATGCAGTCTATCACAGTGCCATCCGTTTTGTCACCAAAGCCCCATATACTACCCATCACTGCGACCTGTATGCTATCGTTGGCTGGCCCCCGCTTCATTTTCGTTGCCAAACCCACTGGCTCCAGGTCATCTATAAGTCTTTGCTAGGTAAAGCCCTGCCTTATCTCAGCTCATATCTCCCTCATTAACTTTAAGCATCAACTGTCAGAGCAGCTTACCGATCATTGCATCTGTGCACAGCCCATCTGTAAATAGCCCACCCAACTACCTCATCCCCATATTGTTATTTATTTTTGCTCTTTTGCACCCCAGTATCTCTACTTGCACATCATCATCTGTACATCTATCACTCCGGTGTTAATGGGAAATTGTAATTATTTTGCCACTATGGCCTATTTATTGCCTTACCTCCCTAATCTACATTTGCACACACTATATATAGATTTTTGTCTATTGTGTTATTGACTGGACATTTGTTTATCCCATGTGTAAGTCTGTGTTGTTTTTGTCGCACTGCTTTGCTTTATCTTGGCCAGGTCTCAGTTGTAAATGAGAACTTGAAAATGAAAACGTGTTCTCAACTGGCCTACCTGGTTAAATAAATAAATAACAAAATGATATAATAGCAACTTAGAGCACCCCAAGAAAACATTCCCAATGTACAAACTCTAAAATCAATTGTCATATATTATGTTGCTCTGAAAGTTGCGGTCAGTGTCACAGGGTGAATGAAAAACGTTGTAAAAAGTGAGATATTCGTGAGAATGAGGTGGGAGAATTGGTCCTTTAACCACACTGCTAAATGTATACCTAACCATAACCTTAAATGAAAAAAAAGCTAATTTTTGTTTTCATACATTTTTATGATGTTGACAATTTTTTATTTGTGGCTGTGGTAAACTGGTAAACTGTGGAAACCAGGCGAATTGGGCATTCTGCAGAGCACATTTCATAACTGAGAACTTCAATGGCTATAAACAATGGAAGGAGTGCTTCAGCAAAAAGTTGTTTCTCAAAGTGGATGCTGTCCCTACCATCAATGTGGCCTCTAAAGAATCTAAAACAGCCAGCAGCAACAGTAGAGACCGAGCATCATCATAGATGGGGTTTGCGGTTTTAGGCCGGGTTTCTGTACAGCACTTTGAGATATCAGCTGATGTAAGAAGGGCTATAGAAGGGCTATATAAATACATTTGATGTGATTTGATTTGATTCAGTGAGGATAGAGGCCAACCGGGTAATTGAAAGAGCTAGCTTGCTACCTCTATGCTAACGTTAGCTATCTATTCTATAATTACCTCATGTCTTCCATCTAAATAACACTGATTAAACTAAGCAAATGTAATTCAGCCATTATGTGGCTCTGGGGGAGTATTCTATACTTCTTGCCGAGTGCGGGCTAAACTGAAATGCAATGCTTCGACCATGGATCCAACTGTAGAGCTGCTGGCCTTTTGGAGAAGCCACAGAACCATGCTTTCTTTGGAGTGGTCGATTGTGGATTTTACTAAATGGGAATTTTTTATATACAGTATATATATTAGGATCAATGTTGTCACAGTTGCTTCTTGTTGAGGCAGCTGCTAATATTAGCTTGCTATAGCTAGCTATCCTTTCTACAGCTAGCTATTTATTTCTAGCTAGCAAAATAAGTGAGCTAGATTTTGTTTATGTTCTGCCATATTTCGATAACATAGCTAAGTTTGTCACTGGTATGAAGATAGATGGCAAGCTAAAACAGGGGAGAGAGGGAGGAGAGAATTCATCTTCTGTTTCGTCTGTTGCTGGCTTGCTAATCATCACTCAAATACGTATTTCCACTTGTAATTGATGAAAGGAGATTGTTATTTTATAAAGATTGTAATTGTGTCAATATGTTGTGAATATTGAAAAACAATCCTCACAGCTGTTGTTCATTCTAAAAAGCGTGACTTACAGTTTACCATGTACAGCAGACTACAGACAATATGTTTCTCAACAATGTACAGTAGACTACAGACAATATTTTCCTTCAAATCAAATCAAATTGAAATTGTCACATGTGCCGAATACAACAGGTGTGGTAGACCTTACAGTGAAATGCTTACTTACAAGACCTTAAACAACAATGCAGTTTTAAGAAAATACATCAAAAGTAAGAATAACCAATCAAATTAAACTGTAGCAGTAAAATAACAATAGCGGGGCTATATACAGGGGGTACTGGTACAGAGTCAATGTAGGGGGGGCACTGGTGTCGAGGTCATTGAGGTAATATGTACATATAGGTAGATTTAAAGCAACTATTTTTAGATAATAACCGAGAGTAGCAGCAGCTTAGAACAGGGCATGGGGAGGAGGCAATGCACATAGTCTGGTTAGCCATTTGATTAGATGTTCAGGAGTCTTATGGCTTTGGGTAGAAGCTGTTATTAAGAAGCCTCTTGGACCTAGACTTGGCGCTTTTGTACCGCTTCCTGTTCGGTAGCAGAGAGAACAGTCTATGACTTGAGTGGCTGCAGTCTTAGACACTTTACTTAGGTCCTGTAGAGAGGAGAGTCTCCAGTTAGTCTTTCGTCTGCTTTATTTCTCCTTATGGGTTGTAGCCCAGTGCTTGTCTTGTTATGTGTATTGTGTCTTTGCTGAGTGATCCTGCGTGATCTCCATTTTCTCCTCCACAGACTGATGATGACCTCTTGTTTCTTTCTTCTTCCTTCACATGTCTTGGTTTGTTATTTTGTTAGGCCACCATATCTTTAGTATATTCTGTACCATTGGAAGCAATTGATAAATATTCTGGGTGAAGCCCTTTTATCTGTTAATTGAATTGTGGCCTTAATCTTTCTTTCACCTCATCCTTAAGCAGCTATTCCTTGACCCTAAAGGCCTGGAGTATAATAGCACTGGCCTATGCTATCCTGTTTGTAGGGTAGGCTCTCTATAACATGTTGTACTTACACTCTACCTGTCTATGTAACCACCAGGTTCATATATAGATATCTTTGGTGGACAATTACCTTTAACTAGGTGTAATTTCTGACAAAAGAAAACATTAGAGTTTGTGTCTTGCCATAATTTCTCTGAGAGGAAAACTAAAAGAGGAAGAAAGAAGAGAGAGACACCACAGGAGAGTGTGTACTCTGATGTCAGGTACTCAGACTGGGAGTGAACTTTGTTTCAGATACAGCATAGACTAAATTATCTCAGTGAAGCGTCTCCTTTTAGACAAATGTAGGGTGTTCAGACTGGGACTGAACTACAGTGCAAGAATACATTTTTCAATTGCTACTATATACTGTAATATTCAAGGCAAACAAACAACACTGTTTTTGTATCATAGTGCAACAGGGTTTTTCTAATCTCTACAACCCAGAACGAAATCTCCTTTACAGACTACTGTGAGTAGAACATGTTTTTTTATCCTGTATTTTATTGTTCATGTTTTCATGTTGTAATGTTAAATTAACCTTTTGAAATAAATGTCATTTTAATTTACAATAGATATTGTCATTGCATGCTGTTGCATTTCTTGAGGTCAATATGCAATTCCAAAATCTTTTGATGTACAGTATATTTTGCTTTGTTACATTACAAAATGTACCATTGCATATTAAAACACATTAAACCAATACATTGTTGTTTCCATGCGAACTCAGTGCAGTCTCTCAAAGGTGCATGAATAATGTCATAATAAAATCATGATAACAGGAGAAAAATGGCTGTGAGATAGAGGTTTAATCGTAAACACATGAAAAGTGGGATGTATACGGAGGGTGCGGGGCAACAGAAGACAAACAGCAGAGGAGCAAAGGATTTTAGAGATGGGGAAAAGGCAGATGAAATGGGGGGGGGGGTTTACGGAACTACACCCGGAGGGGCAGGTCCCGAGTGGAAAGCCATCCCCTCTGCCCAAGTCGATAGCGGGGAGCAGGGGTCCGGTGGCGATCCACCTGTCGCCGATACCTGGATGTGGACTTCAAAAGCGTGGCCCGGGCTCTCTTCTAGGGACGGTGACAGCGGCGGACAAACATCTGGGCGGAGGGTATGCTGACATCTTCTTCTTTCTCTCTTCTTTCTCAGGGAAGTACGTAGCTGATATCCAAAAGGAACACTCACTGTGATTTCCTGATACACGTAAGTTGATAAGTTGCCAATAGAGCACCCATCCAGCGCTCTGACGTCCATAGGAATGGAGAGGGTTTAAGTGGATACCGAGCTCCCGACACCAAAGTCGCGTCGATAAAGCTCTCATCGGCCCCAGAGTCATTGAGAAAATCTCTGTACTGCTTACCAGAGTACTCATACCTTCTGATGAGCCTGGTCTTTTTAATGGACAGGCGGAAATATAATCTCCTGAAGTCCCGCAATACAGACAGCTCCTGGTGCTCAATCTGCGTATTACACCAATTTGCCGCACTATGGGAGTTTTGATGCAGTTGTAGTAGCTTCCGGGTAGCCTCTCTCCCGGATAAAGGAGAATCTAATACCTTCCTAACTTCCGCCACAAACTCCTCCGGACTGTATCAAACGATGGACTGTTGCTCCTAACCGCTGTCGCCCAGGCGCGAGCCCTCCCAGACATCAGCGTTATAAGATACACTATCTTTGAGCAATCCAATGGCTGCAGCTCGAAGATGAGGGAGCACTGGGAGGAAAATGCTCGGCAGGTTCCTGGATTTCCAGCATAGTGATCCGGAGGAGGTAAGCGGGGTTCTCGGGAAGCCGGGATAGTCAGAGGGGTTACTGTAGAGCCTTACTGCCTAGTGGAATATCTGCAAAATTGCTCCATCAATACCATGAAAGCGTGGTCATGTCATTCCCTGTGTCTTCCAATGGTGGCTCCTTTGGAGGAGACAGCGTTGCGGTGCTGGTCCGAGTCTGCTGGGTCAGTCATGGCCAGTTCATACTAACACCACTCAGGATATGACCCAGATGCTGACACGGGAGAAAGAAGGTTCAATACACATAGTAGTTTATTAAACCACAGGAGGAGGGCAAAGGGCAGGTCGAGGACAGGCAGAGGTTCATAACCAGGTCTGAGTCGACAGGTACAGGGCGGCAGGGAGACTAAGGGTCAGGGCAGGCAGAAGTTCATAAACCAGGTCAGAGTCAGGTAGGTAAAGGATAACAGGCAATCTCTGTGTCAGGGCAGGCAGGATAGTATGACAGGCGGGCTCAGAGTCAGGGAAGGCAGAAATGGTCAGAACTGGGAGGACCAGAAAACAGGGACTTGAGAAAACAGAAGTAAGGAAAAGCACACTGATAAGCTTGACGAGACAAGACGAACTGGCAACAGACACACAGATATTGCAGGTGTAAATACACAGGGGATAATGGGGGAAGATGGGAGACACCTGGTGGAGGTGAAACAGAGCAGAGTGTGACACATGAAAACCACCATAGCCCATACTGCTTCCACAAAGTAATCTGGGCACCCTTTTCACCCATGTACATACTGTATATCCACATGGTACCCGTCTTACAATTCATGCAAGATAACCACACTGCAGTTTCATATATACTATGTTCACACTGCTGAACTGAGCTTTACTGCACTGCCCTGGTTGCCGAGAAAGCATAAAGATGTAGGATCGTAATTTAAAACTTAAAAAAAAAAAAAGTATTCACATGCTTTGTAAATAACAGATGTTGACTAACATTGAAATGCTTACTTATGGGCCCTTCCCACATATGAAAAATGTAAAAAATAATGGAACGATAATAACACAAGGAAAAAATACACAACGAGTAACGATAACTTGGCTATATACACAGGGAACCAGTACCGAGTACCGAGTCGATGTGCAGGGGTAGGTATGCACATATAGGCATGGGTGAAGTGACTAGGCAACAAGTTAGATAATTAACAGTAGCAGCAGCGTATGTGATGAGTCAAAAGAGTTAGTGCAAATGGGATCAAACAGATAGCCAGGGTAGCTATTAGGTGAACTATTTAGCACTCTTACGGCTTGGGTCCTGTTGGTTCAAGACTTGGTGCATTGGTACTGCTTGCCATGCTGTCGCAGAGCGGACAGTCTATGACTTGGGTGGCTGGAGTCTTTGACAATTTTCAGGGCCTTCCTCTGACAGCGCCTGGTATAGAGGTCCTGGATGGCAGGGAGCTAGGCCCCAGTGATATACTGGGCCATACGCATTAGCTTCCATAGCGCCTTACAGTCGGATGCCAAGCAGTTGCCAATAAACATGAAATGCAAACATTGCACCGGCATGAAAACAGAGTCAATAACACCTGAGGAAAGAACCAAGGGGAGTGACAGATGTAGGGAAGATAATCAAGGAGGTGATGGAGGTGAGTGTCATGTGGCGGAGGTGCGCAAGACGATGGTGACAGGTATGATAATCAGCAGCCTGATGACCTAGAAGCCGGAAAGGTAGTATACGTGACATCTGTGTGTTTTTATACATTCACATGCATTTTAGAAAGTGTTGTTTCAGATTGATTTACATGAAACAATAAATGTACCATTTAGGTAAGAATCACCAGAGGTCTGATTACAAGACTGTGTTAGCACGGCCAATGTCTGACCCATTCCACCCAGGAGAAAAGGTGACTCTGCAGTGTACAGTACTCTCTGAGACAGAAGAGCACAGTGTGTACTGGTTCAGAGCGAGATCAGGAGAATCCCATCCAGGAGTTATTTACATGCATGGGAACAGGACTGATGAGGGTGAGAAGAGCCCTGAGACTCTCTCTCCTACACAGAGCTGTGTCTACAGCCTCTCCAAGAACAACCTCAATCTCTCTGCTGCTGGGACTTATTACTGTGCTGTGGCCACATGTGGGGAGATCCTGTTTGGCAATGGAACAAATTTGCACGAAATGCAATGAGTCAGGCAGAATCAGTGTAATTGAAGTGTACAGATGTAGGATCTACATTTGAGTCAGTTTGCTACAGCAGGAAAATGTGATTCATTATGTGGATTATAATTCATGGACATTTTTGGAGGGGTTGATAACATAAGAGTGGTCAAATTCAGATCTTACATCTGTAGGCCCAATGTTTTATAATACATGGTTTTTCTCTAGTGGCAGTACATGAACCTAAATCTGCCAACCTATTTATACATTTTCTTGGGTAAAAATTGTGAAAGATACTTCATGACATTCATTTTTATGTTTGTTTCAGAAAAGTCTCTGGTAGTGGTTGTTGTTGGTTTGGCAATGGCGTTTGTGTTGTGTGGGATTGGGATCATCGTCCTTGCCTGCAACAGAAGTAAAAAAAAGTATGTGAAAATTGTCAAGGTAAGCAATACAATTTAGAAAATGTCCTAGATAACCTTTGCTGCCCTGAAGTTACAGTATTTTTGAATTGCTATGGACATTTATCTTGTCTTTATTTCCTGTCTGATAAACCTTGTATCTTCACTTCTGCCCCCCCCCAATTTGTAAAAACATTTTTTTTAAAACATTTATTGAAATATGGTCATGTTAACCGTTTCCTGAAAAGTTTCTGTTTTGTAGATAAGATGTTGTCATCAGACAGCAACGCTTAATTAATTTCAATATTTTATTTTGAGTTTTCACTCGAAGCAGTAGGTGCCTGTCGGGGAGGAAGACATGACAGATTAAAAGGAGAACAGGTATATTAACATTGTGAAATGGATCAATTCCAATTTGAGGGTGAAATTCCTCAATGGCTCATGATAACCCTTGAAAACTACTCTGTGATGAATAATGATCCAGTAATTATATATTTTCCAAACAATACGTGGCCTACTGTTTGTATTTCTGTGAACATACCCTTTAAAACGTAACATGATCAACATGTAACTGAGAAGCATTTCTATGTCATTTATTGTTCCTCCTTAGGATCAAGATGGAATTATGCTGCATTGAATTTCTCTAAGAGGAAAACTAAAAGAGGAAGAAAGAAGAGAGAGACACCACAGGAGAGTGTGTACTCTGATGTCAGGTGTTCAGACTGGGACTGAACTTAGCTTAAACATTCTAAAATGTAACATTAAGAAAAGTTACATTTGTAAGTCAGTGCAGTTTCAGTAAACTTGTTACAGTTTTTTGATGGTTTGTTTTGAATCACATGATGAATCATCATCATTACACGTTTAGCTTTGTACTGAATGTGCTCTACTCTTGTTAAACTCATGATTTAAGACTAGATACAGGTACCCTGGGATTCAGACCACGTGGTACAAGACAAACATATTGTGTTCTGCTGAAGCTCTTTTTTCATTCTTGCTGTTTGGATGAGAAAGTAAATGGTTGTACAGCTAAGGGCCGGTGCTCTAGGGCTGTGTGGGTGGCTGTTTGAGAGAAACAGATGTGGAGGAGAAGGAACCAGTGTAATAGCACAGCCATCTCGATATTGATGCATCCTGTTGACAACATCAAAAGAGCCTTCCCAGATACATAGATTAGACTGATGCTGTATCAAACACATTCCCTTTTCACACTATAGAGCCAAGACAAACAAGGCTGTACTGGCCTGGCCTGTTTATGCATCCACCAATGTTTCTGGAACTGTGCTGCAAAGGATAATTTGAAAATAATGTATCTGAGCCAGCACAGTATGGTTCAGTATGTATAGAAATGGTGAGAGTGTTAGTTAACTAACTCTGAACACTTCCACAATGAAACAAAACTTGTATTAAACCAATATGAAACACAACTGGTATTAACCCAATATGAAACACAATTGGTATATTAACACAATATGTATAAAAGAGGTCCAAAGAAGGGAATATATTGATATATTTATCAAAACAAAGTATTTATAGATTTATTTCTCAATGTCATAATCATAAAAAAAAGTACTGGTAGGTCAAAACACTAAAGCCCCGACTTTATTTCACAGAGTCTCAATCCCGAACTAGCCTCAACTCAAGCCCCTCCCTTCAGCGTAGGGGAATGGAAAAGGGTTACAGTATAGAAAGAATGCATAACGATAGTCAGTCACAAACAGAGTGAGAGAGTCTTGACTCACACCTACATGAAGATGGCAAAGTGTTAATGCTGTCATAGCCTTTATCTCCGCCCATTAGTGGGAGGTACCACTTATGCTCCAAACTAGTGTAGCAAAAAATAGACTTGTCAGTCATCTGCCGTACAGAGAGATTATTCTCAGGTTTCATCTCAACATAATTACCTAATATGCATGAGCATTAAACATTTGAACAGCTAAAACATAAAATGGTTTGTTGTATTCAGTAGAACAAGTAGTATTAGTCTCAACATGATGGAGTGGGTGTTTGTTACAATCTATTATTAAACTCTTCTGCTGTACTTCAGATATGCTTTGTACTTATCTGGTAATGCACATAGGTAGCCTACAATATTGAGTCAAATCAAATTCAAGTGTGCATACGTTGTTTAAAGAGTTCGTATCTGAGGCAACAAAGACAACATCACATGCATTGTTTCCACAGGAGGCTGCTGAGGGGAGGATGGCTAATAATAATGTCTGGAGCAGAGTAAATGGAATGACATTAATTGTATTTGATACAATTCCACTCATTCTACCACGAGCCAGTCCTCCCCAATTAAGTTGCCACCAACCTCCGGTGGACCTTATGCCCTGTACATAACTAGGTGGTACCGTTTGCCCTGTTTAACTAGGGGTTTTAATACATGCTGACTGGTCACAGTTTCTATGAGGATTATGGCAACATCACCACTACACTAAAACAATTCAAAGGTTTGATTTGATATTGATGCTGTATGTAGCACCCTTTAAGTAGTAAATACTGACTAGTGTGTTAAGTTGATTATCCTATTTAGCATCTCATGTCAGTACCTTCAGTGACTCCACTGTATCACCACTAGCTTCAGTTTACCATATAAGGACAATGTTAATTTGTAGAGGAAAGGGGCTGTTGTTTGTTTGTGACCAGTTTCGTGTGTGACGATAATCACCCTGTAATTTTCCACTCGGGTTCGACCGAGCAAGACCCACACAGGATGACTGACCTGAAGTTGAGGTCTCATTTAAAAGAACATGCAGACACACCCTCCACGCTGAGCCTGCAGAGGGACTTACCACTTCAAAGCAAAGGTGTGAACTCCACAGAAAAGCCAGTCAAGGTGTGAAAATTTAACGCGTTCAGCTCAAAAAAGGACCATGTTTAAAAATTACCCAATTCTCATAAATGATTTTACATCAAACATCTCCCCTTAGTAACTAAATTAGCCTTAATTAACTAAGCTTTAACTGATTTAGGCTTTGTTGAACCAAAACCATAACACTTGATGACAAGTGTGGCAAGTTATTCAAACGTTTACAGCAATCCATTCATTAAAGTTCTTTAGGTTATTTTGGTAATGTGCCAACATAACCCTGATATAAATAAGTCAACTTTGCATAATAAACATTTGATATCGTTTAAAAGCAGCAGATCTATTAACCAGGCCTGTTTGACCTCCCCACTAGACAGCAGCAGATCTATTACCCAGGCCTGTTTGACCTCCCCAGTAGAGAGCAGTAGATCTCACAATCATGTCACTATCATGTCTCAGGCTGTTTGTGAGACTGTGTGTGAGTAGATGATGGAGTTTGCAGGATGGAAATAGGTAGCTTTCTGTGTGTGTACCCATATTTGTGTTAGTAGGTACACATTGGTATCAGTGAGACTGATCATGCATGTGTGTGTCCCTGTATGTTTGCTGTTGGTGTGTAGAAGTGCGTGTTGGTGTGTAGGCGTGTGTGCGTGTCAAGCATGTTCCAAGGTTGTAAGTTTTGTTTAAAGTGTAAATATGCAGTTCAAAGAATTACAAAGTGGTCACTCCACCACTGAGGGGTATCCTACAAAGCAGGTTTGAGGAGTTAGCGAGGAAACTTTGGTCAACTCTGAGTTCATCTCAGGATAGCCAGTGAAATGAAATTGCTCACCTTTTATCCAGGTAAATTTCTAACGCAACGAATCCTTCAGAACTAACTTGCTCGGGGTCAGTCTAACTCACGGTGAACTCCACTTACTCTAAATGAAATGACTGAGCTGCGAGTTGAGGACCAATGAAATCAGATTCCCTCCCTCTTGCAAATATTGCTTCATCAGCCCCTTCATTTGAGGAAGAAAACGGATTAAATATTGTATTAATTACATTTCTAATCTCAGTAATTTAATCGGATTACTTTCCGTTACTTTTGGATCACTTTCCCTTTATTAAGAGGCATTAGAAGAAAACTAAAGGATCCTTCAAAGGTATTTAGTGTGTCATCATATTGGTCTCTTACCACCTGCGTTCAGACTCGCTCAGCTGGAATAAATGTAAACTTTTTTCAAAGCTGAATTGAACGTCATTGAGAAAACAGAAAGGTTTAATTAAGTAAAAAAAAATCTCGCAAACATCCTTTCAGAATTTTTCATTAATCCAACAAGTAATCATCTTGTTCTATAAAAGTATCTGTAATCTGATTTCAATATTTTTTAAGGTAACGTCACTGATTATAGTTACCCGTTTTTATAACCAGATTACATGTAATCAGTTACTCCCCAACCCTGTACAGAAGAGAACATGAACATGACTCATGTGGACTGTATGACCAAGCATCTGTAATGATCTGTAGGGCTTTGTAACATTTCCTTTGTTATTTATCTAAATAAAAGAATGTTTGCATTTGTACGAATGTGTGTATACCTGCATATGTGTGTCTGTGCGTGCATGGATGTGTTCAACAGTCATAAGGACCAGTCAATATGAGTCAAACCTTGCTGGCCATTTCAATATACTTTTGCTCTTTTGTTTTGCAGCAGTGTTGCTGGCATGTTTTGCACGCCCACGCTTGTCAAGTGGTGAGCCGGTTCACAGTGGTTTAGCTCATAGGTGTAGGTTGTGGTGGGCCATCTCTGCACTTTGGACAGACCTCTGAGCTGTTTACTCACTACAGGACTGTCTTCGCTGCCTGTGTGTGTAGCCACAAGATGCACAGCTATGTTATGGCTGTGAGAGACTTTGACAAACAAGCTAATTTTAGCAAACCTGTCAACTTGAGAGTTGTAGGGCCAGCTTCACAGACATTGAATAAAGCTTGGAGTGAGCCTTGTTCTCACTTATTAAATATCTCACTTTTACCATCAACAAGTCCTGATCTGATGTAAGTCTAATGTTTTTACTTGAAGGCATATTTTTACTGACAGTTAGTAAAAGTCCTCTAGGAGCACATCTAAAACATGTTGTTAATACAGTGTTCAATGCAACATATGAAAAACTGGTCATGAGGTTCCTTTACATACATGTTCGTTGATGTTTATGACATTGTCATGACATGTCCTACATTCAAGATGTGCTTTCAACTGATATCTGCAGTGTGCATGGCCCAAGTATGGAACATTTACACAGGGAGGCCGCTACAGAAACACTGAACACTGAAAAGCCCCACTTAGTTTCAGCTGCTTGGCCATGATGACATGTCTGCTAAGGGAGTGTGATTTGGTTAATCAGTAACTCTCTGAGACTCACCACGTTGATGTGACCTATTTTCAGACAGAGCTGTTTCTATGACTTACCGGATGTAGAGACAGGCTCCCTGTACAACAAAACTCTTTCCAAAGTGCCAGACAAGCCGTGTCCAAAATTGCACCCTATTCCCTACTGTATGCGGTGCACTACATTTGAGAAGGGCCATAGGGCTCAGGTCAAAAATAGAGCACTATACATGGAAAAGGGTGACATTTGAGACATCTGTTTTTAAATGGGCTAAAATCACACTGGCAGATGAAGTTAGACCCATTCAAATTAGCCCATAGTCTATATATAAAATGAGTGACTTGAGCATAGCCCCAATTTTTAACATCATCTCTACAATTATTATTGGATAGTCTTATAACAAATGGTATTTTTTATATTTGATGTCTTCAATTATTTCTGGATTATGGTTCATCCTCATGTTGAAAATATTGAAGCACAGAGCAAAGGGTTTTTAGATGATCATGATGATATTGATGATGATGAGGATCATGATAATATTGATGATGATGAGGATCATGATGATATTGATGATGATGAGGATCATGATAATATTGATGATACTGATGATTTTGATGATGATAATAATAATGATGATGATGATGATGATCATAATAATGGTGATGATAATGATGATGATAATAATGGTGATGATAATGATGATGATGATGATGATGATGATGATGATGATGATGATAATGATGATGATATTGATGATGATAATAATGATGATGATGATAATAAAGGTGATAATAATGACGATGATGATAGTGATGATAATGATGATGATCACATTCAGAACGTTATTTTCTGAAATCAAGACTCTCATAGTTTATGCTAATATACCTAAATCCAATGACATGGTGACATTTGTTGTTGATTTCAAGTTGAATTCACGGTTAGTTGACAACTCAACCAAATGTAAATCAAAAGTACTCGTTAAACTGACCCAGTGGGGGAACTTGAATGTCTTTGTTGAGCACCAATAAATTCCCCAATTGGTTCCAAAAGTATTGCTGCTACTCTACAGAATATCTGAATGACATGAAGTTGTGTTATGCCTCATACAAACACGCAAGTACAGTCAATCAATCGATCAATCAATCAATCAATCAATCAATGTATTGTATTTATAAAGCCCTTCTTACATCAGCTGATGTCACAAAGTGCCGTACAGAAAGTCAACATCATGTGGTGTACTCAATAAAATATAAATCCAGCGAATGATATACAATGGCACATAATTGTTGTTTGTTAGCTGGACTCAAACTCACGTGAGAATGTGATGGTGTCTATGATATTTTTCACACACTGCATTGTTTGTCTCTGGACATGTTTTGTGTTTGTTGGTTTCATTGTGGATGGCTAAAGACGCAGTGGAAAAAGTCATAGCCCTCTCGTTCTGGAAGCCCTCCCTCCTTATTCTAGCCAAACACAGATGGAACCTCTTGGTCTTATTCCCCTGAATGTGACACCTCACCCTTTTCACTATATCCACTGATGTAGCTACTTCTCCCTATGAGGAATAAGAACTTCAATATACCTCAATACGCTTGCAGTTAACCTCAAACAATAGGATATGTTTGACTACAACGTATTGGCTAAGGAGTGAGTTTCAGGCATATGTGAAAGCACCCTTAGAATCAAGTATGTGTTTTTATTCATTGATCAATTTTCTCTGCTAGTCCACTCTACCACTAGTTTTGACAATAATGAGTACATTATAGGCCAAAATAGTAATTTCAGTTGCATGCACAAAGTGCAATATGCATGAAGAATATGGTTAACTGGATGCACTTGTACCTTTCTTTTCAAGTTTTATTTTATTTGAATTTTGAGGGGTCAAGTCTCTCACTACTTTTCCAGCTGCTAGCTAAAACAGAATGAAACATTATCTCATGTTAGTAAAGGCATATTTGATGATTTAATTGTTTAATGAGATACAATAGTGAAGGCTAACAAAATCAATTAAATTAGTAGCATTAACTTTGACCAATAGACTACAGCATTTTAGCAGTATGAAGAGATTACACCTGAGAGAAAACATTGACGTGGTTCATAATTGTATGCAACACCACATTGACCTATGGTCAGACGGTGAGACTGGTAAAATAATTATGTCCTAAACTAGTGAAACAACGCCATCTGGTGAAAGACTACCAGAGTACCGTCATGTAAAATGTTCCTTCCTGATGCTGTATCAATTGTAATGTCATTGACAGAACTGTGACCGTGTTCATGTTACACCACTCTGTCTTACAATAGTAAAGTGTGCTTTGTATCGCTCTATTCAGAGCTAATTTAACCAAGCTGTCAATTTTGTTTCTTTTCAGAAAAGTAAATACACAACTTTAAGGACCGTAAAGGACTATTCCTTTACTTTAAGGACTTTAAGGACTATTCTACTATTCTACTTTTTCAATTGTTTCAAGGACATGTCATCCTAAGCTTTCTGGCAAAAACATTCACTCTCTTTCAGTGTTTTTTACGCATCAGTTTGTCTGGTTTGAAGGAGCCCTAAACTGGTGATAAGCAAATAATTCAACAATGAACTGGTCAACCGATGAAAAATGAAATGGACATTACCTTTACAAAATCCCAATGTTACAAGGAGGTTGTCATCTGAGATGCACATTCCATAGAAACCAGCAGACATAGGGGACCTCCAGGACCAGGATTTGGGGAAATACTGCCCCTAACACTTCCAATCAATTCCTGCATCGACATTCAACACTTATATCAATAAATACAATTAAATAATACAAAAAAATACAAATACATTGAAGGCATCCATAAATGAACAATCACATGTCAAGGCAGGCTCCACAAAATGGTGGTCTGCTCCAAATACATTCATAGTAAGACCCTGGCCTTACTGTTGACCTTTTCAATCCCTACAAGTTCTGTTATACCATCCATATCTGACTAAAATATGTGTATACGTTTTAACATTGAACATTATGTAAAATATGTAGTCATCAGTTGGGACGCTGTAATGGCACTGACATGAAATGTATTTTTTATTAAATTGAGATTAAATCATGTTTATGATGTTATATAAAACAAAAGTTCAGGACTTGTGGGCATGACTTTTGGGATCTGAGGGGTTGGTGGTCCTGCTGGGTTGATTGTGATTGGACAATATGCAAGGACTTTGATATGGGATAGCTAATCATAGAAAATGTGACTTCTCTTATGCTTGTATTTATTTCTGATTTCAACCACATGTAGGATTACATTTCTCTCTTTCTCTTCTGGAATAACCAAACACATCCACTGTCATTGTGATGATGATCAAATAGGAACACTACATCTTTGCTCAACCCACAACCAACCTCAGCTGGTTCATGTTCAATACGAATACCTGGAGGTATCCAGTAACAAATGCTTTTGTTCTCCATTTCAAAATGTTTTAAAGGTCAAATTTGGGCACGAAAATGAACAAACTCCTCCCCTTTTCAAACAGAAATGGGGTGTGCCTTTTGTGGTTCGTTGATGTGTCATTCTGGTCATGCGCACCTTGACCAACGTAGCTAGTTCATTAGCTAAGCTAGCCACTTTAGCTAGCCAGTAACTCCTCTAGTATGTGTTGATGTCATTTCACAGGATAGTTTTTGGATGAAAGCTGTAGAAAATGATAAGAAATTGTACTTCTGTAGCCAAATATTCAATTTATCCCAAAGTCGACCTTTAAAACATTTGCCATAATGAGCATGACCCTGATCTTCAGGCTGCAGTAATTGGCTATCTCCACATTGGAATGACAGTGACCATAACTGATAACCAAAACAAAACTGCCAGAGAGAAGATGGCTGGCAGGCTGACTGCTGAGCTGAACCGTTCCTTGTTCCACTTCGATCCGGTTTGGTCTCAGACCCGAGGGTGGCTTGATAGGGGTTGAGGGCTTATGTGGGGAGGGGAGTAGGGCCATTCATGACTGTACCTCTCACCTCCACCACCCATTCCACTGTCCTTCTCGCCCTCACCTTCAGAGTGAAAAGCGAGAGAGGCTGGAAAAGAGAGAGAGAGATGAGGGATACAGAAAATTAGAAATGTAGAAAAAAAGTGGAAAAGAAAGTGTAACCATGTATCCATCGACAGTTTTAATGAGTAAAGTCATACCGTATAAAAAAAATCATGACAGCTACAGTATGATGGAAACAGGAAGTTTCGGTCCAATTTTATAAATGCCAACTGATCATTTGTTCGTTCGACATGGTGGGATATTTTTGAGTCGGTAAAATGTATTATGCGAGAAATGGTGGTGGATATGCCTTAATGCGTAAATGTTGATATAATAACCATCATATATATTGTAGTAAACTTGAAGACACGTGATGATATGTTGTGTGGTCCTCCTTCCGCTACGACCAAACTTCGACTCACGCAGTTTATTAGGCTATAGATGAAATAAGTTAAGGTGATGAGCTCAATGCTACTTTCCAATAAATATTGACATCCTTATTCTGGTGACATGAGGATCAATGCTTGACTGCCATTTGACAAATAAAAATATCCAAAATTATCTTATCATGTAAGTCCATGGGTGTCAAACTCATTCCACGGAGGGCCGAGTGTCTACGGGTTAAGACAACCAGGTGAGGGGAGTTCCTTACTAATTATACTGAACAACAATATTAACACAACAAGTGCTGGTCCCATGTTTCATGAGCTGAAATAAAATATCCCAGAAATGTTCAACATGCACAAAAAGCTTATTTCTCTCAAATCCTGTGCGCAAATTCCTCTGTCAGAAACCTTCTAAGGGAAGCTCATCTGCATGCTCATCTTCCTCGCCAGGGTCTTGACCTGACTGCAGTTCGGCATCAACTTCAATGGCCACTGGCATGCTTGAGAAGTGTGCTCTTCACGATGAATCCCGGTTTCAACAGTACTGGGCAAATGGCAGAAAGAGTGTGGAAAGAGTGCGATGAAGTTATGGTATGGGCAGGCATGAGCTACAGACATCGAACACAATTGAATTTCATCGATGGAAATTTGAATGCACAGAGATACCGTGAGGAGATCCTGATGCCCATTGTCGTGCCATTCATCCGCTGCCATCACCTAATGTTTCAGCATAATAAATCATGGCCCCATGTCGCAAGGATCTGTACACAATTCCTGCAAACTGAAAATGTCCCACTTCTTACATGGCCTGCATACTCACTAGACATGTCAGCAATTTAGCATGTTTATTTATATATATATATATATATATATATATATATATATATATATATATATATTATTATTTTTTTTATTTTTTTTTAATTATTATTTTTTTTTTTACTTTTTCTTATTTTTCTTTTAAGGGGTGGATCAGCTAGAATATTGGAGGAGGGATTGTGGTTTTAAAAGAAAACATGAATCATCAGCGTACAATGAAACCTTTGTTTTTAAGCCACGGATTTCTAATCCCTTAATATAGTCGTTGGATCTAATTTTAACAACTAACATTTCGATGGCAATAGTTATGCCGATATAGGACAAGCTTGTTTTACTCCTCTTGACAGTTCAAAGCTTTCTGAGATGTAGCCATTATTTAATATTTTAAACCTAGGGTTACTATACATAACTTTAACTCATTTTATGAATGAAATATTCTAGGCATTTCTATATGAACTCCAGTCACACTTTTTCAAAAGCCTTCAAAATCAGATATGAAAACCAGGCCTGGTATCCCCGATATTACATAGTATTCTACTGTTTCCAGTACTTGTCTTATATGATCTCCTATGTATCGTCCAGCTAAAGTACCTGTCTGATTAGGATTAATAATATTTGAAAATACCTTTTTAATTCTATGCACCAAGTATTTAGGTGGAATTTTTGCATCAAAACACTGAAGTGTAAGATGCCTCAATTTTTTTAATGGGCTGGATCTTTATACAGTTGAAGTCGGAAGATTACATACACCTTAGCCAAATATATTTAAACTCCGTTTTTCACAATTCCTGACATTTAATCCAAGTAAAAATTCCCTGTTTTAGGTCAGTTAGGATCACCACTGTATTTTAAGAATGTGAAATGTCAAAATAATAATAGAGAGAATTATTTATTTCAGCTTTAATTTCTTTCATCAAATTCCCAGTGGGTCAGAAGTTTACATACACTCAATTAGTATTTGCTAGCATTGTTTTAAAATTGTTTAACTTGAGTCAAACGCTTCATGTAGTCTTCCACAAGCTTCCCACAATAAGTTGGGTGAATTTTGGCCCATTCCTGGTGTAACTAAGTCAGGTTTCTAGGCCTCCTTGCTCGCACATGCCTTTTCAGTTCTGCCCACACATTTTCTAAGGGATTGAGGTCAGGGCTTTGTGATGGCAACTCCAATACCTTGACTTTGTTGTCCTTAAGCCATTTTGCCACAACTTTGGTAGTATGCTTAGGGTCATATTCCATTTGGAAGACACATTTGTTTGCCTATTAGAAGCTTCTATAGCCATGACATAATTTTCTGGAATTTTCCAAGCTGTTTAAATGCACAGTCAACTTAGTGTATGTAAACTTCTGACCCTCTGGAATTGTGATACAGTGAATTATAAGTGAAATAATCTGTCTGTAAACATTTGTTGGAAAAATTACTTGTGTCATGGAGAAGGTAGATGTCCTAACTGACTTGCCAAAACTATAGTTTGTTAACAAGACATTTGTGGAGTGGTTAATAAACTAATTTTAATGACTCCAACCTCAGTGTATGTAAACTCCCGACTTCAACTGTATCTCATCTTGTTATCAGCAAAATCAACACATCAGATGAGGCAACCTAAGTATCAAACGGATTGTAGAAATTGAACCGTTTTGGCTGCAAATGGTAATTTATTTTGAATTGTACATGTTATTGTTCATCAGTATATTATTTTCAGTGTACATTATAGTCCTCAGCGGATATGATAAAGATCAACTTGGTTCATTGTTCGAAATGCACACTGTCTCAAAGATGTGCTCCAGATCCTACTTCATTTAAACTTGAGAATATCCTTCATCCAACAAAATAAACAATTTAGGTTCCAGTGGAAAGAGGTTTACCAAGATAACTCTGTACCAGCAGCCAGTGTCTGACCCAGTCTATTCAGGAGACTCTGTGTCTCTACAGTGTACAGTACTCTCTGAGACCGTAACAGGAGAACACAGTGTGTACTGGTTCAGAGGCGGATCAGGAGAATCCCATCCAGGAGTCATTTACACCTCTTGGAACTGGAGTGATAAGTGTGAGAAGAGCCCTGAGACTCCCTCTCTTACACAGAGCTGTGTCTACACCCTCTCCAAAAACATCCTCAGCCCCTCTGATGGGTTAGTGACAAATTGAATTTGAAACAATTAATTAATGTAATTCTATTTATCCAATGCATCATGTTTGGAGGCTATTAACAGTTGGACAATTATGTTTTTTAAACAATGTACCAGTAGCACTGTATAGAATCATTAAACCAATGTATCATTAAATATTGTCTGATTTGTCATATTATTTAAAATGTAGCTGTTAATAATGGTAAAATAATGTTGCTTTATGTTTTGAGGGTTGATTTGTTTGTATACAGTATCTGGCTTGAACTGGTTTGTTTCTTTGATTATTTCAGAATCAAGTATTAATACATGTTCAGTATGTTTTATTTGTTGTCAATTTCAAAGTTTACACCTTTGAGGACAGTCACTCTTTGTACCATTATTAAAGCTCAATTTTAAATATGATACATCAGGCAATGTTTAATGATAAATTGGTTTAACAATTCGACACAGCACTACTGGTACATGCTGGTACATTATAGCTATAATTACAGTAAGCTGTGTGAACTCAATAAATACTGTAGAACGTAATTAACCTACATTATATACAATATACAATATACAATATACAATATAATATAATATAATAATATAATGCCTCAATGTTTGTTTAATGGGTTACAGTAAATACCAAAAAAATCATACATTTAGCAAAAATTATTAAAACAATAAAAATAGATCCATAATACAATGATACATTATTGCAAATAGAGAAAAATGACTTCAAATGGGGGCTGATCAACTCTAATTTGATTTGAAATACATTTAAATTGCATCAAACTTTACAATATAACATTAGGAAAGTAATTAATCCTTGTTCGAGACAGAATGCCTCATAGCGGCAGGAGCCTATCTCCTGATTCTATACCGGAATGCAGCTTGATGTACAACTACACCTCCTGGACAGGACACTTAACCCAATCCATCTCCTTTATGCTGAGTGCCAAACAGAGGCATTCGGTCCTATTTTTTGAGTAATTGGTGTGACTCGATCGGGGATCAAACCCTCAACCTTCTTATCTCAGGGAGGACACTAAGCACACTGCCACTGAGTTGGCTCACAGTTAAACAGTATGTCTAAGCAAAGGGCTGATATACAAGAGATACAATACAAGAGGATGACATAGAATCACTAAGGAAGTCTAAAATAACAATACAATCACAGATTAAAGGCCAAACTAAAAAAACTGGGTTTCTCAGGAGTGATTTAAAGTCCTCAATGGTTTCTGGCCTTTTACCTGACAGGACAAGTCGTTACATTACAGTGTTACTCTGACAGAGAACGCTCCTAGAAGAATCAGCTTCCTACATCAGTGGAGGCACCTCAGAGGAGGAAGGGGAGGACAGTTCTCAGTGAATTTCATAAAAAATGTAATAGTGAAACTTTTAAAAAGTTGTACTTTTTAGAGTAAACGATACAAAATATATTCACGTCACCAAGTAATTGATTAAAACACACTGTTTTTTTAATGAAGGTCTACAGTAGCCTCAACAGCACTCTCTAGGGAATGCATGATTGTGTAGCTGGAGGACAGCTAGCTTCCGTCTTCCTCTGGGTACATTGACTTCAATACAAACGTAGGAGTCTCGTGTTTAATTACATAGTAATTGTGACAACTTCCGGAGGACATCTTCCAACTCATCAGAGGTCTTGTAGCATTAACTTAAATTTTGTCCACCCAACCAACGGATAAGATAATTAATCTATTACTGAAAGCATAAGCTACAGCTAGCTAGCACTGCACTGCATAACATGTGGTGAGTAGCTGACTCAAAGAGAGAGAAAGACAATAGTTTAACAGTTTTAAACAAATTACTTTCAAAAAAAAAATGAATGAGGATTGGGAGAGAGAGATATATATTTGGTATTTTTTTCACTTTCACTTTCATTTACTTAGCTAGCAAATGCAGCTAGCTAGTTTTGCCTACTCAAACACCCAGATCAAACAGAGGGATGCTATGTTAGTTAGCTGGCTTTAACTATGCAAAATTGGAACTCTTTCAAGTAAAGGTAAGCTTTTGGTTTTACTAATTTGGTGTAAGTGCTAATCTGCTTACTGACTGTACATTGTACTGCATCATTGTAGCGGGTTAAATATCTTGTTAGTTCTATTAGCTATGCTGACTATGACGTTACTTTTAACTAATATGATGACAACGATGTGTGCTGTATGTAGCGGTTATGACATGAATGATCGGGTTGGAAAGGTTTTTTCACCTGGTCACAGACAGCTGATGTGTTGTGCATTGAAGTTCATAGTCCAACAAGCTGTTTGTATGTGGTTATGAAAGTGAGCTGTTTTAGTGTGAACAGTGGTGTATTCATTCCTCAGATTCTGTTAAAAAAAATCTTCAACGGAAGCAAATGGAACGAAACTATAATAAATTCAGGTAATAATAATAATATACCTGAATTTTTCCAGTTTGTAACTGTTGGACTAATGATGACACACTAGATCAGCTAGATGCAGGCAAAAGTGTGCAAGGCGGTATTGAATGTGTCCCTTTCTGTCCATGTGTCAGTGTCTGTCACCTCAAATCTTTATCTGGACTTATTTTGTAAACTTTCTGGACCTATTTTGTAAACTTTCATTCATAGGCTAGGTTGTAATAACCTCATGATGGGTATAGGGAAAATTCTGCCACTGTCTTGCTTGACAGAAAATGTCACTGTATCATTAAGGGTAAAATATCATGACTGTTTAAATACATTATATATTAAGAAAAGTTTATTGACCAAACTACATCCATTCCTCTGCACATAAAAACAACGTTCAGTCCCAGTCTACTCTGACATCAGAGTACACACTCTCCTGTGGTGTCTCTCTCTTCTTTCTTCCTCTTTTAGTTTTCCTCTCAGAGAAATGCAATGCAGCATAATTCAGGGTATCTGGGTCTTGATCCTGTAAATAATGTTGTTGGTTTAAAAAATGTAATCATAATAATAGTCAGAAAATTGGAGTATCTAGTATCATATCACAAATTATCTACCAACAGGCCAATATTATAACACTTGCATTTATTACCTGATCATATTCAGTGGTTGAGTTGTCATGTCTAATATGCTGAGCAACACTCACTGTTAACGTGAATAAAAACAAGCATCAACATGACAAAAGGTAAAGACAGCGGTATTATACTTGATGACAAGTATTGTGCATCAACCGTAAAATGTATTAGGTGTTCATCTACAGTTTGTAATACCAGAGAGCTCACCTTTATAATGTTCAGAAATTGGCTTTGTATTTCTGCTGAAGACGAGTATAATGATCACAATCACACAGAAAACTGATGTCACTCCCAGTCCAATGACTACATGATCCAGTGATCTTTCTGAATCGAATAAAAAACATATACATGTATACCACCGTTATATTAATATCAAATAGGAAGAGAGATCTAAGTACCCTTGAATTATAATAAAATAGTAAGAGAAAAATACCACCCTTATATGAGAATAAAACAGTAAGAGATATATATAAATATATATATACCACCCCTATATTAAAATAAAATAGTAAGAGAGATATATACCACCCTTATATTAAAATATAATAATAAAAGAGATATATGCCAACGTTAAATTAAAATAAAATAGTAGGAGAGATACATTTCACCCTTATGTTAAAACAAAATAGTAAAATAAATATATACTACCCTTATTTAAAAATAAAATAGTATGAGAGATCTATTCCACCCTTATATTCAAATAATATAGCAAGAGGCATATATACCAACCATATAGTAAGATAAAATAATAATAGAAATACATACCACCATTACATTAAAATAAAATAGTAAGAAATATATAACACCATTTATGACTAAAAAAATAGTAAGATATATATAGATACTACCCTTATATTAAAATAAAAAAAATTCTGAAGATGGCAGAGGAGGATCAGTGTCTGTTCCTAACAACTGTTGATTTCTGGTGACTTTCCCTGCACTTTCAGCAACAGTGGCACATTTTTGGTAATGGACGACCAGTACCTACAGAAAGACTTCCATGGAGGAACTGAATGCAGGATAAGTATGTGTGATGTTCTGATGAGGGGCTCTGTCTTTTGTCTCTATCCTGCCTTTCCAGCCCTACCTTCCTCAGCACCCTTTTCCTAGTATGACTAAGGACATTCAATCTCCAACTCCAACATCCTAATCTGCCTAAAGACATTCAATCTCCAACATCCTAATCTGCCTAAGGACATTCAATCTCCATCTCCATCATTCAAATGTGACAACGGAAATTCAATCTCCATCTCCGTCATCCTAATCTACCTAAGGACATTCTATCTCCATCGTCTCAATTTATATTTGTTGTGTTTGTCATTTTATTTAGCTTTTTAACGCTTTGAGATGAATTTTGTAATGAAAAGCACTATACACATTCCATAAAATTGGTATTATTATCATATGAAAGATGTGGATTGATTGTAGCCACATTTTGAAGGAGAGATTTGTCAAAATATGAATTTTGTATTTCTTTAAATAAGTTATTAGCAGGTTGTATTTTGTTTACAGCATCTAAGAATTTTCAGCTGAACATTCATTTCTGGTCAATGATGAGAATATTGTTATAGCAAAAGGCACATTGACCTCAACCACTGTGCTGTACACTGACTGTATAAAACATTATGAGAAGATGTTCTTTCCTTGACAGACTGACCAGGTGAATCCAGGTGAAAGGTATGATCCCTTATTGATGTCACTTGTTAAATCCACTTCAATCGGTGTATATGAAGGGGAGGAGACAGGTTACAGAAGGATTTTTAAGCCTTGAGACAATTGAGACATGATTGTGTATGTGTGACATTCAGAGGGTTAATGAACAAGACAAAATATTTAAGTGCCTTTGAACGGGTTATGGTAGTAGGTGCCAGGCGGACCGGTTTGAGTGTGTCAAGAACTGCAATGCTGCTGGGTTTTTCACGCTCAACAGTTTCACGTGTGGATCAAAAATGGTCCACCACCCAAAGGACATCCAGCCAAAATGACACAACTGTGGGAAGCATTGGAGTCAACATGTGCCAGCATCCCTGTGGAACACTTTCGACAACGTGTAGAGTCCATGCCCCAAAAAATTGAGGGCAAAAGGGGGTGCAACTCAATATTAGGAAGATGTTCTTAATGTTTTGAACACTCAATGTACATGCACCACTTTTAATATGACTAAACTTTCTTCTGTATTTTCAACATTATAACACATAATATTCATTACTTACCAATATTTAGGTTTGTTCCGTTGCCAAACAGGATCTCCCCACATGTGGCCACAGCACAGTAGTAAGTCCCAGCATCAGAGAGACTGAGGTTGTTCTTGGAGAGGCTGTAGACACAGCTCTGTGTAGGAGAGGGAGTCTCAGGGTTCTTCTTACACGCATCACTCAAGTTCCCAGGGGTGTAAATGACTCCAGGCTGGGATTCTCCTGATCCGGCTCTGAACCAGTACACACTGTGTTCTCCTGTACAGGTCTGAGAGAGTACTGTACACTGTAGAGTCACAGAGTCTCCTGGATGGACTGGATCAGAAACTGGTTGCTGCACCAATGTAGGGTGATTGTGTCCTATATTGTGTCATTGTATTGAGAACATAATTATTCAGAAGCTTGTAAAGTGGAGAGGTCATAGAGTTTTAAATAGAAAACATTCCTTTAGGCACATGGCAGTTTTGGAAACAGCGTTTTGCTTGCTATAAAAGAGAGGTGCAGTTTCTATTTGTCAGTAATTATTCAAATGTATTCACCCCACAGTCAGCCAAGATGCTTAGCTAGGCATCTTAAGAGTTCTTTACAGTAAAAGTTAGTTTCTACACTCTTTTGCTAGCTATACCGTAACGATGTCATTTCAAAAACCTGTCAAAAATGACCAGTTGTTTTTACATTTAACCATTATGACACGCATCCATAAATATCCACTTTCTATGCATACTGCAGCAAGATTGTTTATACTTTTCTGAACATCTGCTGTACATGGCAGTGTACATCTACTGTATGTATAACAATACACAAAAACACTTGGTGAACATTGAAATGCACAATTTAAATTAAATTACCCTTCACAGCCAAAAATGTTGCATGTCCAGAGTCCATCCCATACATTGTCCCAATTCCACAAAAGTATGTTGCCTCATCTAATGTGCTGATATTTCTGATAATGAGATTATACACATATTCAGATGTCTCCACTTTGAAACGTGGGTTCTTAAACTCTCCATTAAGTACAGGTTCTGATGCATAGGATACAGATGCGACAAGATGGGGCAGTTGGCCAACAGTTTGTCTGTACCAGTACAGGAATTGTTCAGATTCTGCTTTAGGACATGGCAAAGATATATTGTCTCCAAATAGACGAGTAGTCACTGGTATTGGTTGAGGAGCATCTTCAGTCTGAATCAGGTCTGCCAAAATGTGAATGTAATCAGATGTCAATTTGAAATGAAAATGGACATTGTTCAACCTTTGAGTAACAGGGTTTTTTTCTTAATTAAGTCATCAAACTACTGCAATTTAAAATGTCTGAAGATATATCGGTCACATTGCTGTCCAAACTGAATATATTTCATTATCTTTAGATATGACTTTCCAATACGATATTGTTATTCTTTTAGATTTTAAATTCTACTGTTCAGTAAAGTACTATGTGAGATTAGGGCATGCACTTACACACTTGAGAGAGAAGTCCCCAAAGAAGGCAGATTCTGATCATCTTGATGTATGGTAGCTTTAACAACTGTTTTTCTTTGTTACTATGAATGACTGACTGACAAAATGAAAATAATTGTGGGATGTTTAAAATCTAAGAATGACTTGATTGGTTAGGGGAAAGACATGCATCACTTCCTGTTGAACGTTTCCATCCGTTTTCAGCCATGTACTGTAGGCAATCTAAAGATTTATGGTGTGCACTAATTTGTTGGCCTACATTACAACGAGATATTGCTCAGTGATGCAATATATCCAAGACTCAGATTAATCCAAGATCACAATTCAAAACATTCTCAGTAGAGTTTTTACATTGAATATGTAACGAAAACGCTGTGAGTCGAGAAGCAGGTGAAACGTTTAATAAAACAACAAACATGGAACGAAACAACATAACAGTAGCATCTACGCATGAACACAGGAACAATACAGACTGGGGAAGGAACCTAAGGGAGTGCAAGGTATAGGAGAGGTACTTGTGTGCCTCATGATAGACGTACAGGTGCGCTTAATGATTGATGCCAGGTGTGCGTAATAATGGATCCCAGGACCGGTGTTATGTACACCTGTGAAGGCGAACACAGGAGTAGACGTGACAGAAAGAGCTTAGTCCATGACTAGGCTTAATCTACATTCGGAAACTATTCAGACCCCTGGACTTTTATTCCATTCTAAAATGGATTAAATTGTTTTTTCCCCCTCATCAATCTACACACAATACCCCATAATGACAAAGCAAAAACAGGTTTTCCAACATTTTTGCAGATGTATAAAAAATGTAAAAGTATTCAGACCTTGTACTCAGTACTTTGTAGAAGCACCTTTTGCAGCGATTACAGCCTTTAGTCTTCTTGGTACGACGCTACAACCTTGTCACACCTGTATTTGGGGAGTTTCTCCCACTCTTCTCTACATATCTTCCCAAGCGTTGTCAGGTTGGATGACGAGTGTTGCTGCATAGCTATTTTCAGGTCTCTCCAGAGATGTTCCATCAGGTTCAAGTCTTGGTCCTGGCTGGGCCATTCAAGGACATTCAGAGACTTGTCACGAAGCCACTCCTGCGTTGTCTTGGCTGTGTGCTTAGGGTCGTTGTCCTGTTGGAAGGTAAACCTTAACCCCAGTCTGAGATCCTGAGGGCTCTGGAGCAGGTTTTCATCAAGGATCTCTCTTTACTTTGCTCCTTTCATCTTTACCTCAAACCTGACCAGTCTATCAGTCCCTGCTGCTGAAAAACATCACCACAGCACGATGGTGCTACCACCGTGCTTCATTGTAGGGATGGTGCCAGGTTTCCTCCAGACGTGACAATTGGCATTCAGGCCAAAGAATTCAGTCTTGGTTTCATCAGACCAGAGAATCTTGTTTCTCATGATCTGAGAGTCTTTAGGTGCCTTTTGGCAAACTCCAAGAGGGCTGTCTTGTGCCTTTTACTGAGGAGTGGCTGCATAGCGGAGAAGGTATGGTGGGATTCTAAATGGTCGGTAATCTGTATGTTAACTTGGCTTTCAAAGATCTTTGAAAGGCAGGGTAGAATAGATATAGGTCTGTAGCCGTTTGGGTATAGAGTGTCTCCCCCTTTAAAGAAGGGGATGACCGCGGCAGCTTTACAGTCTGTGGGAACCACAGATGATACGAAAGAGAGGTTGAACATTTTAGTAATAGGGGCTGCAACAATTTCGGCAGATATTTTTAAGAAAGAGTGGGTCCAGATTGTCTAGCCCGGCTGATTTGTAGGGGTCAATATTATGCAGCTCTTTCAGAGCATCAGCTGTCTGGATTTGGGTGAAGGAGAAGTGGGAGAGGCTTAGGCGAGTTGCTGTGGCGGGTGAAGGGCTTTTGATCAGGGTAGGGGTAGCCAGGTGGAAAGCATGGCCAGCCGTAGAAAAATTATTATTGAAATTCTCAATTGTAGTGGATTTATTGGTGGTGACTGTGTTGCCCAGCCTCAGTGCAGTGGGCAGCTGGGAGGAGGTGCTCTTATTCTCCATGGACTTTACAGTGTCCCAGAACTTTTTTGAGTTTGTGATACTGGATGCAAATTTCTGCTTGAAAAAGTTAGCTTTTGCTTTCCTAACTGCCTGTGAATATTTGTTCCTAACTTCCCTGAAAAGTTGCATATCACAGGGGCTGTTCAATGCTAATGCAGAACGCCATAGGATGTTTTTGTGCTGGATAAGGGCAGTCAGGTCTGGAGAGAATCAAGAGCTATATCTGTTCCTGGTTCTACAGTTTTTGAATGGGGCATGATTATTTAAGATGGTGAGGAAGGCACTTTTATCGGGTAACAATTGAACATAGTTAGTGGATTAAATAAATACAGTCATGAGAATAATGAAAGTAAAGTCACAACACCATATTTTGAGTCTAAAAAGTGTGTGTTTACAATAACATTATTTACAAACAATGGAGTAAAACAAGCTCATGTGACTTCTATAAGCCACAAAATGTTATTTCATAATCCATTTCTATATATCATTAACTTTAATTGAATGCCAGACTGTCCCCTTTAACACATTGTGTTTCTGTAAGCACTCTCCTACATGAGACATCATTATTTGAATATAACAACTCACAATATCATATTCAGAAACGACCAATATCCATTTTTTTAACTTTGCCAAACAGGATCTCTGTGGAAAAAGTTCAACATGTCCTATTCCATTTCCAACTAATAAGCAGTTAGCGCAATCAAAAGACCAGTGATGTGTATCTGGGCCAACAGTTCTATAATGTTTCCCAGTCTGTCGGTTGAATGCTTTAGGCCTACTAATTGATACCATACTCTATTCGACCGATACATATCTCTATTTGACCATAATGCCCTTTACATGGTTTACTAGGTCAACCTCTATGAGGAGTAGCCCACTCATCCTAGTTGCCTCTCCTCAGTAAGATCTTAGCATAATGTAAATTGACTTCATAAAGTTAAATTATTACCTTAAAGAGATATTACACAAAAATATGAATGTACATGATGGTACAAAAATGCTTCTTATGACATGAAAAACTTGAATAATCATGAATGAAATGGTTATGTCCATAATTTAACTATGACAGACAGTAAGAATTTGACCTCTTGTGAAATGAATAACAAACCAAAGACACTATACTAGAAATATTCAGTGATATTAAATGACAATGATAATCCTACAACATTCATTTATTGCTATAATTAGATACGTGATAATGTATGGAACAAAAACTATTCTGCACATATCAACCCAATATGATATTGTTCCATGACAACATTTTACACAATGTTACGAACATATGTGCAAAGGTTTCATCAAAGCA
The DNA here is from genome assembly GCF_057628025.1 of Oncorhynchus mykiss. Taxonomy (NCBI): domain Eukaryota; kingdom Metazoa; phylum Chordata; class Actinopteri; order Salmoniformes; family Salmonidae; genus Oncorhynchus; species Oncorhynchus mykiss. Next base: position 25,041,484 of record NC_143035.1, on the reverse strand, counting down.
AAGGGTGGCTATTTGAAGAATCTCAAATCTCAAATATATTTTGATTAGTTTAACACTTTTTTTGTTTACTACATCATTCCATATGCGTTATTTCACAGTTTTGATGTCTTCACTATTATTCTACAATGTAAAAGAAAAATACAAATAAAGAAAAACCCTTGAATGAGTAAGTGTTCTAAAACTTTTTATCAAAAGTGTACATAGACATTTAAAGATGAAAACCCAGCTAGCTCAGAATAAGTTGACCACTCCAGAAGATATTTTGAGCAGAAACATGGTTGTAATTCCATTGTCTATGGTATTGTATTTGGATATTGTATTGTACTATTGTGAAAGTTAATCCGAAAGCATTGTCCTGCGATTGATTTACCAAAACACTTAAATTGTGTCTAAATAGAGACACTTGACTGACATAATTTTGTCAGTGCTGTATCTGAAACAAAGATCAGTCCCAGTCTGAGTACCTGACATCAGAGTACACACTCTCCTGTGGTGTGTCTCTCTTCTTTCTTCCTCTTTTAGTTTTCTTCTCAGAGAAATGCAATGCAGCATAATTCAAAATATCTGTGTTTGGCACCTAAGGAATAGAGTACAGTAAATAATAACTCCACTGTGCACAATAACAGAGAAATAAAATAATAACATTATCGATAATACGGTAAGGGGAATGTTCATGCGGAAGCTAGGATTCAAATCTTAGCAGAGGGCGCAGGACTGCCAACAATGCAGCTTTTAAAATCATTTTCTCTGACATTTATGGATATCGCATTCATGGTAAACAGTCCAGATGTCAGCTCAGAAAGTATTATTTTTTCATTTCAAGCTATAACACGGATCTAACTTGGATCACGTTGAATCCTGGTCTTAGTGTCATATTTTTTCATACTAGTTAATTACAGGCTACGGGCATTAAAGACAAATGAAACAAAAACATTTCTAAATCATTTACTTTGTAATAACCAAAACCTAAACTGATGTTCAAAGCATGTTGACATTGTTAAATATAATATTTACACTACAGATTCACGCTACAGATTTCTGAACAATAAATAAGCTAGCGGATATGAGGGTAATTTAACATCTTAAAGCCCCACATCTAAAATGTAACTAAACATTTTAATACAACTATCAACAACATTTTTGATCAACTGAGAGCTTGCCAAATTATAGCTGCAGGTTATAATGAACTATATTTAAAAACAGGTTTTCTCTATGACAAACAACTCTGACGCAACATCTCATGGGTTACTGCTGTACTTAGTGATTTATTCACAAATATACACATATACACTAATATACACACTCCTGTGTAACAGGCAATGTACCTCTTGTTTCACACATTGGATAATATAGATGTTACATACCTGACCACTTGACTGCTCTGATGAGAGGTTATCATCATGGTGAATATGCTGAGAGACACTTGCTGTATCAACAGATAGAAATCCAAGCATGAAAATGGAGACGGAATATACAGTATACCATTCAACGGTGTCAGCCCATGAGGTGAGATTTTACTTTTAAATTCTCATTGCAAACACATTTGACACAAAACAATAGATATGTTCTGCATGTCTAAAATGACTTACCTTTACAATGATCACATGTTTGTCTCTTGTTTTTGGTACAAGCGAGAATAAAAATGACCATCACACACACAGCCACTGCTGCTCCCAAGCTGAGGACAATGGGATCCACTGTGTTTCCTGGTATTAAAATACATTCAACATGCTTGCTAGGTTTTATGTTAAGGATGCGTAGTTGACAACACAATTTTTTTCTCACTTTGACCCATTTTAACTACTAAATAATCGTATCATTAAAATATGCTTAAATGTTTAGATAAAGAAGTGTAAGGTGCTTTATCAATTTAACAAGAAGTTGTACCTTTAATGATGTTAAGTTTTGTTCTGTCGCCAAACAGGATCTCCCCGCATGTGGCCACAGCACAGTAGTAAGTTCCAGCATCAGAGAGACTGAGGTTGTTCTTGGAGAGGCTGTAGACACAGCTCTGTGTAGTAGAGGGAGTCTCAGGGCTCTTCTCGCAATCATCACTCCTGTTCCCAGGGGTGTAAATTACTCCTGAATGGGATTCTCCTGATCCAGCTCTGAACCAGTACACATTGTGTTCTCCTGTACAGGTCTCAGAGAGTACAGTACACTGCAGAGTCACAGAGTCTCCTGGATGGACTGGGTCAGACTCTGGCTGCTGTTCCACTGTCTGGTTGTCAGACCTCTGACCGTTTCCTAAATTAATCAGAACATAGAGTAATTATCAGACATTCAAATAATTTCAGATTAACATATTTTTCTGCAATCTTTCTGTTAGCTGAGAAATCACAAAAGTGCCCAGCAATTTCTTTGTCTTATTACTTATTAAAAAGTTATTGTCCGATTGACATAACTTCAAAATAGAAAGTACAATTATTTTACCTTTTAAAGACAGAAATGTGCCATCTCTAAAGTTCACAGTCATCACTCTTCCAATTGCACAATAGTACATGGCTTCATCTTCTGGGATCGACTTCATGATAGTAAGGCGAAACATCCTTTGAGCCAAAGTTACGCTGAAGTGTGAATTTTTAAATCCAGAGTGAAACACAGGCTCTGTTAAATATTTATGCATCGATGAGACAAGTTGTGGAATTCCTCCCACAGTTTGCTTGTACCAGTGCATTTGCTCATCGTTGAATTCCTCTTCTGGGAAAACACATAGCAGGGTTACAGGATCACCAAGTTGAACAGTGGTCACTGGACTTAGCAGGTTAACATGGTCTACATCTAAATCAAATGGAAACAGAAACACAAGCATACTGTATTTATCACACAGACAAGGACAAATGTTAAGAGAAAACAATAGTCTGTAAAAACATTTCAAATAATTGAAAATCAAGTTGTGAAAATCATTCCAGATGTTTTACTTTTCTTCTGCTTACTTTGTTTATTATTTATTTTTAGATGGTATGTGGGTTGGTTGAACGTTCTAAATGTCAATTTATCCTACCCTTCAAGAACCTTGGACTATATTGAATTGCACAGCACAGGAAAAACAATATTTTTAATGTATTATGATGAAGTGATGAAATTGTACTTACACACTGCACTGAGAATAATCACAGCAACCCCTAATCTGACCATCATGGTATGTAGCCTCTAGACTGGTAGTGTTGATTTGGTCTGTGCTTAAATGAGAACCCAAGACCAAGTATTCAAACTTGAAAACATACCTCATTGGCTGGAACATAGTGTTCAATACTTCCTGTAAAATGCTCCAACCCGTGACCCATTTCTTCTGTGAACCTGACATGCCTGTTATGTCATAAGGTCACAACCTTAGCTTTCATGTTACTGTGTACTACAGTGCCTCATATGTTGTATGTTTTGACTGTTTAATTGTCCTTTTATCCACTGTACTTTTTTGTTGTATGGATACATGTGTATAGATGCCGTAATGTGCTATAGATGTTGCTTGTACCATGTTTGACCATGATTGTTTTTAGTATCTCAAATGTGGTCTCGATGTGATTTGCAAAATCTGAATTGTGCATTATTGTATTATTGTGGATAGACACAAATACATTTGTCTAACTAACTAAATCAATGCATTTCTGTCTGCACAGTACAATTGCTATATTTTGCCTGTCCTGTTTACTTGTCCTGTTTCATTGAATTATTTTTGGCATGAAAAGATCTCACTGAAAATGCACTTAGACTTTAACATTACGTTTTTGTTAACCTTACGAGTCTAAGCTCTACCTAAACTGTGGAGGGGGGCTAAGTAGTCCCAAGCCTTATGGCATATTTTTAAGACCCTTTGAAGTATCCCAAAATATGCAAAAAATATATATATATATATTTAAAGAAAATGTATTTTTGGCCTCTGCTATTAGCCCATACAAATGCATTGAAAGGTGTCTATCCTACATCTGAGAGATATAAGAACGCTTTATACATTGATTTTACCCCTTGTTCTTGGTCTCCATCACAGGAGGTTGGTGGCTCCTTAACTGGGGAAGATAGACTCGTGGAGAGGAAGCAGTGGAATGGTATCAAATATATCAAACACGTGTCTGATGCCATTCCAGTCGCTCCATTCCAGCCATTTAAATGAGCCGTCCTCCCTCAGCAGCCTCCACTGGTCTCAATATATAGTTCCATACATTTTTTCAAATGGTACCGGGGGAGCTTCAGACAAGTCTTGTGAGGCCTGTAGGCCTCCTATAGCAAAACAACTGAATTGTATGAGTTTGTGAGAGTCTCATCTTTAAACAGAGGGGTCAAACCAGTATGTAGCCCAAACTACAGACAGAAGTTGTCAGATCGGCTGTACTGACTTCAGACAAGTCCCAAGATGCTTGTGGGGGTCGTAGAGCAAAACGGAGAACACCATAGTGTTTGTGAGAATCTCATCATTTCATAATAGTTAATATAGGCCAAACCGTTCGGATGCTACAGACAATTTTGTGAGAAGACGAATTTGCGGGATGTCTCATGGTCTGACAAACACTGATGTAGCTCTGTCACCTTTCACTGTAGATGCTGAAGTATTGCATAGGCGGATGCGGTGGATTGAGATGCATTCAGTACAAAAAAACAGGATATTTTTGTTAAGGGGTTCTGTGAGGTCATGTATCAAAGGGGTCTGGGATCATTTACGTAGACTCGGTTGATTTTCTTAAAGATCTCAAGTGCCAGGGTAAACAGGTAGTAACCAGGGGACTGCTCAGGAAACCACTCTCGAGACCATTTCTTAAACTTTTCAGCTCGAGACTCAAATGAGTAATTGACCCTACTCCCATGACCCAATTTGTCCTCCAAGTACCCAAGTTAAGAAATGTGATTATAAATACAGTATATTTTCATAACTTGTGACCCACCTCTGACATGCCCAGGGCCCACTTTGGGTCCAGGCCTAAAGTTTAAGAAACCCTGCATTTGACCAAGAGGAAATTCTCTCCTATTCTGAGGGTGACATTGGGTTTAACAGATGCAGGCCTGTTCATCCTCCAGGTACAGTAGACTACAGGTAATACGTTCCTCCTCCATGTACAGTAGGCTACAGGTAATACGTTCCTCCTCCATGTATAGTAGACTACAGGTAATACGTTCCTCCTCCATGTATAGTAGACTACAGGTAATACGTTCCTCCTCCATGTACAGTAGACTACAGGTAATACGTTCCTCCTCCATGTATAGTAGACTACAGGTAATACGTTCCTCCTCCATGTACAGTAGGCTACAGGTAATACGTTCCTCCTCCATGTATAGTAGACTACAGGTAATACGTTCCTCCTCCATGTACAGTAGGCTACAGGTAATACGTTCCTCCTCCATGTACAGTAGGCTACAGGTAATACGTTCCTCCTCCATGTACAGTAGACTACAGGCAATACGTTCCTCCTCCATGTATAGTAGACTACAGGTAATACGTTCCTCCTCCATATACAGTAGACTACAGGTAATACGTCCCTCCTCCATGTACAGTAGGCTACAGGTAAAATATTCCTTAATCATGTATAGTAGACTACAGGCAATACGTCCCTCTCCATGTGCAGTAGACTAAAGGTAAAATATTCCTTAATTATGTATAGTAGACTACAGGTAATACGTTCCTCCTCCATATACAGTAGACTACAGGTAATACGTCCCTCCTCCATGTACAGTAGGCTACAGGTAAAATATTCCTTAATCATGTATAGTAGACTACAGGCAATACGTCCCTCTCCATGTGCAGTAGACTACAGGCAATACGTTCCTCCTCCATGTACAGTAGACTACAGGTAATATATTCCTCCTCCATGTACAGTAGACTACAGGCAATACGTTCCTCCTCCATGTACAGTAGACTACAGGTAATACGTTCCTCCTCCATGTACAGTAGACTACAGGTAAAATATTCCTTAATCATGTATAGTAGACTACAGGCAATACGTCCCTCTCCATGTGCAGTAGACTAAAGGTAAAATATTCCTTAATTATGTATAGTAGACTACAGGCAATACGTTCCTCCTCCATGTACAGTAGACTACAGGCAATACGTTCCTCCTCCATGTATAGTAGACTACAGGCAATACGTTCCTCCTCCATGTACAGTAGACTACAGGCAATACGTTCCTCCTCCATGTATAGTAGACTACAGGCAATACGTTCCTCCTCCATGTACAGTAGACTACAGGTAATATATTCCTCCTCCATGTACAGTAGGCTACAGGCAATACGTTCCTCCTCCATGTACAGTAGACTACAGGCAATACGTTCCTCCTCCATGTACAGTAGGCTACAGGTAATACGTTCCTCCTCCATGTACAGTAGACTACAGGCAATACGTTCCTCCTCCATGTACAGTAGACTACAGGCAATACGTTCCTCCTCCATGTACAGTAGACTACAGGTAATATATTCCTCCTCCATGTACAGTAGACTACAGGCAATACGTTCCTCCTCCATGTACAGTAGACTACAGGTAATACGTTCCTCCTCCATGTACAGTAGACTACAGGCAATACGTTCCTCCTCCATGTACAGTAGGCTACAGGTAATACGTTCCTCCTCCATGTACAGTAGACTACAGGTAATACGTTCCTCCTCCATGTACAGTAGACTACAGGCAATATATTCCTCCTCCATGTACAGTAGACTACAGGTAATATATTCCTCCTTCATGTACAGTAGACTACAGGCAATATATTCCTCCTCCATGTACAGTAGACTACAGGCAATACGTTCCTCCTTCATGTACAGTAGACTACAGGCAATATATTCCTCCTCCATGTGTAGTAGACTACAGGCAATACGTTCCTCCTCCATGTATAGTAGACTACAGGTAATACGTTCCTCCTCCATGTACAGTAGACTACAGGCAATACGTTCCTCCTCCTCATGTACAGTAGACTACTAGCAATATATTCCTCCTCCATGTATAGCAGACTACAGGCAATACGTTCCTCCTCCATGTATAGTAGACTACAGGTAATACGTTCCTCCTTCATGTACAGTAGACTACAGGCAATATATTCCTCCTCCATGTATAGTAGACTACAGGCAATACGTTCCTCCTCCATGTATAGTAGACTACAGGTAATACGTTCCTCCTCCATGTACAGTAGACTACAGGCAATACGTTCCTCCTCCATGTACAGTAGACTACAGGCAATACGTTCCTCCTCCATGTACAGTAGACTACAGGCAATACGTTCCTCCTCCATGTACAGTAGACTACAGGTAATATATTCCTCCTCCATGTACAGTAGACTACAGGTAATACGTTCCTCCTCCAGGTACAGTAGACTACAGGTAATACGTTCCTCCTCCATGTACAGTAGACTACAGGTAATACGTTCCTCCTCCATGTACAGTAGACTACAGGTAATATATTCCTCCTCCATGTACAGTAGACTACAGGCAATATATTCCTCCTCCATGTATAGTAGACTACAGGCAATACGTTCCTCCTTCATGTACAGTAGACTACAGGCAATATATTCCTCCTCCATGTACAGTAGACTACAGGTAATACGTTCCTCCTCCATGTACAGTAGGCTACAGGTAATACGTTCCTCCTCCATGTATAGTAGACTACAGGTAATACGTTCCTCCTCCATGTACAGTAGGCTACAGGTAATACGTTCCTCCTCCATGTACAGTAGGCTACAGGTAATACGTTCCTCCTCCATGTACAGTAGACTACAGGCAATACGTTCCTCCTCCATGTATAGTAGACTACAGGTAATACGTTCCTCCTCCATATACAGTAGACTACAGGTAATACGTCCCTCCTCCATGTACAGTAGGCTACAGGTAAAATATTCCTTAATCATGTATAGTAGACTACAGGCAATACGTCCCTCTCCATGTGCAGTAGACTAAAGGTAAAATATTCCTTAATTATGTATAGTAGACTACAGGTAATACGTTCCTCCTCCATATACAGTAGACTACAGGTAATACGTCCCTCCTCCATGTACAGTAGGCTACAGGTAAAATATTCCTTAATCATGTATAGTAGACTACAGGCAATACGTCCCTCTCCATGTGCAGTAGACTACAGGCAATACGTTCCTCCTCCATGTACAGTAGACTACAGGTAATATATTCCTCCTCCATGTACAGTAGACTACAGGCAATACGTTCCTCCTCCATGTACAGTAGACTACAGGTAATACGTTCCTCCTCCATGTACAGTAGACTACAGGTAAAATATTCCTTAATCATGTATAGTAGACTACAGGCAATACGTCCCTCTCCATGTGCAGTAGACTAAAGGTAAAATATTCCTTAATTATGTATAGTAGACTACAGGCAATACGTTCCTCCTCCATGTACAGTAGACTACAGGCAATACGTTCCTCCTCCATGTATAGTAGACTACAGGCAATACGTTCCTCCTCCATGTACAGTAGACTACAGGCAATACGTTCCTCCTCCATGTATAGTAGACTACAGGCAATACGTTCCTCCTCCATGTACAGTAGACTACAGGTAATATATTCCTCCTCCATGTACAGTAGGCTACAGGCAATACGTTCCTCCTCCATGTACAGTAGACTACAGGCAATACGTTCCTCCTCCATGTACAGTAGGCTACAGGTAATACGTTCCTCCTCCATGTACAGTAGACTACAGGCAATACGTTCCTCCTCCATGTACAGTAGACTACAGGCAATACGTTCCTCCTCCATGTACAGTAGACTACAGGTAATATATTCCTCCTCCATGTACAGTAGACTACAGGCAATACGTTCCTCCTCCATGTACAGTAGACTACAGGTAATACGTTCCTCCTCCATGTACAGTAGACTACAGGCAATACGTTCCTCCTCCATGTACAGTAGGCTACAGGTAATACGTTCCTCCTCCATGTACAGTAGACTACAGGTAATACGTTCCTCCTCCATGTACAGTAGACTACAGGCAATATATTCCTCCTCCATGTACAGTAGACTACAGGTAATATATTCCTCCTTCATGTACAGTAGACTACAGGCAATATATTCCTCCTCCATGTACAGTAGACTACAGGCAATACGTTCCTCCTTCATGTACAGTAGACTACAGGCAATATATTCCTCCTCCATGTGTAGTAGACTACAGGCAATACGTTCCTCCTCCATGTATAGTAGACTACAGGTAATACGTTCCTCCTCCATGTACAGTAGACTACAGGCAATACGTTCCTCCTCCTCATGTACAGTAGACTACTAGCAATATATTCCTCCTCCATGTATAGCAGACTACAGGCAATACGTTCCTCCTCCATGTATAGTAGACTACAGGTAATACGTTCCTCCTTCATGTACAGTAGACTACAGGCAATATATTCCTCCTCCATGTATAGTAGACTACAGGCAATACGTTCCTCCTCCATGTATAGTAGACTACAGGTAATACGTTCCTCCTCCATGTACAGTAGACTACAGGCAATACGTTCCTCCTCCATGTACAGTAGACTACAGGCAATACGTTCCTCCTCCATGTACAGTAGACTACAGGCAATACGTTCCTCCTCCATGTACAGTAGACTACAGGTAATATATTCCTCCTCCATGTACAGTAGACTACAGGTAATACGTTCCTCCTCCAGGTACAGTAGACTACAGGTAATACGTTCCTCCTCCATGTACAGTAGACTACAGGTAATACGTTCCTCCTCCATGTACAGTAGACTACAGGTAATATATTCCTCCTCCATGTACAGTAGACTACAGGCAATATATTCCTCCTCCATGTATAGTAGACTACAGGCAATACGTTCCTCCTTCATGTACAGTAGACTACAGGCAATATATTCCTCCTCCATGTACAGTAGACTACAGGTAATACGTTCCTCCTCCAGGTACAGTAGACTACAGGTAATACGTTCCTCCTCCATGTACAGTAGACTACAGGCAATACGTTCCTCCTCCATGTACAGTAGACTACAGGTAATACGTTCCTCCTCCAGGTACAGTAGACTACAGGTAATACGTTCCTCCTCCATGTACAGTAGACTACAGGCAATACGTTCCTCCTCCATGTACAGTAGACTACAGGCAATATATTCCTCCTCCATGTATAGTAGACTACAGGCAATACGTTCCTCCTCCATGTACAGTAGACTACAGGCAATATATTCCTCCTCCATGTATAGTAGACTACAGGCAATACGTTCCTCCTCCATGTATAGTAGACTACAGGTAATACGTTCCTCCTCCATGTACAGTAGACTACAGGCAATACGTTCCTCCTCCTCATGTACAGTAGACTACTAGCAATATATTCCTTAATCATGTACAGTAGGCTACAGGCAATATATTTCTTAATCATGTACAGTAGGCTACAGGCAATACGTTCCTCCTCCATGTACAGTAGGCAACAGGCAATATATTCCTTAATCATGTACAGTAGGCTACAGGCAATATATTCCTTAATCATGTACAGTAGGCAACAGGCAATATATTCCTTAATCATGTACAGTAGGCTACAGGCAATATATTTCTTAATCATGTACAGTAGGCTACAGGCAATACGTTCCTCCTCCATGTACAGTAGGCAACAGGCAATATATTCCTTAATCATGTACAGTAGGCAACAGGCAATATATTCCTTAATCATGTACAGTAGGCAACAGGCAATATATTCCTTAATCATGTACAGTAGGCTACAGGCAATACGTTCCTCCTCCATGTACAGTAGACTACAGGCAATACGTTCCTCCTCCATGTACAGTAGGCAACAGGCAATATATTCCTTAATCATGTACAGTAGGCTACAGGCAATATATTTCTTAATCATGTACAGTAGGCAACAGGCTATGTACATTAGCCTCTATGTAGTTGGCTTGCTACGTGGCCAGCATTCGCTTGGGTATTCTAAACCTAATCATCTATCTAATCAGCTAGCTTGAAATTTTCCCATCAAATCATCTTTATTCTGTGAATAGCTCATAAAATGCAAATGCAGAAATAGCTACCAGATTATTTTGCATCTAGCTTGGTAGTCTATTGGTCATTGCCATATTGTCATGTTCCTCAGTAAACATTTGTAACCTACATACAGTAGTTGATAAAATCAAATACAATTTTATTTGTCTCACACATGGTTAGCAGATGTTAATGCGAGTGTAGCGAAATGCTTGTGCTTCTAGTTCCGCCCATGCAGTGATATCTAACAAGTAATCTAACAATTTCACAACAATTACCTTATACACACAAGTGTGTATAAGGAATGAATAAGAATATGTACATAAAAATATATGGATGAGCGATGGCCGAACAGCATAGGCAAGATGCAGTAGATGGTATAGAGTACAGTATATACATATGAGATGAGTAATGTAGGGTATGTAAACATTATATAAAGTGGCATTGCTTAACAGGTGATACATTTATTACATCAATTTTTTATTATAAAGTGGCTAGAGATTTGAGTCAGTATGATGGCAGCAACCACTCATGGTTAGTGATGGCTGTTTAAGTCTGATGGCCTTGAGATAGAAGCTGTTTTTCAGTCTCTCGGTCCCAGTCTGCACCTGTACTGACCTCGCCTTCTGGATGATAGCGGGGTGATCAGGCAGTGGCTCGGGTGGTTGTTGTCCTTGATGATCTTTTTGGCCTTCCTGTGACTACGGGTGGAGTAGGTGTCCTGGAGGGCAGGTAGTTTGCCCCCGGTGATGCTACCCTCTGGAGAGCCTTATGGTTGTGTGCGGAGCAGTTACCATACCAGGCGGTGATACAGTCCAACAGGATGCTCTCGATTGTGCATCTGTAAAAGTTTGTGAGTGTTTGTGGTGACAAGCCAAATTTCTTCAGCCTCCTTAGGTAGAAGAGGCGCTGTTCGCCACGCTGTCTGTGTGGGTGGACCATTTCAGTTTGACCGTGATGTGTACGCCGAGGAACTTAAAACTTTCCACCTTCTCCACTACTGTCCCGTCGATGTGGATAGGGGACTGCTCCCTCTGCTCTTTCCTGAAGTCCAAGATCATCTCCTTTGTTTTGTTGACGTTGAGTGTGAGGTTATTTTCCTGATACCACACTCCGAGGGCCCTCACCTCCTCCCTGTAGTCCTTCTCGTCATTGTTGGTAATCAAGCCTCCCACTGTAGTGTCGTCTGCAAACTTGATGATTGAGTTGGAGGCGTGCATGGCCACGCAGTCATGGGTGAACAGAGAGTACAGGAGAGGGCTGAGAATGCACCCTTGTGGGGCCCAGTGTTGAGGATCAGCGGGGTGGAGATGTTGTTTCCTACCCTCACCACCTAGGGGCAGCCCGTCAGGAAGTCTAGGACCCAGTTGCACAGGGTGAGGTCGAGACCCAGGGTCTCAAGCTTAATGACGAGTTTGGAGGGTACTATGGTGTTAAATACTGAGCTGTAGTCGATGAACAGCATTCTTACATAGGTATTCCTCTTGTCCAGATGGGTTAGGGCAGTGTGCAGTGTGATTGCGATTGCGTCGTCTGTGGACCTATTGGAGCGGTAAGCAAATTGGAGTGGGTCTAGGGTGTCAGGTAGGGTGGAGGTGATATGGTCCTTGACTAGTTTCTCAAAGCACTTCATGATGACGGAAGAGAGCGCTACGGGGCGATAGTAATTTAGCTCAGTGTCCTTAGCTTTCTTGGGAAAAGGGACAATGGTGGCACTCTTGAAGCATATGGGAACAGCAAACTTGGATAGGGATTGATTGAATATGTCCGTAAACACACCAGCCAGCTGCTCTGCGCATGCTCTGGGGACGCGGCTAGGGATGCCGTCTGGGCCGGCAGCCTTGCGAGGGTTAACATGTTTAAATATGCACTACCAAAATATGCACTATATATAAAAATGTAGGTGGACAACCCTTCAAATTAGTGGATTCAGCTATTTCAGCCAAACCCGTTGCTGACAAGTGTGTAAATAACGCACACAGCCATGCTATCTCCATAGACAAACATTGGCAGTAAAATTGCTTTACTGAAGAGCTCAGTGACTTTCAACATGGCACTGTCATAGGATGCCACCTTTGTAACAAGTCAGTTAGTTAAGTTTCTGTCCTGCTAGAGCTGCCCCGGTAAACTGTAAGTGCTGTCATTTTAAAGTGGAAACGTCAAAGAACAACGGCCTAGCCTGCGAAATGGTAGGCTACACAAGGTCACAGAACGGGGCGCCCAGTGCTGAAGTTCATAGCGTAAAAATCGTCTGTCCTCGGTTGCAACACTGACTACCAAGTTCCAAACTGCATCTGGAAGCAATGTCAGCACTGTTAGTCGGGAGCTTCATGAAATGGGTTTCTATGGCCGAGCAGTCACACACAAGCCTAAGATAACCATGCGCAAAGCCAAGCGTCGGCTGGAGTGGTGTAAATCTCACCACAATTAGACTCTAGCACAGTGGAAACATGTTCTATGAAGTGATGAATCACGCTTCACCATCTTGCAGTCCGACAGACAAATCTGGGTTTGGGAGATAGCAGGAGAATGCTACCTGCCCCAATGCGTAGTGCCAACTGTAAAGTTTGGTGGAAGAGGAATAATGGTCTGGGGCTGTTTTTCATGGTTTGGGCTGAGCCCCTTAGTTCTAGTGATGGGAAGTCTTAACATTACTGCATACAATGACATTCTAGATGATTCTGTGCTTCCAAACTGGCAACAGTTTGGGGAAGTCTCTTTCCTGTTTCAGCATGACAATTTCTTTATTTTTTATTTCACCTTTATTTAACCAGGTAAGCTAGTTGATAACAAGTTCTCATTTACAACTGCGACCTGGCCAAGATAAAGCAAAGCAGTGCGACAGAAATAACACAGTTCCTACCGCTTCCACTGGATGTCGCCAGTCTTTGGAATATGGTTGAGGTTATTCCTTTGTGCTATGAAGAAGTAGGCCAACTTGGAACTGGGGACACTTTTGTGAGTTGCGCAAGACGTGAAAAGCAGTGCTGGTTTCTTTTCTTTCCTGTATTGAATACAGATTGCCCCGTCTACAATTTGATCGATTATTAACGTTTAAAAATACCTAACGTTGTATTACAAAAGTAGTTTGAAATATTTTGGCAAAGTTCATAGGCAACTTTTGAAATATTTTGTAGTGACGTTGCGTTTTTGTAAGCTGTTTTTCTCTGGATCAAACGCGCTTTATAAATTGACATTTTTTATACGGAATTAATCGAACAAAAGGACCAATTGTGATGTTTATGGGACATATTGGAGTGCCAACAAAAGAAGCTCGTCCAAGGTAATGCATATTTTATATTTTATTTCAGCGTTTTGTGTAGCGCCTGCTACGCTAGCTCCTTTGTTTACTGCTGGTGCAGATGATGCAGGCTAACAGATAATAGCTTCTTATGCTTTCGCCGAAAAGCATTTTAAAAAGCTGACATGTTGGCTGGATTCACAACGAGTGTAGCTTTAATTGAGTATCTTACATGTGTGATTTAATGAAAGTTTGAATTTTATAGCATTTTATTTTAAATCTGGCATTTCCCCCGGCAATTGGCCAGTTGAGACGCTAGCGTCTCCCCTATCCATGAGAGGTTTTAAATACATTTGTCTGATTCTAACTATATCAATTAAGCTTATTCCTCTCATATTTTGTACACAAATTTGTTTCCATCCCTGTTAGTGAGCTTAATCTCCTTCGCCAAGATAATCCATCCAAGTGACAGGTGTGGCATATCAAGATGCTTATGAAACAGCATAATCATTAAACAGGTGCACCTCATGCTGGGGACCAGAAAAGGCCATTCTAAAATGTGCAGTTTTGTCACACAATGCCACACGTCTCAAGTTTGAGAGAGCGTACAATTGGCATGCTGACCGAAGGAATGTCCACGAGAGCTTTTGCCAGAGAATTGAATGTTCATTTCTCTACCATAAGCTGCCTCCAATGCTGTTTTAGAGAATTTGGCAGTACGTCCAACCGGCCTCACAACAGCAGACCACATGTAACCACACAAGCCCAGGACCTCCACATCCGTTTTTTTTACCTGCGGGTTCGTCAGAGACCAATCACCCAGACAGCTAATGAATCTGTGGGTTTGCACAACTGAATAATTTCTTCTTAAACTGTCAGAAGCCGTCTTAGGGAAGCTCATTTATCATTTACTCATTTATTAGTATAATTTAAAAATCTGAGACGACAGGTGGATTAAAAACCTCTTACAGCTCCCCCCTACTTCCGCCTATTTCCGCCTGAAGACATACCCAAATCTAACAGCCTGTAGCTCAGGCACAGAACCAAGGATATGCATATTCTTGGTACCATTTGAAAGAAAACATTCTGAAGTTTGTGTACATGTGAATTGAATGTAGGAGAATATAACACAATAGATCTGGTATAGATAAAACAATGGAAATGGAAAGTATTTTTGTATCATCATCTTTAAAATGAACAAGATAAAACAAACATTCAGATAGGATGATGGGGACATTTTCAGTGAAAAATGTAAGAGGGCAACAGTACTTGTGCAAAGTTTCAGAATGATAACTTCCAAAATGAGTGTGCTACATGACATTTATCATGAAGTCACCCAAGTAGCCAAATGTACCCCAGTGGCAAAATTGGTGAAGGTATACATTTTGAAACAAATAACTATATACAAAATAACAAAATAGTATTCTAACACCCCCCCCCCCCCAAAAAAAAAACAAATATGGGGAAAAAATGATTATTGATTAAAAAATGTATGAAAAAATGTATATATATACATTTACAAAATAACATGGGCAACTATTTACACACTTTCAATATTTGGAAGACCCTCAGTCCTCTATCAAATCAAATCTATTTATATAGCCCCAGCCTAAAACCCCAAGCAGCAAGCAATGCAGGTGTAGAAGCACGGTGGCTAGGAAAAACTCCCTAGAAAGGCAAGGAAGAAACCTAGAGAAGAACCAGGCTATGAGGGGTGGCCAGTCCTCTTCTGGCTGTGCCAGGTGGAGATCACAGTGGTTGTAGAGGGTGCAACAGGACAGCACCATAAGAGTAAAAATGAACAGTTTAGGGTTCCATAGCCGCAGGCAGAACAGTTGAAACTGGAACAGCGGCAAGGCCAGGTGGACTGGGGACAGCAAGGAGTCATCATGCCAGGTAGTCCTGACGCATGGTCCTAGGGCTCAGGTCCTCCGAGAGAGAGAAAGAGAGAATTAGAGAGAGCATACTTAAATTCACACAGGACACCGGATGAGACTCTCATTCGGAGTCAGTGTCACTGTGAAAGAAAATGTTCAGTTAGATTAGTTTCACATTTGAGCCCTGTATCAACAGGTATATTAAACAGATATATATAGAGAGTTGAAGGTTGAAGGTTGAGTATATTAGGTTGAATATATTATTATATTATTATTACCTGCTAGATCTACTGTCTCTATTATATTATGACAGACCAGCTAGATCTACTGTCTTTATTATATTACAACAGACCAGCTGTATCTACTGTCTCCATTTCACTTTGGCCATTGATGTGGTCCTGCCCTCTCCTCAACAGCCTCAAATAGGCTATTTCATGTGGGTTGGGGTGGGGTTGCAGACACACGCATCTCACATTGCATGATATTACATGTTTAAATATATTGCTTCTAAAATTAGAAAAAAATCACAAATAATATTTTATATTATTAATTTCAAACAAGGGCATTAGCATGATAAGAACTTACCAGTCCAAAACGATGTCCTCTCCTGTTCAAAAAATATTCCTCCACAATCGCTAAATGAAGCATCCTACAACAATCTCTGTCTCACCTTTCCAATCATTTTATTCTAAAATTGTGTCTACATCTGTATATCTAGACATAGATTCAGCTTTCCTTGACGTAGTCGCCATAATGATTGATCTATAAACAGCTGAATCTGCGCGTTTACCAAACAATGCAGTGCGTAATATGTGCTTCTCCTTCCGGTATGAAACTTCAATAGTGAATGACTCACATTACGCTGGAGCTTACTACATGGGTTGGTCTTGCAACACATAAACATGGCGTATTGCCGTTTAGCTCAGCTCATTGGCTATCTACCCAGCTAGATTTCAAGACAATCAGTGGTCATTGGGTTAAAAGACAGTCAATCAACGAAACAGCGGGCAAATCATTGGTGCACAATGATGTCATGACTTGTTGTCTTCAAATCGGTTTCTTTCAGTCAATACGTCCCGCGAAATGGCCCATCAGGTTTGATTGTGTTACAAACTAAAAATAAAATAAATAAAAAAATAAAAATGTTTGGTTTCACTGCAATCAACTGGATTGTGTTACAAACAAACCAGTTGATTGCAGTAAAACCAATCATGACTGGAAAAGTCACGTTCTGTGTGGGTTATTTGCCTGGAATGTGTCGTCGAAAATGAGTTGTCTCACAGTTAAACAGTATGTCTAAACAATGGGCTGAGATACAAGAGATACGATACAAGAGGAGGACTTAGAATCACTAAGGAAGTCTAAAATAACAATACACAGATTAAAGGTCAAACTTTTTAGGAGTGATTTAAAGACCTCAATGATATTTGGCCCTCTACCTGACAGGACAAGCCGTCCCATAACCGTGTTGCTCTGATCAGCTAGATGCAGGCAAAAGTGTGCAATGTGTCCCTGTCTGTCCATGTGTCACTGTCTGTCACCTCAAATCTTTCTCTCGACCTGTGTGCACCTATATTGTAAACTTTCATTCATAGGCTAGGTTGTGGCAACCTCATGATGGGTATAGGGACAATTTTGCCACTGTCTTACTTGATATAAAATATCACTGTATCAGTAAGGCTAAAATGTCATGACTGTTTAAACACATTGTACAGTATTTTAAGAACAGTTTATTACCAAACTACATCCATTCCTCTGCACATAAACAATGTTCAGTCTCAATCTGAGTACCTGACATTAGAGTACACACTCTCCTGTTGTGTCTCTCTCTTCTTTGTTCCTCTTTTAGTTTTCCTCTCAGAGAAATGCAATGCAGCATAATTCAGAGTCTCTGGGTCTTGTTCCTGTGAATAATCATCGTGTTGTTGGTTTTTGATACAAATGTAGTCATAATAATATCCAGATAATTAGAGTATCTAGTATCATATTGGATATCACCTACCAACAGGCCAGTACTATAACAATTGTATTTATTTACCTGATCACATTCGGTGGTTGAGTTGTCATGTCCAATATGCTGAGCAACACTCACTGCTAACATGAATAAAAACAAGCATGAACATGACAAAAGTCAAGATAGGTAATAGACAGAGATATTTTACTTGATAACAAGTATTGTGTAAAATGTATTAGGTGTTCATCGACAGTTTGTAATACCAGAGAGCTCACCTTTATAATGTTCACAAATTGTCATTTTATTTCTGCTGAAAACGAGTATAATCATCACAATCACGCAGAAAACTGATGTCACTCCCAGTCCAATGATTACATGTTCCAGGGATCTTTCTGAAAGGAAGAAAAAATTTAATAATAAGAGTCGACATATTCCTTATGTTAAAATAAAATGGTAGTACAGATATACAGCCCTTATATTAAAATAACATGGTAGGACAGATATACAGCCCTCATATTAAAATAAAATGGTAGTACAGATATACAGCCCTAATATTAAAATAAAATGGTAGTACAGATATACAGCCCTTATATTAGAATAATATAGTAAGGGAGATATACCACCCTTAAATTAAAATAAAATAGTATGCAACATATATACCACACTTATATCTGTATATCAAAATAAAATAATAAGAGAGATATATACCACCATTATATTAAAATAAAATAGTCAAATAGATAAATACCACCCTTATATTAAAATAAAATTGTAAAATAGATATATACCACCCGTATATTAAAATAAAATACGAAGAAATATGTACTATCCTTATATTAAAATAAAATAGTAAGAGAGATATATACCACCCTTATATTAAAATAAAACAGTAAGAGGGATATATACCACCATGTATATTACAATAAAATAGTAAGAAATATATACATATATATATATATATATATATATATATATATATATATATATATATATATATATGTATATATTTGTTTCTGGCTGCTGGAGAGAGAGGTCATTAGCAGATGAGCTCCCGCATTTTTCAGCATGTTTTTACATTTTTTTTTTAATTTAGAGTTAGATAAACATTGTCCTGCTAGGTTATCTAAACTGGGACATGCTTAAACCACCTGACCAAGTCCTAAAGATGTGGGACTCCCTAAACCTTTCTCAGATTATCACCAATCCCACAAGGTATGACTTCAAACACCCAGAAAAGGCTTCTCTTATTGGTGTTATCCTCACAAATAATCCTGATAGGTGTCAGTCTGGTGTTTTCGTAATCACTGTTTTACAGCCTGTGTTCGTAATGGCTGCTCAGTAAAACGACCTGTCCTGATTTGTCATAGACGCTTGCTAAAAACATTTAATGAGCAAGCCTTCCTTCATGAACTGGCCTCTGTAAAATGGTATAGAATCAGCTTGATCCTCTCCA
This sequence comes from Oncorhynchus mykiss, assembly GCF_057628025.1. Classification (NCBI taxonomy): domain Eukaryota; kingdom Metazoa; phylum Chordata; class Actinopteri; order Salmoniformes; family Salmonidae; genus Oncorhynchus; species Oncorhynchus mykiss. The sequence goes on along the minus strand of NC_143035.1, from coordinate 25,022,061 downwards.
TCAAAGACGCTTGGACCTTCTTTTTTGATATTTTCAGTGGTATTAACAAACACACAGACCATAAAGAAAATAAATTAGAATTAAAAAGAGTTTCAGCCCCTGGTTCGACCGTGATCTGGCACACTTACTCCACCTCAAGAATTACATTTGGCGAAAGGCTCGACACATGCATACTCAGGCTGACATTTAGGCAAATGAGAAATAAGTGCACTCAGGCTAGGAAGGCCAAAGTTAGTTACTTTAAGGAGCAGTTCTCTCTCTGTGGGTCTAACCCCAAGAAGTTCTGGAAAAAGGTTAAAGACCTGGAGAATAAACCCTCCTCCTCACAGCTGCCCATGTCCCTTAATATGGATAGGGTCAACTGGCCAATTGCCAGGGGAAATGCAGAGCGCCAGATTTTTCAAACTTTCATTAAATCACACATGTAAGATACTCAATTAAAGCTACACTCGTTGTGAATCCAGCCAACATGTCCGATTTTAAAAATGCTTTTCCGCGAAAGCATAAGAAGCTATTATCTGATAGCATGCACCCATCTGCACCAGCAGTAAACAAAGGAGCTAGCGTAGCTGGCGCTACACAAAACGCTGAAATAAAATATAAAATATGCATTACCTTTGACGAGCTTCTTTTGTTGGCACTCCAATATGTCCCATAAACATCACAATTGGTTCTTTTGTTTGATTAATTCCGTCCATATATATTGAAAATGTCCATTTATAAAGCGTGTTTGATCCAGAAAAAAACAGCTTACCAAAACACAACGTCACTACAAAATATTTCAAAAGTTGCCTATAAACTTTGCCAAAATATTTCAAACTACTTTTGTAATACAACGTTAGGTATTTTTAAACATTAATAATCGATCAAATTGTAGACGGGGCAATCTGTATTCAATACAGGAACGAAACCAAACGTCTTGCGCAACTCACAAATGTGTCCCCAGTTCCGAGTTGGTCTACTTATTCAATGCACAAAGGAATAACCTCAACCATATTCCGAAGACTGGCGACATCGTGTGGAAGCGGTAGAAACTGAAAATGGGTTCCTATTAAATATCCAATGGCAAAGACAATGTTGTCAACGGAGAATGGAAGAAAAAAAATCTGAACAGTTAGTCCTCGGGGTTTTGCCTGCTACATAAGTTCTGTTATACTCACAGACATGATTCAAACAGATTTAGAAACTTCAGAGTGTTTACTATCCAAATCTACTAATAATATGCATATCTTATATTCTTGGCATGAGTAGCAGGAAGTTGAAATTGGGCACGCTATTTATCCAAAAGTGAAAATTCTGCCCTCTATCCCCAAGAGGTTTTAAAGTTGATTATGTGGTTGTTACTAACAAGAAGCACATGGCTGAGCTCTTTAATCACCATGTCATTAATGTCTTTGGGACTGAAGGGCAGTATTGAGTAGCTTGGAAAAAAAGGTGCCCAGGGTAAACTGCCTGCTACTCAGTCCTAAAAGCCCAGAAGCTAAGATATGCATATAATTAGTAGAGGTGGATAGAAAACGCTCTGACGTTTCTAAAACTGTTTGAATGATGTCTGTGAGTATAACAGAACTCATATGGCAGGCAAAAACCTGAGAAAAAATCCAACCAGGAAGTGGGAAATCTGAGGTTTGTAGTTTTTCAAGTCAATGCCGATTGAATATACAGTGTCTATGGGGTCATATTGCACTTCCTAAGGCTTCCACTAGGCTTCCACTGGAATCTTTTTTGATGCTTCTAATGTGAAGGAGGGGGGAACGAGAGCTGAATGAGTCATGGGTCTGGTCGAGTGGCATGAACTGATCACGTGCGCTCACGTGAGAGTTAGCTGCGTTCCATCGCATTTCTACATACAAAGGAATTCTCCGGTTGAAACATTATTGAAGATTTATGTTAAAAACATCCTAAAGATTGATTCTATACTTCGTTTGACATGTTTCCACCAGTGTATATGAAGGGGAGGAGACAGGTTACAGAAGGATTTTTAAGCCTTGAGACAATTGAGACATGATTGTGTATGTGTGACATTCAGAGGGTTAATGAACAAGACAAAATATTTAAGTGCCTTTGAACGGGTTATGGTAGTAGGTGCCAGGCGTACCGGTTTTAGTGTGTCAAGAACTGCTCAAAAGTTTTCTTGATGTGTATCAAGAATGGTCCACCACCCAAAGGACATCCAGACAACTCGACACAACTGAGGGAAGCATTGGAATCAACATGGGCCAGCATCCCTATGGAATGCTTTCGACACCTTGTATAGTTCATGCCCCAATGAATTGAGGCTGTTCTGGGGCAAAAGGGGGTGCAACTCAATATTAGGGAAATGGTCTTAATGTTTTGTACACTCTGTATACGCACCACATAAATATTACTAAACCTTCTATAATTTATACACTATAAGACATAATATTCATTACTTACCAATATTTAGGTTTGTTCCGTTGCCAAACAGGATCTCCCCACATGTGGCCACAGCACAGTAGTAAGTGCCAGCATCAGAGAGACTGAGGTTGTTCTTGGAGAGGCTGTAGACACAGGTCTGTGTAGGAGAGGGAGTCTCAGGGCTCTTCTTACACTCATCACTCCTGTTCCCAGGGGTGTAAATAACTCCTGGATGGGATTCTCCTGATCCGGCTCTGAACCAGTACACACTGTGTTCTCCTGTACAGGTCTGAGAGAGTACTGTACACTGTAGAGTCACAGAGTCTCCTGGATGGACTGGATCAGAAACTAGTTGCTGCACCAATGTAGGGTGATTGTGTCCTATAATGTTTAATTGCATTTAGAAAATTATTCATATGCTTGTAAAGTGGAGATGTCATAGAATTTTAAATAGTAAACATTCTTTTAGGCACACGGCAGTTTTGGAAACAGTGCTTTGCTTGCTAGAAAATAGTGGTGCGATTGCTAATTAACTGTAAACCTTTTATTTATTTGTCAGTAATTATTCAAATTTATTCACCCCACAGTCAGCCAAGATGCTTAGCTAGCCAGCTTAAGAGTTGTTTACAGTAAAAGTTAGTTAGCTACCGTTTCTACACTCTTTTGCTAGCTATACCGTAACGTTGTCATTTCAAAAACCTGTCAAAAATGACAAGTGTCTTTACATTTGACCATTATGACACGCATCCATGAATATCCACTTTCTATGCATACTGCAGCAAGATTGTTAATACTTTTTCGGAACATCAACAGTATAAAGCAGTGTACATCTACTGTATGTATAAAAATACACAAAAACCTTTGGTGAATTTTGAAATACGTAATTTAAATCAAATTACCCTTCACAGCCAAAAATGTTGCATGTCCATAGTCCATCCCATACATTGTCCCAATTCCACAAAAGTATGTTGCCTCATCTAATGTGCTGATATTTCTGATAATGAGATTATACCCATATTCAGATTCCTCCACTTTGAAACGTGGGTTCTTAAACTCTCCTTTAAGTACAGGTTCTGATGCATAGGACACAGATGCGACAAGATGGGGCAGTTGGCCAACAGTTTGTCTGTACCAGTACAGGAATTGTTCAGATTCTGCTTTAGGACATGGCAAAGATACAGTGTCTCCAAATAGATGAGCAGTCACTGGTATTGGTTGAGGAGCATCTTCAGTCTGAATCAGGTCTGCCAAAATGTGAATGTAATCAGATGTCAATGTTAAATGGAAATGGACAATGTTCAACCTTTGAATAACAGTGTATATTCTAAGTCATCAAACTACTGCAATTCAAATTGTCTGAAGATATATTGGTCACATTGCTGTCCAAACTGAATATATTTCATTACCTTTAGATATGACTTTCCAATATGATATTGTTATTCTTTTAGATTTTCAATTTTACTGTTCAGTAAAGTACTATGTGAGATTAGGACATGCACTTACACACTTGAGAGAGAAGTCCCCAAAGAAGGCAGATTCTGATCATCTTGATATGGACTGACTATAGCACTTTAACAACTGTTTTTCTTTGTTACTATGAATGACTGACTGACAAAATGAAAAGAATTGTGGGCTGTTTAAGATCTCAGAAATACATGATTGGTTAGGGGAAAGACATGCATCACTTCCTGTGCAACATTTTCACCCATTTTCAGCCATGTACTGTATGCAATGTAAAGATTTATGTTGTGCATAATTTTTTTGGCCTATATAGAGCTATATAGTCCAGGACTAATCTGTGTCTGGAAAACAAATTCACGCTAAATTTAGCCACCGATAGCTAACTATCAATGATAAGTCAATTGTGCAGTGTTTTTTTATGGAACGATCACTTTTAAGTAACATCAAACCAAATATAGAGTTTTTTTGGCAATGAGAATTGCATGATTGCCCCTATCATTCCCATAGATTTTTAGATAGATGTGGCTAAAGTTAGCTGAAGTCTGTAGTTCCTGTTTAGAGAAAACCGACCAATGGATTACATTTTGTCTTGGCTACTTTCACGGTGAGGAACCATCTTACATGAAGTTGTTAAATGCTGAGCTTCCCCTTTAATGCTGAGTGTGAAGCATACTGTGTAAGGTTGACCCAAAAAAAGAAAAGGTTTTAATATGCATTTTAATATTTTGCAACATTATAGGGTCAAATACAATGCAGATTGTTTACAGTTTACTGACAAATGCGTGAGACACTTACCATATGCAAGAACGAAAAATAAATAATAATAATACATTGAGAACTACCAAATATTTGACCAAATATACATATTCACAGTGATGGAAAAAGTATTAAATTGTTGTACTTGAGTAAATGTAAAGATTCCTTAGATTCCTTAGAAAATTACTCGAGTGTAATGAGTACGTTTGGGTGTCAGAGAAAATGTATGGAATAAAAAGTACATTATTATCTTTAGGAATGTAGTGAAGTAAATGTAAAGGTTGTCAAAAATATAAATAGTAAAGTAAAGTGCAGATACTAAAAAAACTACTTAGGTAATACTTTAAAGTATTTTACTTAAGTGCTTTACACCACTGCATATTCACAGAAGTATGTGTTCATTCTATGATACAAGTTCAAATGAAACTTAATGAACTAGAGTTATAAGTCTCTGTTTTTCAGTTAAAAACTCAATTTGAAATGGATATAAGTTGTTATAAATGGTATATCAACAAAGTATTATAAAAAGAGACGAATTAACTAGATTATTAATTCTTCTGAACAGTACTGACACATACAGTTACTTTGTAAAGTATTCAGACCCATTCACTTTCTCCACATTTTGTTAGGTTACAGCCTTATTTATTTACATAATTACATTTGCAAATTGATTTACATAAGTATTCAGACACTTTGCTATGAGACTAGAAATTGAGCTCAGGTGCATTCTGTTTCCACTGATCATCCTCGAGATGTTTCTACAACTTGATTGGAGTCCACCTTTGGTAAATTCAATTAATTAGACATGATTTGGAAAGGCAAAAACCTGTCTATATAAATTCCCACAGTTTACAGTGCATGTCAGAGCAAAAACCAAGTCATGAGGTAAAAGGAATTGTCCTTATAGCTCCGTGACATGATTTTGTCAAGGCACAGATCTGGGGAAGGGTACCAAACAAAAGTTTGTATCCACCAAGAACCTTCTTAAAGCTGTCTGCCCAGCCAAACTGAGCAATCGGGCCTTGGTCACTGACAGAGTTCCTCTGTGGAGATGGGAGAACCTTCCAGAAGGACAACCATTTCTGCATCACTCTACCAATCAGGCCTTTATGGTAGAATGGCCAGACGGAAGCCACTCCTCCGTAAAAGGCACATGACAGCTTGCTTGGACTTTGCCAAAAGGCATCTAAAGGATTCTCAGACCTTGAGAAACCAGATTCTCTGGTCTGATGAATCCAAGATTGAACTCGTTGGCCTTAATGTCAAACGTCACATCTTGAGGAAACCTAGCACCATCCCTACGGTGAAGCATGGTTGTTGGAGCATCATGCTGTGGGAATATTTTTCAGTGGCAGGGACTGGGAGACTAGTCAGGATCGAGGGAAAGATGAACGGAGCAAAGTACTGTGATATCCTTGATGAAAACCTGCTCCAGATCGCTCAGGACCTCAGACTGGGGCAAAGGTTCACATTCCAACAGGACAACGACCATAAGCACACAGCCAAGACAATGCAGGAGTGGCTTCGGGACAAGTCTCAAGTCTCTGAGTCTCCCCGGACATGAACCCGAACGATCATCTCTGGAGAGACCTGAAAATATCTTTGCAGTGACGATCCCCATTCTACCTGACAGAGCTTGCAGAGAGGAATGGCAGAAAGTCGCCAAATACAGGTGCCACATCCAAGAAGACTCGAGGCTGTAATCGCTGACAAAGGTACTTCAACAAAGTACTAAGTAAAGCATCTGAACACTTATTAAATGGTTGCTTTTTGATTTTTTAAAACAACTTCTACACATCTGTTTTTTCTTTGTCATTATGGGGTATTGTGTGTAGATTGATGGGGGGGGGAACTATTTAATCGATTATAGAATAAGGCTGTAACGTAACACAATGTGGAAAAAGTCAAGAGGTCTGAATACTTTCTGAATGCACTTGTACGTGGACATTTAAAGATTAATTCCCTACTGCTTCTTGTTGACATCAGCTAGCTCAAAGTAAGTGGACCACTCCAGAAGACATTTTGAGCAGAAACATGGATGTCATTCCATTGTCTATGGTATTGCATCAGGATATTGTATTGTAATATTGTAAAAGTTCATTCGAAAGCAATGTCCTGAGATTATTTAACCAAAACGCTTACATTTTGTCTAAATAGAGATGCTTGACTGAGATCATTTTGTCTATGCTGTATCTGAAACTAAGTTCTCTCCCAGTCTCAGTACCTGATATCAGAGTACACACTCTCCTATGGTGTCTCTCTCTTCTTTCTTCCTCTTTTAGTTTTCTTCTCAGAGAAATACAATGCAGCGTAATTTAACATATCTGTGTTTGGCACCTAAGTAAGAGAGTACAGTAAATAAAACTAAATTGTGCACAATAACAGAAAAGTCTAAATAATAACATTATCAATAATATGTTCAAAGGAAATGTACATTCTGAGTCTAAGATTCAATTACCTACATAGGGAGCTGGACTGCCAACAATGTAGCTTTTAGAGTTATTTTCCCTGACATTTGAGGATATTGCTTTCACGGTGAACACTGCAGACATCAGCTCAGAAAATATCTTTGAAATTTCAAGCGTGCTATAACACCGATCTAACGTGGATCTGAGTGAATCCCGTCGTAGTGTTATATTTTTTCTTACTAGTTAATGACAGGCTATGGCTATGCAAATTAATGTTTAACTAGCAATACAAGCAAATTGTCATAGCTAGCTAAAGTTAACCAATTGGTTCAATATTAGCTAGCTAACATTAGGCCATAACTAACAACGCAAAATGGCATTCTGAGAGAACATCACTAACGTTACACACACCTTATACACATAAGTTAACGTTAACTAGCAAGCCAGCCACCTAACATCAGATAATGTTATCTAGCTAACAATAAACTTTAACTTGGGATCTTTTTTTTTTGTGCCTTCGTTTATGTTTTTTTAGGGCCTCCCCACTACACGAGGATGAGGAAGTGTTTTGCTGTTTGGGGTAAGTTTCTCAAAAACATGTGATATCACAAAAAGGTGTCTGGACCCTTCTGTAACATGCCATTTACATCAAAAATATAGATATGGTTTAAAAAAAGAAAACCTATACTTTAACAATCAGACTCTCTTGGGCCAAGGAGAGCAATTGGGCTGACAAGTCTCAGGCAAGGTTACCTCATCAGAGGACAAGATTCTAAATCGCCTCCGATACACCTGGATTCTACTTTAAAGTTCTCTTTGGAAGGCACTTCATTTGTATTTCTAAGATGACATGTAATGACATGTAGCATTCAGTAGCAAAGTGTGGCCTCACCTGGGGAACCCTAACCAAGAAGGTAGCAAACTGAAAGAAGTGGTGCTGTCTTGTGGATATCTTATCTGCCTCAAAGCATGAAGAGGATTAAGTAAGTAAGTTCAGTAGCAAAATTGGCTTTCCATCTTGTTCAGCACCCCGGCTGACTGGGTGTTACCAGTAGCTTTTCTAGCATGTATGATGATTAGCTAGGTATTTTTTCACATAAAAGCAGCCAGATATAGCCTCTTTTGTCGTGCTAGGTATCTAGCATTAGCTTACGTTATCTAAATGTAATCACCTATCTAATCAGCTAGCTAGAAATGTACCAATCAAAATTATTCTGTGACTTACTCAGAAAATGCATTGCAGAAATAGCTACCAAAGGGGACTCAATTCAGGGAACTAGGCATGTGACCCACATCACTACTTCACAGGAGAGGCATTTGAATGTAATGCTTTTTTTCACCAGAAATGCCTTCTGGAATAAGTGAACGTTCATGTGCCTTAATAACTAACTTGTATACCACCTGTAAATACAAATAAAATGGTTGTATTACGTTGGTTTAGCCACGGAAAAAGTCCAGAACGTTGCCGCTACCCATGATTGGCTGAGATAATGGATAGGTTGGACGTGCCGAGAGACGAGTTTGGATTGGTCTACCATGCTGCATGCTTCTGTCTATAACATGAGCTACTCAGTATCTGATAGATAATCATTTTTACTATGGCTTTTTTGAAAAATATGGTGATGAACTCCAAAAGTGTTGCTACTGCTATCGACTTTCTGGAGAACGATTGTGCCATGCTGACTCTGAAAATGAATCAGACGATGAGGAAATCCCTGATTTAGATAAAAACATTTTAATTGAACCAGACGTTGTTGAGTCTTCTGATGACAGTGATGGGGAAGAAACAGTGATCAACAGTGTTTTTGTCACGGAAGAAGTTGACTGACTTTTGAAATCAGTGGAATTCCTGGTGTAAGTATTGGCTATTGCATTGGCAACATTGGCTATTGCCATGTTGTCAAGTACCTCAGTACACATTTTGGTCATGTAACCTACATAATTGATACATTGACATGTACAGTTGCTTTAACACTAAAAAAATATTGACCTAAAGGAAACACTGTGTGTTTGGCACCAGATCGAAATTTACTGGGGGGTAGAGGTTTCCAAAATAGGGGAGAGTTGTCAAACTTTTTTTTGTTGCTTTGGGGAGGGTCGTGGGTTTTTTGGAGGAGCACATGGGAGGGTACTGTGTTTTTTCTCTGGTTTACATTTGCTCTTCTGCTCGTATTTTCCTTATAAACAATGGCTTGACTTACTTTTGAGATCACCCTAAAAAAAGTTTAGAATCGTTTGTGATGGTTTGGTATGGTGTGGCTATTATTAAGCTTTCGCTACTGCAGCCCTATGATATGAAGGCAGTGTGCCCCGACGCCCCAACTGTCTCCGACGAACTTGAGGTGAGGAAAACTGCCTACCAGCATTACTCCTATAATCTAACAATATAATGCTTATCTTTATACAAAATATTCTGATCGGAAATTGACAAATTACCCTCCCTCTGTATGTTTATATCTGTATAGCAGATACAGTAGCCATTTGACATAAAGAAATGCATGTCTGTGTCGTAGGATGCCACCAGCATATCTCTATATCTCTGGGGTTAGGCCAAAGCTTCTCTTCCTTTCATATATAGAAGTTTAAAGCCGGATTTGGATACAAAAAGATTTCCCAAGCTTTAAACATCCCAAGGAGCACTGTGCAAGCGATAATATTGAAATGGAAGGAGTATCAGACCACTGCAAATCTACCAAGACCTGGCCGTCCCTCTAAACTTTCAGCACATACAAGGAGAAGACTGATCAGAGATGCAGCCAAGAGGCCCATGATCACTCTGGATGAACTGCAGAGATCTACAGCTGAGGTGGGAGACTCTGTCCATAGGACAACAATCAGTTGTATATTGCACAAATCTGGTCTTTATGGAAGAGTGGCAAGAAGAAAGCCATTTCTTAAAGATATCCATAAAAGGTGTTGTTTAAAGTTTGCCACAAGCCACCTGAGGGACACACCAAACATGTGGCAGAAGATGCTCTGGTCAGATGAAACCAAAATTGAACTTTTTGGCAACAATGCAAAACGTTATGTTTGGCGTAAAAGCCACACAGCTCATCACCCTGAACACACCATCCCCACTGTCAAACATGGTGGTGGCAGCATCGTGGTTTGGGCCTGCTTTTCTTCAGCAGGGACAGGGAAGATGGTTAAAATTGATGGGAAGATGGATGGAGCCAAATGGTTCAAAAATAAACATATCCAGGTGTTAGAATGGCCAAGTCAAAGTCCAGACCTGAATCCAATCGAGAATCTGTGGAAAGAACTGAAAACTGCTGTTCACAAATGCTCTCCATCCAACCTCACTGAGCTCGAGCTGTTTTGCAAGGAGGAATGGGAAACAATTTCAGTCTCTCGATGTGCAAAACTGATAGAGACATACCCCAAGCGACTTACAGCTGTAATCGCAGCAAAAGGTGGCGCTACAAAGTATTAACTTAAGGGGGCTGAATAATTTTGCACGCCCAATTTTTCAGTTTTTGATTTGTTAAAAAGTTTGAAATATCCAATAAATGTCGTTCCACTTCATGATTGTGTCCCACTTGTTGTTGATTCTTCACAAAAAAATACAGTTTTATATCTTTATGTTTGAAGCCTGAAATGTGGCAAAAGGTAGCAAAGTTCAAGGGGGCCGAATACTTTCGCAAGGCACTGTATTTTCTATTTGTCTAGTTATTGTGGTGTTGAAACTGCAAACCATGATATAGAAGTGACTGAAGTCGGTATGTGAAAATATTTGTAACTTTGGGGGTGGGTGCTTTTTTTAATGACACTTTGAGTTGGACAAGTCCCTCCCCCCAATACATTCTCCAGCCTATCAGATAGGTCTGTGAGTATAGACTTGCCATTTTTGCATTTCATGGGCAGAGGACAACTGCAACAGACGTGTAAGAGCTACTCACCAAGATGATCAAAATGGGAGTGATTGTGGTACTTCTCAGTTTGATGTGTAAGAGAAATTCCAACCTTAACCTATTTTTCAATCATTAATCATTAATCATCAATGGCTTATTTCCTAGACCCTAGTTCTGGACTAAAAGTATTCTTAATGGAGATGGCCTAATCTGTGTCTGGGAAAGCAGCCGTTTATCATGTATTTCTAATATGCAGTTCATGATACTATTTTGAAGTCTTAAAGGAAACATGGTGCATATGGATAAAGACTGTGAACGTTAAATAAATTGTAAAACGTTTCACCTCAAACACAATTGAAGGTGTTACAGAAATTAAATACATATTTTCCCATTTAAGTTGAGTGCTTCTTGTAAATGCATTGCATTAACACTTTATAACGTAGGCAATAGTTGTATATTAATTGGCATGGTTCTAAAATGTGTTTTTACAGATGTGACGAAATGCAATGATGTTCAGTATCAAACTCAAGTTCGGGAGGTTCATCCTGGGGACCCAGTGACACTATACTGTGTTTTTTCAAAGGAAGATATCAATATGTTCTGGTACAAACAAATGGTGGGGCAAAAGCCTCAAACTATTGTAACAATGACCAAATATGATATGCCTGTATGGCACAAGGACTTTAACCATTCATGTGTCAATGTGGAGAAGGCTGATGCTGATGGGATGTATCGACTTGCTATTACAAACACGGACCCAACAGATGAAGCCGTTTACTATTGTGCAGTGAGAACAGCCTATGAAGTCAACTTTATCAATGGGACTCTTTTACTTTTGAAAGGTAATCATAGTATCTTAAAACTATTAACATTAGTACATTTACATGTTATTCACACAGCTCGCATCGTACCCACTGTGATGTTTATTTTTTTAATGCCAGTTAGTAGCATACACATATGTGTTATTACAAATAAAACCCTCATTAATGTATACAATTAGCTGACAAAACTGAACTCTTCCAATCTTTGTGAAGCATGTGATACATTAGAGAATCAAAACATGTATCCCGTTTAGGTAAGAATCACCAAAGGTCACACTACCATACCGTGGTGCAGAGGCCAGTGTCTGACCCAGTCCATCCAGGACACTCTGTGACTCTACAGTGTACAGTATTCTCTGAGACCTGTACAGGAGAACACAGTGTGTACTGGTTCAGAGCCAGATCAGGAGAATCCCATCCAGGATTCATTTACACCTCTGGGAACAAGAGTGATGAGTGTAAGAAGAGCCCTGAGACTCCTTCTACTACACATAGCTGTGTCTACAGCCTCTCCAAGAACAACCTCAGCCCCTCTCATGCTGGGACTTACTACTGTGCTGTGGCCACATGTGGTGAGATCCTGTTTGGCAACGGAACAAAACTGGATGTCAAAGGTACTTTTATGACCACTATTAATGCAAATGATCAGATGGGAAGATGCCTCGTAACCTTAGAACTGATTAACATTGCACCATAATAACAAACAGAGGTCAACAATCAATTAAAATGCCTACTAGGATATATGGAACTAACAATGCAGCCTTTTAAAAGGTTGGACAGAGAAGTTCCTGTTGTTCATTATTATTATTTTGTTTTTAGATCATAAAAAGCTGTTTTCATTGTATTGTTGTTATGTTCACCATGTATTTGTAGTAGGGATGGACTGTAATGCACTGGTTCCAGTTGGTATTGGTCTGTGTGGAGCATTAATGCTGAATGCTGTGTTACTGTTCTTCATCCACTCAAGTCAAAAGGAAACAAACGGTGAGTATTAAACTGGTGCTGTAATTTAATAACTTTTGTCATAATTAAATAACTGGTGCCATAATTTGCCATTTTCTTGACTACATGAAACATTGAATTTTAAACAATTAAATCGTTTAATTATATTTATCCAAATCATCATGTTGAGAGGCTATTCAAAGTTTGACTTTTTTTTATTTTATTTTTATAATGTAGTTCCTATGTACACAATTTGGTTGGAAAAAATACTTACTTGTTTGAATATTTTCCTGTAGTCTAATCAATGTTAGTGTGATTTATTAGTGTCCTCAGCAACCAGTCTAGAGACAATAAGCTCAGAGCAGCTATTCAAAGAGTGTGAGCTGGTTACAAGTCAAGTGCTCTAATTTCCTATTTATCTTTATATATCTCTGACATTGTGTCACAGTGTCAACTTGCTCACACACTCCCAACATGCTGTTATGCTGGCAAGATACTGTTATGCAGGCACCATTCTTGGTATTTTTCTCCATCATGTGCACTTTTACTAATCCAGTTGTTACTGGAAAAATCACACTGTTCTTGCTGTTGTTTTTTCTAATGATTTTGTCATAATTTCAATGACTTATGCTGTGGAAACAGATGACACATCTCTACAAATCTGTGATGCCATTCTCAGTGCTGACCAGTTGGGTCAACAGGTACAAATCCTAGCTTTCAAAAAGTATGTCCTCCTCCGAGGGGAGGTGGTGGTGGATGTGCTTAATACATTTTTTTTAAGTATGTGACTAGTATCTTACTTAATGAATAACATCAATGCTATATTTTTTACTGAGGCCAGCAATTTGAGATGCCTGCTCTGCCACTCTACTATTCTGTAACAAAGCCTTGTGGAAGTGATTCACTCATCTCAGGAATTGTTGTTTTTCTCTCCATGTTTCTTCTCAGGGATTCAGTGGTGACTGGCTACAATACACTGCAGTGAACTTTACGACCAAGACAACTGGAACCAGGAGAAAGAAACGAAAGAACAAGGGGAGCATCCAATCGGTCAACCATTTTAAGTTGCAAGCTGACAGAAACAAGCAATATTTTTTTACAGACATAGATTACAGTTTGTTTTCTATAGTTTAAAGGGGTGTAAATCCCAGAGTTACTAACCAATCCTGCTTGTGCTTTCTTGTTTCTTTGATCATTTCTGAAATTAAGTGTGAATGCATGTGCAGTATGTTTAATTAGTAGTCCATTTCAAAGAGTTGAACTTTGATGACAATTGTGTAAATCAACTTTGTAATTTTATTAAAAGCTCCATTTTAAATAATGTGATGAATCAGACAATGTTTAAATGTAAAGTGGTTTGATGATCCGACACAGCCCTGCTGGTACATGCTGGTGCATTATAGCTATAAACATGCTGTTGGAACTCAAGAAATACTGTAGAACGTAATTAACCTACATTAAATACAATGTTTAAGAAGGTATGCTCTCTTATTGTTTGTTTCATGGGTTACAGTAAATACCACAACAATAATACATTTAGGAAGAATTATTAAAACAATAAAAATATAACTATTATACAATTATGCATTATTGCAAATAGAGAAAAATTACTTTGAAAAATGTGTAATACTTTTAAATTGCAACAAACTTTACTGTCGATAAAATAGTTAAGTAATCCTTGTCTGATCCAGAACGGCTCATAGGTTCAATATTTAATAATGGAATGCAGCTTGATGTACAAGTATACCTCCTGGACAGGACACTTAACCCAATCCATCTCCTTTATACTGAGTGCCAAGCAGAGAGGCACCCAGTCCCATTTTTAGAGTAATTGGAGTGACTTGACCAGGGATCAAACCCTCAACCTTCTAATCTCACGGTGAACAATAAGCACACGGCAACTTAGTTGGCTCACAGTTAAACAGTATGTCTATACAAAAGGCTAAGACACAATAGATATGATACAAGAGAAGAATATAGAATCACTAAAGAAGTCTAAAATAACAAAACAATCACAGATTAAGATTAAAGACCAGATTTTAGATTAAAGATAGATTTTACTGCATGATTTAAAGACCTCAATGGTTTCTGGCCCTCTACCTCACAGGACAAGCCATTCCATAACAGTGGTGCTCTGACAGAGAACACTCCTAGAATAACAAGTTTATTCTATGATACATTATAGTACCAGCGAGGCTAAAATGTCATGACTGTCTGAATACATTATATACATCTATACTAATAAGAGTTTATTGACCAAACTACATCCATTCCTCTGCTCATAAACAACATTCAGTCCCAGTCTGAACACCTGACATCAGAGTACACACTCTCCTGTGGTGTCTCTCTTCTTTCTTCCTCTTTTAGTTTTCCTCTCAGAGAAATTCAATGCAGCATAATTCAGCGTAACTCCATCTTGATCCTGTGAACCTTCATGTTTTTTTATAAATAAATGTAGTCATAATAATAGTAATAGTCGGGCAACAGGAGTTTCTAGAATCATATTAAAAATCTTCCACAAACAGCCAAACTAAAAATGTCTACCAACAGGCCAATATTATAACAGTTGTATTTATTTACCTGCTCACATTCGGTGGTTGAGTTGTCATGTCCAATATGCTGAGCAACACTCACTGCTAACATGAATAAAAACAAGCATCAACATGACAAAAGTCAAGAAAGGTAAAAGACAAAGGTTTTATAGTTGACGGCAAATATTGTGTATTAATCATAAAATGTATTAGGTGATCAACTACAGTTTGTAATACCAAAGAGCTCAACTTTATAATATTCACAAATTGGTTTTTGTTTTTCTGGTGAAGACGAGGATAATGATTACAACCACACAGAAAACAGATGTCACTCCCAGTCCAATGACGACATAATCCAGCGATCTTTCTAAAGGGAAGGAAAAATGTAACAGTAAGATGGCTGACTAAATACTTTTTTGCCCCACTGTATACTGCATATATATATATATACCTCCCTTATATTAAAATATAATAAATAGTATAGAGATACTGTATATAGCACCCTTAAATAAAAATACAATTGTAAGAGCGATATACCACCCTTGTATTAAAATAAAATACTATAAGAGAAATACCACCCCTAATTAAAATAAAACAATAAGAGAAATAGATACCACCCTCAAGATTGGCTCTTCCATATTGACTATGGCGAAATAAGGTCGCCTAGTTAGAGAGCTCTGTAAATATTGTACATATTTTCATTATTATTATTATTTTAAAGTGTTTTGTTTTTGCTTATTTTTTTATTAATGTTTTGGTTTTGAATGTTCTAGGGTTTCACTTATTTTTTGTGGTCTTGACTTACAAGGTTACTGGACGGAGATGAAAAGTCTGTTTGGCTTTATAGCTGGCTAGCTGGTTGGAATGATACAGCAGCATCAGCTTATTTTGTTTCATCTGCTAGGGAAGATAACAAGGACAGAAAAGAGTGTCTGGAAATGGCAGAGGAGATTCAGGGACAGGGACTGTTGATGTGTGAACGCATTTCCAGAAGACATGGCAACACCCAGGTGGTTGCTACGTTTTTGGTAATGGCGAACCAGTACCGACAGAAAGCAGCGGCTTCTATGGAGCAACTGAATGCAGGAGAAGCAGGTGTGGTGCTCTGATGAAGAGCCACTGGCCTGTTTGTCAGACTGTCTATGTCTCTCTCTTTCTGTACCATTGATGCCCCCTCTGCTCAAACTATACTGCCTTTCCAACCCAAACTGACTCAACTCCCATTCCATCCTCCCCAGCTAACTATAGACATTCAATCTCCATCCCCATCATCTCAATTTTAATTTGTTGTGTTGAATATTTGTTTGATTACAAGCTAAATATATGATTATTATTATCATATTATGTACATTGGTTGAATGAAGCCACATATTGAAGGATATATTTGATTAAATAGCTTGTGTTTGAAGTTAAGTTTAACTATCAATAGCTTGTATTTTGTTTTTAGCATTTTTTTTGTATATACTGTAGTTTAACATTAATTTCTGGTCAATAATGAGAATATTGTCATAGCAAAATGTACTTCAACCCCTATGCTATATGCACCACTTAAATATTACTTTTTTTCTACATTACAACTCATAATATTCATTACCTACCAATATTTGGGTTTGTTCCGTCGCCAAACAGGATCTCCCCACATGTGGCCACAGCACAGTAGTAAGTCCCAGCATCAGAGAAACTGAGGTTGTTCATGGAGAGGCTGTAGACACGGCTCTGTGTAGGAGAGGGCCTCGGGGCTCTTCTCACACTCATCACTCCTGTTCCCATGGGTGTAAATGACTCCTGGATGAGATTCTCTTGATCCGGCTCTGAACCAGTAAACACTGTGTTCTCCTGTACAGGTCTCAGAGAGTACTGTACACTGTAGAGTCACAGAGTCTTCTGGTTGGACTGGGTCAGACACTGGCTGTTGCTCTACAGTCTGGTAGTGTGACCTTTTCTGACTGACACCTAATTGGGGTTGTTTTTATGAAAGAAATGTCAGTGTCACGTGAATACACAATTATTGCAGTTTGGCTCTCTAGAATCATATGTATGCAGCACCCTCAGCATCTATAACTATGGATAACTTAAAAAACAAAACTGTTGTGATAAACATTGAGATAAGAGTCTCCTGGATGGACTGGGTCAGACTCTGGCTGCTGGTCCACTGTCTTGTAGTCAGACTTCTAACCATTTCCTAAATTAATCAGAACATAACGAGCAATTATCAGACTTTCAAATAGTATAAGAGAAACATATTTTACTGCAATCTTTCTGTAGGCTGAGAAATTACAAATGTACTTAGCAAATATTTTGTTTAATTACTGAACAAATTATTGTCCAATTAACATAACTTATAAATATAGATTCAAATGATTTTACCTTTCAAAGACAGAAATGTGCAGTCTCAAAATTCCACTGTCATCTCTCTTCCAATTGCACAATAGTACATGGCTTCATCTTCTGGGATCGACTTCATGATACTAAGGCAAAACATAATCTGATCCAATTTTACATTAAAGTGTGAATTATTAAATCCAAAGTGAAACACAGGCTCTGTTAAATATTTATTCATCGATGAGACAAGTTGTGGAATACCTCCCACAGTTTGCTTGTACCAGTGCATTTGCTCATCGTTGAATTCCTCTTCTGGGAAAACACATAGCAGGGTTACAGGATCACAAAGTTGAACAGTGATCACAGGACTTAGCAGGTTAACATGGTCTACATCTAAATCAAATGGAAACAGAAACACAAGCATACTGTAGTTATCACACAGACAAGGACAAATGTTAAACAAGAGAAAACAGTAGTCTGTGAAAATCATTCCAGATTAAATACATTTATTTTGCTTTCTTTGTTTCTTAGCACTGACTCAAGTTTTAATTTCTTTTTAGATGGTATGTGGGTTGGTTGAACGTTCTAAATGTCAATTTATCCTACCCTTCAAGAAGCTTGAATTGTATTGAATTGCACGGCACCACAACAAAACATGTTTTAATATTCTACCAGTGATGAAATTGTACTTACACACTGCACTGAGAATAATCACAGCAACTCCTAATCTGACCATCATGGTATAATTTGGGGAGGTGGTGTTTGTTTTGTCGGTGCTTAAATGACAACCAAATATCAAATATTCAAACTTGAAAACATACCTCATTGGCTGGAACATAGTGTTCAATACTTCCTGTAAAATTGTCCAACCCGTGACCCATTTCTTCGGTAAACCTGACAAGCCTGTTGTCATAAGGTCCCCACCGTAGCTTACATGTTACTGTATACTATGGTGTCTCATATATAGTTTATTTTTAAGTGCCTAATTGTCCTATCCACATTACTTTTTGTTGTATGGATACATTTGTATAGATTATGTAATGTATTTTGGTGATGCCTGTACCATTTTTGACCGTGATTGTTTTTAGTGTCTCAAATGTGGTCTCAATGTGGTTTTAAAAATATCTGTATTTTGTATAATTGTATCGTTGTGGTTTGAAACTTAAATACATTTGTCTAACTAACTATATCAATGAATTTCTTGTTTTTTCTGTCTGTCTGCACAGTACATTTGCTGTATATTTCCAGCCTTTTAACTTGTTTTTTGAACCTGTTTCATTGAATTGTTTTTGTCATGAAAACATCTGACTGAAAATGCACTTGTTTCCCTTGTAGGTGTTTTGACTACAACACTGTGAAGTCCTATATCGAAGTGGTCTGGGATCATTTAAGGTAGACTGGGTTGATTACCTGAAAGCTCTCAAGTGTCAGGCTAAACAGGCAGTAACCAGTGGACCGCTCAGAAACCCAACGTCTTAAAGGATACAAGCATGTACAAGCACTGCGCTACACCCACAACAACATCTGTTAAATATGTGTTTGTGACCTATAACATTTGATTTGGTTTGATAATTATTTTTTACAACAAAATGTCTATTTTTGATGTAAATGGCATGTTATAGAAGGGTCCAGACACCTTTTTGTCATTTCAAATTTTTAGAAACTTACCTCAAATAGCAAATCACTTCCTCATTATTGTGTGGTACAGAGGCCCTGAAAAAACCCAAACAAAGGCTCCAAAAACACCCAAATATGTCATTTTAGAAACGTCAAAGCTCTCAGTATAGGGATGCAGGTCTTAAGATGTTGACCACATGAGATTGTGTAATTACAAACTTTATCCACAATGTTATATTTCCTTTTGTGTGACTCGAGACATTTCCCCTAACCAGCTGTTCCAGTGTTCATGTAACCAGCTGCCACATACACACAGTCAACTAAGTGTATGTTATCTTCTGACCCACTGGAATTGTGATACAGTGAATTATACGTGAATTATCTGTCGGTAAACAATTGTTTGGAAAATTACTTGTGTCATGCACAAAGTAGATGTCCTAATCCACTTGCCAAAACTATCATTTGTTAACAAGAAATGTATGGTGTGGTTGAAAAACAAGTTTTAATGACTCCAACCTAAGTGTATGTAAACTTCCGAATTGAACTGTATATATATAAAATATGAATATCATGGTGGACACCTAAGACTTTGTACGCAATGCCCTGATACATTTAGTGCTCAAATCTCTGACAACTGAACAATGAGGTGGACACAAGGAATAGTGTTTTGTCATTTGTTATAGGCTGTTTTTAAGGACACGTAAATGTGGCTCATATGGCCAACATCCCTCATTTATTGATGACGCTAGCTGTGCCAGGTTGGATCTATATATGGATGTCAATTAAAAAAATCATATGGCATATTGTTTTTATGAAGATTGTCAAACACTCTTGCAAGTGGGCTAGTCCAGTGTCACTTTGATTATGCCTGCACATCATGGTTCACCAGCAGCCACAAACATCTAAGGATTATGCTTCCAGCCAAACAAACGTGTAAGAATTGTACCTGAACTCCCCCCTCATCTGGAGGTTGAGCATTTTTTGTCTCTATCTCTGTAATGTGTCTGTTTCTATGTAATTGTATATGTATTTACGTACAAAATAGGGACCACAATGGAAATAGGTCCCCGACTTTATTGTGCAATACACAAAAAAAAGCCTTCAATACTTGGTGAGTCTACAAGGTAGGGAGGGATGTATTTTCTGTTTGTCGAGGTTGCCACAGTCTAGTTATTGTGGTGTTGAAACTGAAAACCATGATAATGAAGTGTCCGAAGTCAGTAAGTTTTCTTTATTGGTTGTGTGGTGCATTGGCACATAAACTTGTCGGTGGAACATCCATTGCATATATTTTATATAATTATAAATACAGCATCAAAATGTAGAAAATCTGATTCCCTCTAGCTGATCATTGTTTGCAGCTGGCTCTGATCGTAGTGTAATGAAACAGGCAGGGAGAGTGAGCACATCTGCAGTGGTCGGTGAACCCTCAACCTTCGGGCCCATAGCCCTGCGTGGCATCGACTGTGCCACAAAAGCAGCTAAAGTGGCAAAGTCAATATCCACGTTTATAAACACAGTTATTGTTATTTGTGGGTGTAAACATTATTTTGAGTAAATTATGTAAGGGAGGAGAGTGTTCAGTCTATTTTACAGTAGAACAGTACAACATTTGAAAATATTTTTAACTTTGGGGAGGGGGGTGCTTCTTTTCTGACACTTTGAGTTGGACCAGCCCCTCCCCCCAATAAAAGTATATCTGTCCCTTAGATAACCAACCAGGTTGTTGGCGGGAAAATCTAACAGGAAGTGTAGCATGATTTAGTTTTCTCCAGCCTATCAGATAGGTCTGTGAGTATAGACTTGCCATTTTTGCATTTCATGGGCAGAGGACAACTGCACCAGACGTGTAAGAGCTACTCACCAAGATGATCAAAATTGGAGTGATTGTGGTACTTCTCAGTTTGATGTGTAAGTGAAATTCCAACCTTAACCTATTTTTCAATAATGAATGGCTAAATTCCTAGACCCTAGTTCTGGACTAAAACTATTCTTAATGGAGATTGTGAAAAGCATTCTAAATGGAGATGGCCTGATCTGTCTCTGGGAAAGCAGTCGCTTATCATGTATTTCTAATATGTAGTTCATTAAACTAATCTGAAATGTTAAAGGAAACATGGTGCATATGGATAAAAACGGTGGACATGTTTCACCTCAAACACAATTGAAGGTGTTACAGAAAAAAATATTTACGGAAAATATTTTCCCATTTAAGTTAAGTGTTTCTTGTAAATGCATTGCATTATCACTTTATAACGTAGGCAATAGTTGTATTTTAATTGGCACGGTTATGAAATGTGTTTTTACAGATGTGACACAATGCAATGATGTTCAGTATCAAACTCAAGTTCGGGAGGTTCATCCTGGGGACCCAGTGACACTATACTGTGTTTTTTCAAAGGAAGATCTCAATATGTTCTGGTACAAACAAATGGTGGGGCAAAAGCCTCAAACTATTGTAACAATGACAAAATATGATAAGCCTGTATGGCACAAGGACTTTAACCATTCACGTGTCAATGTGGAGAAGGCTGATGCTGATGGGATGTATCGACTTGCTATTACAAACACGGACCCAACAGATGAAGCCGTTTACTATTGTGCAGTGAGAACAGCCTATGAAGTCAACTTTATCAATGGGACTCTTTTACTATTAAAAGGTAATCATAGTGCCTAAATACTATTAACATTAGTACATTTACATGTTATTCACACAGCTCGCATCGTACCCACTGTGATGTTTATTTTTTTAATGCCAGTAGTAGCATACACATATGTGTTATTACAAAAGAAAAACCCTCATTAATGTATACAATTAGCTGACAAAACTGAACTCTTCGAATCTTTGTGAAGCATGTGATACATTAGAGAATCAAAACATGTATCCCGTTTAGGTAAGAATCACCAGAGGTCACACTACCATACCGTGGTGCAGAGGCCAGTGTCTGACCCAGTCCATCCAGGACACTCTGTGACTCTGCTGTGTACAGTACTCTCTGAGACCTGTACAGGAGAACGCAGTGTGTACTGGTTCAGAGCCAGATCAGGAGAATCCCATCCAGGAGTAATTTACACCTCTGCGAACAAGAGTGATGAGTGTAAGAAGAGCCCTGAGACTCCCTCTCCTACACAGAGCTGTGTCTACAGCCTCTCCAAGAACAACCTCAGTCTCTCTGATGCTGGGACTTACTACTGCGCTGTGGCCACATGTGGGGAGATCCTGTTTGGCAATGGAACAATCCTGAATATTAGTAGGTAGTATATATGTATATATCTCAAATCTAAAACATTCTTAACTGAAGCCATGATTAAAGGTTGAATAGTATCAGTTCTTGTGGTTTTACACTTAAAAAAGCATCTATATAACTGTATTTCACATAAGTATGAATGTCAGAACTATGATTTTGTTTTACATTTCTAGAAAAAGCAACAGATCCTGTAATCATTGCTCTGGGAGTGACCTCGGCCGTCTGTGTGATTGGGATCATTATCCTCATCTGCACCAGACATACTAGATCAGTTTGTGAACATTGTAAAGGTCAACTATTTAACTTTGCAAATTGTTATTTAAGGATTATCTGAAACGGTTTTGCAAATTTCCCTTTGAAAGTCTAGTAATGTTGATGCTTTGTTTTTATTAATGGAAACAGTGGGTGCTTCTCAGCATATCGGACCTGACAACTCAACTAGAGAATCAAGCAGCAAGGTAAACACAGCAAAGTTGTCTAAACAATATTGTCCAGAAATGTAACATGGCATTACTTTTCTCACCGTATTATTTTAAAACTACATATCCTGTTAGGGTTTAATATTGTATAATAGTTTGATGAAAATACGACTATTCACAGGATCAAGATGCAGATACCCTGAATTATGCTGCATTGCATTTCTCTGAGAGGAAAACTAAAAGAGGAAGAAAGAAGAGAGAGACACCACAGGAGAGTGTGTACTCTGATGTCAGGTGTTCAGACTGGGACTGAACGACAGTGCAGAGGAATACATTTGTCAAAAATCTATTTTTTAATTGCTATTATATACTTTGTCAAGACAAAAAGCAACACTCTTTTTGTATCATAGAGCTTCGGGGTTTTTCTCATCTCTGCAACCAAGAATCAAATCCATTTTCTAGACTAATGTGAGTAGCAGAATCAAGACAGTCTCTTTCCTGTACGTTATTGTTCATGTTTTCACTTAATTCATGAATTGATCCCAATTGTTGTTGTAATGTTAAATTAACCTTGTGATATTTACCACAGCATTTCTTGAGTTCAAATTTGAATTTATGAATCTGTTGATGTACAGTATATTTTGCTTTATTACATTACAAAATGTAACATTGCACATTAAAACACATTTCACCAGAAAATATTGTTTCCATGTGAACCCAGTGCAGTCTCTCAAAGTTATATTAACAATGTCATAATGAAATCATGACAAACCACCATACTGCTTCCCATTGATGATCTGGGCACCCTTTCCAACCATGTACATACTGTATGTCCACATGGTACCGTCCTCATTCAAGAACTTGACAACACTCCCTCTTACAATTCCTACAAGATACCCACACTGCAGTTTCACTTATACCCTGTTCATACTGAAAAACTGAGCTTTACTGCACTGCCCTGGTTGTCTGGCAAGCATAAAGATGTAGGATCTTAATTTGATCACACTGTTACATGATCAAATTGTATTTTTCACATGCTTTGTAAACAACGGGTGTAGACTAACAGTGAAATGCTTACTTAAATAGAAAGATGACACGAGGAATAAATACACAACTAGTAAGATTAACTTGGCTATATACACAGGGTACCAGTACAGAGTCATTGTGAGGGGGTACGAGGTAACTGAGGTAGATATGTACGTTTAGGTAGGGTAAAGTGACTAGGCAACAAGCTAGGTAATTAACAGTAGCAGCAGCATATGTGAGTCAAAAGACTTAGTGCAAACAGGATCAATACAGATAGTCTGGTGTCACGAACCGGCTCGAAGCCCGTAACAAAAGGGAGACAACGTGGAGATGAGGAATAACAAAATATATTCATTAACTAAGGTAACCTAAATGCAATTAACTTCTTACAGCTCCCCCCTACTTTGTGCAATTTCCGCCTGAAGACATACCCAAATCTAACAGCCTGTAGCTCAGGCACAGAACCAAGGATATGCATATTCTTGGTACCATTTGAAAGACTCTGAAGTTTGTGTACATGTGAATTGAATGTAGGAGATTATAACACAATAGATCTGGTATAGATAAAACAATGAAAAAAAACATATGTTTTTTATTTTTATTTTTGTATCATCATCTTCAAAATGAACAAGATAAAACAAACATTCAGATAGGATGATGGGGACCATTTCAGTAAAAAATATAAGAGGGCAACAGTACTTGTGCAAAGTTTCAGAATGATAACTTCCAAAATGAGTGTGCTACATGACATTTATCATGAAGTCCCTCAGGTGTCCCACACAAGTAGCCCAAATGTACCCAAGTGGCCAAATTGGTGAAGGTATACATTTCGAAACAAATAACTATATTCAAAATAACAAAATGGTATTCTAACACCCCCCCCCCAAAAAAAAAAAAAAAAATTTAGAAAAATAAATGGGAAAAAAATCATGGAAAAAAATCATTATTAATTAAAGAATATATGAAAAAATATATATATATACATTTACAAAATAACATGGGCAACTATTTACACACTTTCAATATTTGGAAGACCCTCAGTCCTCTATCAAATCAAATCTATTTATATAGCCCCAGCCTAAAATCCCAAACAGCAAGCAATGCAGGTGTAGAAGCACGGTGGCTAGGAAAAACTCCCTAGAATGGCAAAAACCTAGGAAGAAACCTAGAGAAGAACCAGGCTATGAGGGGTGGCCAGTCCTCTTCTGGCTGTGCCGGGTGGAAATGACAGTGGTTGTAGAGGGTGCAACAGGACAGCACCATAAGAGTAAAAATGAACCGTTTAGGGTTCCATAGCCGCAGGCAGAACAGTTGAAACTGGAAAAGCGGCAAGGCCAGGTGGACTGGGGACAGCAAGGAGTCATCATGCCAGGTAGTCCTGACGCATGGTCATAGGGCTCAGGTCCTCCGAGAGAGAAAGAGAGAATTAGAGAGAGCATACTTAAATTCACACAGGACACCAGATGAGACTCCCATTCGGAGTCAGTGTCACTATGAAAGAAAATGTTCAGTTAGAATAGTTTCACATATGAGCCCTGTATCAACAGGTAGAATAAACAGATATATATAGAGAGTTGAAGGTTGAAGGTTGAATATATTAGGTTGAATATATTATTATAGTATTATTACCTGCTAGATCTACTGTCTCTATTATATTATGACAGACCAGCTAGATCTACTGTCTTTATTATATTACAACAGACCAGCTGTATCTACTGTCTCCATTTCACTTTGGCCATTGATGTGGTCCTGCCCTCTCCTCAACAGCCTCAAATAGGCTATTTCATGTGGGTTGGGGTGTTGCGGAAGACACACGCATCTCACATTGCATGACATTACATGTTTATATATTGCTTCTAAAATTAGAAAGAAATCACAAATAATATCTTATATTATTAATTTCAAACAAGGGCATTAGCATGATAAGAACTTACCAGTCCAAAACGATGTCCTCTCCCGTTCAAAAAATATTCCTCTGCAATCGCTAAATGAAGCATCCTACAACAATCTCTGTCTCACCTTCCCAATCAATTTATTCTAAAATTGTGTCTACATCTGTATATCTAGACTTAGATTTAGCTTTCCCTGACTTAGTCGCCATAATGATTGATATATAAACAGCTGAATCTGCGCGTTTACCAAACAATGCAGTGCGTAATATGTGCTTCTCCTTCCGGTATGAAACTTCAATAGCGAATGACTCACTTTACACTGGAGGTTATTACATGGGTTGGTCTTGCAACACATAAACATGGCGTATTGCCATTTAGCTCAGCTCATTGGCTATCTACCCAGCTAGATTTCAAGACGATCAGTGGTCATTGGGTTAAAAGACAGTCAATCAACGAAACAGCAGGCAAATCATTGGTGCACAATGATGTCATGACTTGTTGTCTTCAAATCGGTTTCTTTCAGTCAATACGTCCTGCGAAATGGCCCATCAGATTTGATTGTGTTACAAACAAACCAGTTGATTGCAGTGAAACCAAACATGACTGGAAAAGTCACATTCTGTGTGGGTTATTTACCTGGAATGTATCGTCGAAAATGGAATGAGACGGAATTCACAACACAAGCGGTTCACAAAATGTTTCGTGTTAGGCTAAAAAACGGATTTTATCAAACAAAAGATCATTCATTGTGTAACAATGAGCATTGGAATTGCAAACAGACAAAGATCGTCTAAGGTAAACAATTTATTTAAATGCAGTTTGTGATTATGTTACGCCTGTGCTGGTTAAAAAATATAAAAAATTATGGGGCTCTATGCTCAGATAATAACATCGTATTCTTTCGCAGTAAATCATTTTTTAAATCTGACATCGTAGTTGGATTAGCAAGATTCTAGGCTTTCGATACATGTGAGACACGTGTATTTTCATGAATGTTTAATATGACTATTCATGTAGCGATCACCGTATGTTGTGGAATTTCAGCCCGCTAGCGGGTTCCGTGCACAGAGAGGTTAACAATGGCATGTGTAATCAGTAATCAGTAGTGTAAGTGAGTGTTTTGCATGCATAAATGTGATAATGCGGGGTGTTCAAAGGTGCCAAAGCAAACAGTCAAAAGGCCACAAAAATACCACAACAAAATCTATGAACGTGTCTGCATGGAGAGAGTCTTCCCAATGAATCTGGAAGAGGTCTATTTATCCTGGGACACACCTGGGCCCAGGTGTTTCCCATGTAGCTGATGACCCTCCCAACTCCGCCCACCGGTATCCTAATAAGGAAACAAGAACAAAGAGAGAATACGGCAGACTCCCCCTTATAAAACCGGGGATCCAACAAGGACCCCGGAACAACATACCCTGCCCCAGCCAACCTCATCCTCAGACCTCAGCAACCTATGCGCACAGGAAGCAACTTTTAAGAGGAAAGAAGAAAACAAGACCAGGAGGGAACAGACAGGAAAGAGAGAACATGACAATACCAAACAATGGTCAGTCACGTAAACATTCAGGAACAGGGCGAACGACAGAGTGCATCAGCAATCACATTATCAGTCCCCCGGAAGTGCCGCACATCGAGATGGAATGATTGTAAAAATAAACACCATCTCATTATCCTCTGATTAGGACACATCATGGACCTCAAAAAGGTGAGAGGGCTATGGTCGGTGTAGACCACAATAGGTACTACTCCCGACCAGACATACATGTCGAAGTTTTGTAGCACCCAAATGAGTGCTAGGGCTTCTTTTTCAATGACCGAATAGTTCAACTGATAATGGTTAAACTTTTTGGAAAAGAAACTAACAGGCCTCTCAACCCCAGACACATCTGCTTGCAGCAAAACTGCACCTGCCACCACATGACTAGCATCCACCTGCAAGGTAAATGACAAATCCACGCAAGGAGCAGCCAACACCGAAGTTGAGGTAAGCAACCTCTTTGCATCTTCAAAAGCCTGTTGACAACGAGTAGACCATATGTAAACAGCCTTAGCTTTCATCATCTGTCAAGGGATCGAGTTTTACAAAAACTATGGTAATAACCAATCATGCCCAAGAAACGCACCAGTTCCTTTTTAGTATTTTGTGGTGGAAAATCATCAATAACTACCACTTTAGCCAGAACAGGACGCACTTCACCCTGCCCAAAAACCTTCCCAAGGTATGTAACAGTCGCCTGAGCAAACTCACATTTAACCAGATTGATCATGAGGCGACCCGCAGCCAGATGTTCGAACAGGGCTTGAATACGGGACAGATGTTCCTCCAAAGTATCTGCATATATCACTGCATCGTCCAGATAAACAGCGCACCCGGCCAGACCGGCGACAATCCTGTTCATGAGTCGCTGAAAAGTGGCAGGTGTATTACGCAGACCAAAACTCATAACCGAATACGAGTATAATAAAGGCAGAAATTTCACGTGCCCTACTCGTCAGTGGCACCTGCCAATAGCCCTTTAACAGGTCAAAGTTGCTCACAAACTTAGTTGCGCCGACTTGATCAACGCAGTCCTCCATCCGAGGAAGAGGAAATTAATCTGGTTTAGTGACACTGTTTACCTTACGGTAGTCCGTACAAAATATGTTTGTTCCATCCGGTTTACTGACGAAGATACAGGGAGAAGCCCAACTGGAGAAAGAAGGCTCTGCTATCTTGCTCTCCAGCATGTACCTGACCTCAGCATCGAGACAAAGCAGTTTCTCTGAAGAAACTCTATAGAACCGCTGACGAATGGGGTCAGCATCTCCAATGTCAATATCATGTTCTATTAAGTTTGTACGTGTAGGTGTATTAGAAAACAAACCTGGAAATCTCTATAGCAGACCAACCATCTCTTTCCGCCCATCAAAAGGTAGATGAGTGAGAAGGCTGTCTAAAATATCCAGTGTCTCTGAATTTTTCAATCTACGCTGCAGTATGCAATTGTCGGGACCAGGAACATCTTCCTCCTCATGCACAGATCTAGCATGACAAGAACCCAAGGAATAACGGTACCAGTCAAAATAACAGGTTACCGTCCTCTGTAGACTCCCACTGTTCAGTTTCAGAGGAACGTGCATAATAGGGTTTTAACAAATGACAGGGTTTTAACAAATGTACATGGTACAGTTGGTGTGCTTTCCTCCGTTCTGGAGTGGCAACTAGATCATTTTGCTCAGTGTACTGGCTCACCACTGTATATGGACCTTGAAACTTGGCTTGAAAAGGAGAACCAACAATTGGCAGCAGAGCAAGAACCTGGTCACCCGGACTAAAGAGACAAGGCTCAGTTCGGCGATCAAATATGCCCTTCATCCTCTCCTGTGAAGATGATAGCTTCTCTTTAGCCATTTCACCAGCTGCGCACAAGTGTCGCCGGAAATCACACACATACGATAACAGGGACTGAGGAGGCTCGGGAGACTTCCAGTCATCTTGGAGAATAGATAGAAGTCCACGCACCCTATGTCCAAAAACAAGATCATTTGGACTGAACCACGTACTCTCCTGTGAAACCTCCCTAGCGGCTAACAGTAACCAAGGCAACCCCTCCTCCCAATCCTTATCCACATTAAGCTCTCAACAAAGACTTAAGTGTTTGATGGAAACGTTCCAGTTCTCCTTGACTTTGCACATGATAGGCGCTAGACAAATTGTGTTTAATGTGGAGCTGGTACAACAACCTAATCACCTCCCCCAGAAAACAACTACCATGAGACACCCACTTTCTCATCAGGACATCCTCTTGGAGAAAATAGCCATGGGCGACATCTCCCAACTGTTCCACAGGCACAATTTGGTCACACAACTCTTCTAATGTGGGATCAGTCCGTTGCACATTGATTAGATCTGAGCGGGTTACAGATAACGGGATAACAGGGAAAGTAGTGACATACTTGCGTTATTCTCATTAGCCGGCGCAGTGACCAGTTTGCCACGGCTCATAGAACGCATTACTGCACACGCAGAGAACACCTCTGGGAAACTCTGTACACTCATCAGGAATCCCAACAAATGACGGCTTAGTGGAAACCACTAGAGATGGAAACACGACAGGCCACACACGCTCACCAGCCAAGTTACTCCCAAGGATAACGTTGATACCCTCAATAGGCAATGAAGGACGCACCCCCACAACAACCTCACCTTTCACCAGTCCACAATCCAACATCAGTTTATGCAATGGAACTGACAGAGTGTTCAAACCTATTCCGCTAATTAGAACACTATTCCCCAAATCAGTCTCAGCAGAAAAGTGTAACACAGACTCCAACATAAACGATTCAGAGGCACCTGTGTCTCTCAAGATCTTCACTGGCACTAGGTCCTTACTTCCTAACATAGACACAAAACCCTCGGTAATGAAAGGTAAATAGTTTGGGTCAATATGGACTTTCACATGCCCCTGGGCCTGAGACAATGTGTGAACTGATGTGGAACAGACGCAGCTAACACTGTAGGCTTAGATTTAACATAAGCACACGTAATGAATTTACCCTTTGCCCTGAGAACCGGACATTCGTTTTTACAATGACCTGAACCTTGACAGTAGTGACACTCTTGACCAAAGTCAGCTTTACCACGGGAGTCAGGCGCAACCCTAATTGAATGGAACTCTGCCCGTGAACCAAAGTATCTCGGTGAGCAAGGCGCAAATCTCTCTGAACGCCCCCACTCACTCCGAATACGAGGATCTGCAAAGACACTTTTGTGAGTCAAAACATATTCGTCTGGAGTCAGGCGCAACCCTAATTGAATGGAACTCTGCCCGTGAACCAAAGTATCTCGGTGAGCGAGGCGCAAATCTCTCTGAACGCCCCCACTCACTCCGAATACGAGGATCTGCAAAGACACTTTTGTGAGTCAAAACATATTCGTCTGCCAAAACCGCAGCTTCAGCGACAGTCTTTACTTTTCGTTTGTTAATGTACGTGGCAATACGATCAGGGATTGTGTCATTACATTTCTCTAACATAATCAGATCACACAGCCCTTGGAAAGTCATAACACCAGCAATTAAACTGTGAAGATCATTCTCACACAAACTCAACTTGAGTCTGTTTATCATCCCTTTTTAAAGTTCAAAATCGTTGGCGGTAAGCCTCAGGAACCAATTCGTAAATCTGTAACACAGCTGTTTTAACCTTATCATAACTGGCACTGTCGTGTACACTAAGAGCTGAATATGCTTTCTGCGCTTTACCAGTCAGCACACACTGCAACATTAAAGTGCCGTCAGAATCAGGCCAACTCCTAGCATCAGCAACATGCTCAAACAATGAAAATAATGTATCAGGGTCCTTTTCATTAAATTGAGGCAACAACCGTAAGTTCCCAACAATATCAAATGTGTCCGGTGCACGACAAAAAGACGAACGACCACTAGGTAAATCTGGGTCACCTTCCCAGAACAAACTCCCCCCTGAGATCTTTCCTTCCGTAACCAACTCTATCCACTCTTGTTGCAGCTTGATTTTAGCAAGCTCCATATCTTGTTTAAATGCCAATTCCTTTTCATATTTTACACGATCATGCTCTAGCTTCTCATGATCATGCTCTAGCTTCTCACGATCATGCTCTAGCTGTAACAGAAGCAGTTCTTTCTGCTGTTCAAAAAGACTACTAGGACTAACCGATGGCATGGCCATTGTAACGTTACGGGGAGACGGTGAGACCTCAGCAGAGGCAGCCCCAGTGGTAACTTCAAGAATACCACTCTCCATCAGATTGGCCCTCAATATCAACCTAATAGAATTTCAGACGTTTATCACTAATTTCAACCTTGTAGTGTTCAGTGACCTTCAACCGCTGTTCTTTAGTACATAATTCTAACACTTCCCCTGATGGAAAGTGAGTGAACTTGTCTACATAAGATGCCATAGTCACAAGAAAATAGCAAACATGGAGAGAGTCTTCCCAATGAATCTGGAAGAGGTCTATTTATCCTGGGACACAGGTGTTTCCCATGTAGCTGACGACCCTCCCAACTCCGCCCACCAGTATCCTAATAAGGAAACAAGAACAAAGAGAGTGTACGGCAGACAGTGTGGGAGGGTCGTCACACTGGGTAAACTATTTTGCACTCTTACGGCTTGGGGGTAGAGTTGAAAGACTTGGCCAGGTCGATGAAGATGGCTGCACAGTACTGGCTTTTATCAATGGTGGTTATGATATTGTTTAGTACCTTGAGCATGGCTGAGGTGCACCTGTGACCAGCTCGGAAAACGGATTGCACAGCGGAGAAGGTACGTTGGGATTCGAAATGGTCAGTTATCTGTTTATTAACTTGGCTTTCGATGACTTTAGAAAGGCAGGGCAGGATGGATATAGGTCTAATAGTTTGGGTCTAGAGTATCACCCACTTCGAAGAGGTGGATGACCGTGGCAGCTTTCCAATCTTTAGCGATCTCGGACGATACGAAAGAGAGGTTGAACAGACTGGTAATAGGGGGTGCAACAATGGCAGCGGATCATTTTAGAAAGAGAGGGTCCAGATTGTCTAGCCCAGCTGATTTGTACGGGTCCAGGTTTTGCTGCTCTTTCAGAACATCTGCTATCTGAATTTGAAGTAGAAGCTGGGGAGGCTTGGGCAAGTAGCTGCGAGGGGTGCGGAGCTGTTGACCGGGGTTGGGGTAGCCTTGCAGTCGGATGCCAAGCAGTTGCCATACCAAGCAGTGATGCAGCCAGTCAAGATGTTCTCAATGGTGCAGCTGTAGAACATTTTGAAGATCTGAGGGCCCATGACAAA
Source organism: Oncorhynchus mykiss (assembly GCF_057628025.1). NCBI lineage: Eukaryota > Metazoa > Chordata > Actinopteri > Salmoniformes > Salmonidae > Oncorhynchus > Oncorhynchus mykiss. Next base: position 24,989,594 of record NC_143035.1, on the reverse strand, counting down.
TCTTTTCAGTCTCCTGCTAAGTAAGAGACGTTGTCTCTTACATTTGTATTTCCATTTCTATTTATTAGGGATCCCCATAAGCTGCAACCAAGGCAGCAGCTACACTTCCTGGGGTCCAAACACACCAAAGCACCCACATTACATATAAAACAAAAGATGAAACAGTGAACTATGTTTGTACTAAGTGAGCTAAAGATTAAACAGTACATCATATAACATCCCTACACCACCACATATCCACAGCCAAAATGTTCAATTCCACCATACAACATTATCACAATGTGTGAGTATGCATGTGTCTGTACCTTTGTGTGTGTCTCTTCACAGTCAACATTGTTCCATAAGGTGCATTTTTACCAGTTTTTTAAATCTGATTCTACTGCTTGCATCAGTTACCTGATGTGGAATAGAGTTCCATGTAGTCATGGCTCAATGTAGTACTGTGCGCCTCCCATAGTCTGTTCTGGACTTGGGGACTGTGAAGAGTTTTCTGTAGTCCACGATCAGCTCCTTTGTCTTGCTGACATTGAGGGATAGGTTGTTGTCCTGGCACCACACTGCCAGGTCTCTGACCCCCTCCTTATAGGCTGCCTCATCGTCGTCTGTGATCAGACCAACCACCCTCGTGTCGTCAGCAATCTTGATGATGGTGTTGGAGTTGTGAGTGGTCATGCAGTCGTTGGTGAACAGGGAGTACAGGAGGGGACCATACACACACCCCTGTGGGGCACCGTGTTGAGGGTCAGCGTGGCAAAGGAGATGATACATATCCTCACCAGCTGGGGTTGGCCCGTCAGGAAGTCCAGGATCCAGTTGTAAAGGGAGGTGCTCAGTCCTAGGGTCCTAAGCTAGGGCGTCAACCATGGCTCTCCACCTCCCTCATTTCTCTGCGAGGCCTTTTTCCTCTTGTCAGGTGATCCATGTTTTATTCAGTTCCTGTAGAGTGGAGCATCTCTAGTTGGTTTTTGGTCTGTTTATTTCATATCCCAGCGCTTGTCTTGTTATGTGTATTATGTCTTTCCTGAGTGATCCTGAGTGATCTCCATTTTCTTCTCCTCAGACTGATGATGACCTCTTTCTTCTTCATTCACAGCTCTTGGTTTGTTATGTTGTTGGGCCACTATATCCTCAGTATATACTGCACCATTGTAAGTTATTGATAAATATTCTGAGTGAAGCCCTTTTATATAATAATTGAATTGTGGCCTTGATCTTTCCTTGACCTCGTTCTAAAGTCGCTAAAGCAGCTATTCCTTGACCATAAAGGCCTGGACTAGAATAGCACTGTCCTATGCTATCCAGTTTGTCGGGTAGGATCTCTGTAACACGTGTACCATTGCTGTACTTACACTCTACCTGTCTATGTAACCACCAGGTTAATACATAGGTATCGTTGGAAGACAATTACTTTTAACTAGGTGTAATTTCTAACAAAAGATAATATTAGAGTTGATGTTGTGCTATCTTGATTATTATATTACCTGTACAATGAGCTCAGAACTTTGATAACTTTTTGTTGGCTATTCCTCTTCACATAACTATCAGCAGTGACTTCCTTTGGCATGACATTATCTGAAAACTGTACAAATGGCAATGAAGCCTATTTGACATTACCCTCTTGTAAAGCACTTCCGGAAAGAGTTGCAGGTGTCTATATAATAGAAACATTGAAAAGTGACACAACTTTAGCAAATAACAGAATAGTGGCCTAAATGAAAAACTGCAGGGGTAACTGTTTGGGTAACCAAAAACACTGTTGCTAGTTCGGAAATGTAACAGGAAGTATTGTGTTTTTTACACCAGCCTATCAGGTTGGTCTTTGACTTCAGAACTGCATATTGGTACATACTTATTCCAAGTGTTTATCTGGTCAGAGGACTAACCTGAAGTTGGAGCTACACACCACGATGATCAGAATCTGGGTTGTTGTGGTATTGTTTAGTACAATATGTAAGTCTGGTAATTCCTACCTAGACTTGTCTAACCATAATGTGGTTGAGCTTTCGTCAGTCCATCAGGTCTAGTTCTTCTGATTAACCTAAACTGTTTTGCAATTTTAGATGTGACAAAATGCAACAATGTTCAGCGGCATATTCAAGTTCAGGGTGTTCAAATTGGTGACCCAGTGACTCTCTACTGTGTTTTCTCAAATCAAGTATACAATGAGGGAAACATGTTCTGGTTTAAGCAAATAACAGGGGAAATCCCTCAAGTTGTTGCAAGAATGCATAAATTTCAGCCCAAGCCTGTACTGTACAAGGAATTTAACAATTCACAACTCAATGTGGAGAGGGCTGAAGCTGACGGGATATACCGTCTTACAATCCCAAAGATGGAACCAATGGATGAAGCTATTTACTATTGCGCAAGTAGGACAGACTATGAAGTGAACTTGATCAATGGGACTTTTTTAGTAATAGAAGGTAATGAGAAGATGTTAATGCCCTTTCTTTTTTGTTCAGGGTTCTTACGTCTTCATATGTTTTCAATGTGTCTGTGTGGTTTTAACATTCGTGTGCATTTTGGAAAGTTTTGTTTCAGACTGATTCATATGAAACTATAAATGTAGCATTTAGGTAAGAATCACCAGAGGTCAGATTACAAGACTGTGGTACAGCGGCCTATGTCTGACCCATTCCACCCAGGAGAAAATGTGACTCTGCAGTGTACAGTACTCTCTGAGATCTGTACAGGAGAACACAGTGTGTACTGGTCCAGAGCGAGATCAGGAGAATCCCATCCAGGTGCCATTTACACCCCTGGGAACAGGAGTGATGAGTGTGAGAAGAGCCCTGAGACTCCCTGTAGACACAGAGCTGTGTCTACAGCCTCTCCAAGAACAACCTCAGCCCCTCTGATGCTGGGACTTACTACTGTGCTGTGGCCACAAGTGGTGAGATCCTGTTGGGCAATGGAACAAAATTGGACATGGCCACTGACACGAAATGCAATGAGTCAGGTAGAATCAGTTGAATTAAAGTGTACAGATGTAGGATCTTAATTTGAGCCAGTTTTCTAAAACAGGAAAATAATCGTTCAGCAACATGAACTCTGGATATAATTAATAGACGATTTTGTAGGGGTTGATACATTTTTTGGTTAGGGCAAATTAAATCTGCAATTTCAAAGTGGAAATTACAAACTTTAGAATCCTTCAGAAAACTCAAAGCACTACAAGTTCGCATTTCCTGCTGTGCAGTAAAAAATTTATTAACATAAGAGTGATAAAATTAAGATCTTACATCTGTAGGCCTAATCATTAATTTATATTGCCAATACATTATGTAAGCCAATACATTTTTCTTGGATAAAAATTATGATAGATACTTCATGACATTCATATTTATCATTGTTCCAGAAAAGGCTATGGTAGTAGTGGTTGTTGTTGTTTTGGCAGTGGCGTTTGTGTTGTGTGGAATTGGGATCATCTTCCTTGCCTGCACCAGAAGTAAAAACAAGTCTGTGAAAATTGTCAAGGTAAGCAATACAATTACGAAAATATGCAAGATAACTTTTGCTACCCCCAGTAGTTTTGAATTGCTATGGAGATTTATCTTGTCTTTCGTCCCTGTCTGATGACAACCTTGTAACTCCATTTTTGCCAATGTACATTTTTTTTAAACTTTTACACGTTTTTCCCATTTCCTGACAAGTTTCTGTTTTGGAGATGAGAGGTTTTCATCAGACAGCGACGCTTTGTTTGATTTATTGTTTGTTTTCTATTGAAGCAGCAGCAGCCTGTCAGGGAGGAAGACATGGTGGATTAAGGGGAGAACAGGTATATTTACATTGTGAAATGGATCAATTCCAATTTGAGGGTGAAATTTGTCAATGACTCCACTACATAGCTCATGATAACCCTTGAAAACGAGTCTATGTGATTAATAACGAGACAGTAATTATTATTAAATATTTTCCAACCAATACTGTCTCATAGAAACTTTCAGTATTTCTGTGAACATAACCTTTATAGTTTGAAGATGTAATATGAAAAGCATGTATCTGAAAAGTATTTATTTGTAATAATCATGGTGTTACTGTGTTTCTAAAATATGTTCCTCCTTAGGATCAAAATGGAGATACGTTGAATTATGCTGCATTGAATTATGCTGCATTGAAAACTAAAAGAGGAAGAAAGAAGAGAGACACCACAGGAGAGTGTGTACTCTGATGTCAGGTACTCAGACTGGGAGTGAACTTCGTCTATGTGCAGAGGAACTTAGCCAGTGAACTTAGCATCATCATTCTAAAATGTAACATTAATAATACTTACATTTGTAAGTCAGTGCTCCTTCTACACAGAGAAAATATGAGAATATCACACATTTAATAAAACATGTATAAAAATCATGATCAAGCAGAACATTCATTCACTCAATGGAAGAAAAGCTATAGTTTTTCTTAAAGGGATATTTTTCTCCCCCAAAATGTTTTAAACGTTTTGTTAGTCCACTGGATACAGTCCCAAACAATTGTGCATGTCAGCATTTAACAAAATAGAGCAGTTTCAGTAAACATCTATAGGTTTGATGATCTTCCTCGTAATCATCATCATCATCCTCATCATCATCGTCAACACCATCATCATCACACGTTTAGCTTTGTACCGAAAGTGCTCTACTTTGTCAAACTCATGATTTAAGACTAGAGACCCTGGGATCCAGACCACGTGGTACAAGACAAACATATTGTGTTCTGCTGAAGCTCTTTTTTCATTCTTGCTGTTTGGATTAGAAAGTAAATGGTTGTACAGCTAAGGGGTTGTACTGCTGTAGAGCTGTGTGGGTGGCTGTTTGAGTGAAACAGATGTGGAGGAGAAGGAACCAGCACAGCCATCTCGATATTGATGCATCCTGTTGACAACATCAAAAGAACCTCCCCAGTTACATAGATTAGACTGAAGCCCTTTGTTCCACAATGAAACACAACTGGTGTTAACCCAACATGAAACACAACTGGTATTAAACCAATATGTATAAAAGAGGTTCAAAGAAGGGAATATATTGATAAATTTATCAAAACATATAATAATGATTAAAAAAATGGTGAATTTAAAAATAAATAACCAACTAGGTCAAAACACTAAAGCCCTGGCTTTATTTCACAGAGCCTCAACCTCGAACTAGCCTCAACTCAATCACCTCCCCTCAGAGTAGGGGAATGGAAAAGGGTTACAGTATACAAGAAAGAATCCATACTGATAGTCAGTTACAAACAGAGTGAGAGAGTCCTGACCCACCCCTAAATGAAGATAGCAAAGTGTTACTAATGTCATAGCCTTTAGCTCCGCCCATCAAGGGGAGGAGGTACCAGTAATGCTCCAAACTAGTGTAGCAAAAAATAGACTGGTCAATCTGCCGTACAGAGAGATTGTTCTCAGGTTTTATCTGAATATGAATACTTAATTTGCATTGGCATTAAAAAAATTAACAGGTGAAACATAAAATGGTTTGTTGTACTCAGTTGAACAAGTAGTATTAGTCCCAACATGATGGAGTGGGTTTTTGTTACTAGCTATTGTTAAAATCTTCTGCTGTAGTTCAAGATATGCCCAGTACTTACAGTGCCTTGCAAAAGTATTCGGCCCCCTTGAACTTTGCGACCTTTTGCCACATTTAAGGCTTCAAACAATAAGATATAAAACTGTATTTTTTTGTGAAGAATCAACAACAAGTGGGACACAATCATGAAGTGGAACGACATTTATTGGATATTTCAAACTTTTTTAACAAATCAAAAACTGAAAAATTGGGAGTGCAGAATTATTCAGCCCCCTTAAGTTAATACTTTGTAGCGCCACCTTTTGCTGCGATTACAGCTGTAAGTCGCTTGGGGTATGTCTCTATCAGTTTTGCACATCGAGAGACTGAATTTTTTTCCCATTCCTCCTTGCAAAACAGCTCGATCACAGTGAGGTTGGATGGAGAGCATTTGTGAACAGCAGTTTTCAGTTCTTTCCACAGATTCTCGATTGGATTCAGGTCTGGACTTTGACTTGGCCATTCTATCACCTGGATATGTTTATTTTTGAACCATTCCATTGTAGATTTTGCTTTATGTTTTGAATCATTGTCTTGTAGGAAGACAAATCTCTGTCCCAGTCTCAGGTCTTTTGCAGACTCCATCAGGTTTTCTTCCAGAATGGTCCTGTATTTGGCTCCATCCATCTTCCCATCAATTTTAACCATCTTCCCTGTCCCTGCTGAAGAAAAGCAGGCCCAAACCATGATGCTGCCACCACCATGTTTGACAGTGGGGATGGTGTGTTCAGCTGTGTTGCTTTTACGCCAAACATAACGTTTTGCATTGTTGCCAAAAAGTTCAATTTTGGTTTCATCTGACCAGAGCACCTTCTTCCACATGTTTGGTGTGTCTCCCAGGTGGCTTGTGGCAAACTTTAAACAACACTTTTTATGGATATCTTTAAGAAATGGCTTTCTTCTTGCCACTCTTCCATAAAGGCCAGATTTGTGCAATATACGACTGATTGTTGTCCTATGGACAGAGTCTCCCACCTCAGCTGTAGATCTCTGCAGTTTATCCAGAGTGATCATGGGCCTCTTGGCTGCATCTCTGATCAGTCTTCTACTTGTATGAGCTGAAAGTTTAGAGGGACGGCCAGGTCTTGGTAGATTTGCAGTGGTCTGATACTCCTTCCATTTCAATATTATCGCTTGCACAGTGCTCCTTGGGATGTTTAAAGCTTGGGAAATCTTTTTGTATCCAAATCCGGCTTTAAACTTCTTCACAACAGTATCTCGGACCTGCCTGGTGTGTTCCTTGTTCCTCATGATGTTCTCTGCGTTTTTAATGGACCTCTGAGACTATCACAGTGCAGGTGCATTTATACGGAGACTTGATTACACACAGGTGGATTGTATTTATCATCATTAGTCATTTAGGTCAACATTGGATCATTCAGAGATCCTCACTGAACTTCTGGAGAGAGTTTGCTGCACTGAAAGTAAAGGGGCTGAATAATTTTGCACGCCCAATTTTTCAGTTTTTGATTTGTTAAAAAAGTTTGAAATATCCAATAAATGTCGTTCCACTTCATGATTGTTTCCCACTTGTTGTTGATTCTTCACAAAATAATACAGTTTTATATCTTTATGTTTGAAGCCTGAAATGTGGCAAAAGGTCGCAAAGTTCAAGGGGGCTGAATACTTTCGCAAGGCACTGTATCTGGCAATGCACACAGGTAGCCTACAATATTGATTCAAATGTGAATAAGTTGTTTAATTAAAGATTTCGTATCGGAGGCCACAAAGACAACATCACATGCAGTGTTTCTACAGGAGGCTGCTCAGGGGAGGATGGCTAATAATAATGGCTGGAACGGAGTGAGTGGAATGGCATCAAACACGTGGAATACCTGGAACCATGTGTTTGATGTATTTGATACCATTCAACTCATTCTACTCCAGCCATTACCACGAGCCCATCCTCCACAATGAAGTTGCCACCAACCTCCTGTGGTAGTATGCCCTGTATATAACTAGGTGGTACCATGTGTCCTGTATATACATTAACTCGGTGTTACCGTATGTCCTGTATATACAGTAGCAGTCAAAATTTGAAATTGTGTATCTAGTTATTCAAACATTTACAGCAATCCTTTCATTAAAGTTATTTAGGTTCTTTATTAAGTAATGAGCCAACATAACCCTGATGTAAATAAGTCAACTTTGCGTAAAAAACACTGCTATTTGAAATAATGTTAAAGAACAGCAGATCTATTACCCAGGCCTGTTTCACCTCCCCACTAGCGAACAGCAGACCTAATAATATTTTTGTATAACTTTTTTAAACCTTTGTTTTACTAGGAAAGTCAGTTAAGAACAAGTTATTTTTTACAATAACTCTAGCCCCTAACCCCGATGCTTGGCCAATTATGCACCGCCCTACGGGACTCCCAATCACGGCCGGCTGTGATACGGCCTGGAATCTAACCAGGGTGTATGTAGTGATACCTCAAGCACTGACGTGCGGTGCCTTAGACCGCTGCGCCATTCGGTAGCCCTTAGTAGTTTGTCCCTATATGACTAGAGTAGCCCTAAATGACTACAGTTAGCCATATATGACTAGCCCTATATGACTAGCATAGCCCTATATGACTAGAGTTAGCTCTATGTGACTAGAGTTAGCCCTGCATGACTATAGTTAGCCTTACATGACTATAGTTAGCCTTATATGACTATAGTTATACTCTACTGTAGACTATAGTAGAGTAGCCCTATACGATTATAGTTAAGACCTTTATGCCTAGAGTTAGCCCTATGTGACTAGAGTTAGCCCTGTGTGACTATAGTTAGCTTTATTTAATAAGAACAAATTCTTATTTACAGTGACGGTCTACACTGACCAAACCCTATCGACGCTGGGCAAATTATACACAGCCCAATTTTTATTTCATTTAACCAGGCAAGTCAGTTTAGAACAAATTCTTATACGCAATGACAGTCTACCCCGGACAAACCTGGACGACACTGGTCCAATTGTGCATCGCCCTGTGGGACTCCCAATCACAACCAGAAGACATGCAGCTTGGATTTGAACCAGTGTTGCGACCCAGTGATGCCTGGATTCGAACTAGTGATGCCTCTTGCACTGAGAAGCAGTGCCTTAGACCATGTCACTGTCATGTGTCAGGCTGTTTGTGAGACTGTGTATGTAACACGTTTCAGGTAAGACCCAGATGCAGACAACGTCGAAGTAACAACTGTTTATTAATCCAACAGGGGCAGGCAAAAGACAGGTCAAAGACAGGCAGGGGACAGTAATCCAGATAGGTGGGGCAATGGAACAGGACAGCAGGCAGGCTCAGCGTCAGGATAGGCAGAGGTCAGTAATCCAGATAGCTGTGGCAAAGGTACAGGATGGCAGGCAGGCTCAGGGTCAGGGCAGGCAGAAAAGGTCAACACCGGGAAAACTAGAAAACAGGAACAAATCGAGAAATAGGAAAAGAGGGGAAAACGCTGGTAGGCTTGACGAAACAAAACTAACTGGCATCAGACAAACCAGGAACACATGTATAAATACACAGGGGATAATGGGGAAGATGGGGGACACCTGGAGGGAAGTGGAGACAATCACAAAGACTGGTGAAATCAATAAAGGTGTGACAGTATGGGAGTAAGTGATGGAGTGTGCAAGATGGGAATAAGTGTCTCTCTGTGTGTATACCCATGTGCTGGTAATTTTGTGTTAGTAGGTACACATTGATATGAGTGAGACTGATCATGCATGTGGGTGTCCCTGTATGTTTGCTGTTGGTGTGTAGACCTGTGTGTTTGTGTGTAAGCATGTGTGCGTGTCAAGCATGTTCCAAGGTTGTATGTTTTGTTTAAAGTGTAAATATGCAGTTTAAACAGTAACAAAGGGGTCACTCCACCACTGAGGGGTATCCTACAAAGCAGGTTTGAGGAGTTAGCGAGGTAACTTTGGTCAACTCTGAGTTCATCTCAGGATAGCCAGTCAAATGAAATTGCGTCATCATCCCCTTAATTGATTATCTCAGTAATTTAATTGGATTACTTTACGTCACCTTTGGATTACTTTCCCCTTTAGGAGGCTTTGAGAAGAAGACAAAACGGATCCATCAAACGCACTTAGTGTGTCATCATATTGGTCTCTGACTTGTGGTCAGACTCGCTCAGTTGGAAGACATGGTAACTTTTTTCAATGCTGAATTGAACGTCATTGAGAAAACAGAAAGGTGTAATTAATTTTTCGCAAACATCTGAACATTTAAGAATTTTAAAGTAATCCAAGAAGTAATCATCTTGTTTTTAAAAGTATCTATAATCTGATTTCAATTTTTTGGGTTGTAAACATAACCAATTACATTTACCCGTTTTGACATGTAATCAGTTACTCCCCAACCCTGTACAGAAGAGAACATGAACATGACTCATGTGGACTGTATGACCAAGCATCTGTAATGATCTGTAGGGCTTTGTAACATTTCCTTTGTTATTTATCTAAATAAAAGAATGTTTGCATTTGTACGAATGTGTGTATACCAGCATATGTGTGTCTGTGCGTGCATGCATATGTGCATCAACAGTCATGAGGACCAGTCAATATGAGTCAAACCTTGCTGGCCATTTCAATATACTTTTGCTCTTTTGTTTTGCAGCAGTGTTGCTGGCATGTTTTGCACGCCCACGCTTGTCAAGTGGTGAGCCGGTTCACAGTGGTTTAGCTCATAGGTGTAGGTTGCGGCGGTCCATCTCTGCACTTTGGACAGACCTCTGAGCTGTTTACTCCCTACAGGACTGTCTTCGCTGCCTGTGTGTGTAGCCACAAGATGCACAGCTATGTTATGGCTGTGAGAGACTTTGACAAACAAGCTAATTTTAGCAAACCTGTTAACTTGAGAGTTGTAGGGCCAGCTTCACAGACATAGAATAAAGTTTGGAGTGAGCCTTGTTCTCACTTAATACATGTCTAACATTTACCCTCAACAAGTCTTGATCTAATGTAAGTATGTTTTTACTTGAAGGCATACTTTTACTGACAGTTAGTAAAAGTCCTCTAGGAGCACATCTAAAACATGTTGTTAATGCAGTGTTCAATGCAACATATGAAAAACTGGTCATGAGGTTCCTATACATACATGTTCGTTGATGTTTATGACATTGTCATGACATGTCTTACACTCAAGATGTGCTTTTCAACTGATATCTGCAGTGTGCTTGGCCTAAGTATTGAACATTTACACAGGGAGGCTGTTACAGAAACACTGAACACTGAAAAGCCCCACTCAGCTTCAGCTGCTTGGCCAGGATGACATGTCTGCTAAGGGAGTGTGATTTGGTTAATCAGTAACTCTCTGAGACTCACCACGTTGATGTGACCTATTTTCAGACAGAGCTGTTTCTATGACTTACCGGATGTATTGTATCCCTGTACAACAAAACTCTTTTCAAAGTGCCAGTCCTTTGTGCGTCCAAAATGTAACCCTATTCAATTATTGTTGGATAGTGTTATAAAATATGGGATTTTTGATGTCTTCAATTATTTCTGGCTTGTCGTTCATCTTCATGTAGGAAAGATTGAAGCACAGAGAGCAGAGGCTTTTTAGATAACCATGATGATATTGATGAGGATGAGGAACATGATGATACTGATGATACTGATGATATTGATTATACTGATGATACTGATGATACTGATGATACTGATGATGATGATTAAAATGATCATGAACTAACATAGAATATGCTGTGAAAGAAACGTAATTTTCTGAAATCAAGTCATTATTGCCAACGTTGTTAAAGACACTCATAGTCTATGATAGTACGAGGGGGGGGTTTCATATTTTTTTCAACCAACTTTTAACCTAAATCCAATGACATGGTTACATTTGTTGTTGATTTCATGTCGAATTCACAGTTCGTTGACAGCTCAACCAAATGTAAATCAAAACTACTCGTTGAACTGACCCAGTGGGTGAACCTGAATGTCTTTGTTGAGCCCCAATAAATCCCCCAATAAGTTCCAAAAGTCTTGCTGCTACTCTGCAGAATATGTGAATGATATGCAGTTGTGTTTTGCCTCATAGAAACACACAAGTACAGTCAACATCATGTGGAGCTCTCAACAAAATATAAATCCAGCAAATTATATACAATGGCACATAATTGTTGTTTGTTAGCTGGTCTCAACCTCATGTGAGAATGTCTCTATGATATTTTCCACCCACAGTGCACCTGGTGTGAGAGTGAGTCTGTTATAGGAAGAGTAGCCTCTAGAATTCACACCTCTAACACCAAAACCACACTGATGTTCAAGTTTCCAGGCATCATTGTTTGTCTCTGGACATGTTTTGTGTTTGTTGGTTTCATTGCGGATGGCTAAAAGACCACAGTGGAAAATGTCACAGCCCTCTCGTTCTGGAAGCCCTCCCTCCTTATTCAAGCCAAACACAGATGGAACCCCTGGGTCTTATTCCCCTGAATGTGACCCCCTCACCCTTTTCACTATATCCACTGATGTAGCTACTTCTACCCGTTAGGAATAAGAACTTCACTATAACTCCATACGCTTGCTGTTATTCTCAAACAATAGGATATATTTGACTACAAGATATTGGCTGAAGAGTGAGTTTGATTCTCCCCAGTAGTCCACTCTACTGTTAGTTTTGACAATACTGAGTACAGTATTTGAATTTTGAGGGGTCAAGCCTCTCTACTTTTCCAGCTGATTCCTTTACACTTGTGTGTATAAGGTAGTTGTTGTGAAATTGTTAGGTTAGATTACTTGTTGGATATTACTGCATTGTCGGAACTAGAGGCACAAGCATTTCGCTACACTCGCATTAACATCTGCTAACCATGTGTATGTGACAAATAAATCAAATTTGATTTGATAAAACAGAATGAAACATTAGCTCATGTTAGTAAGGGCATATTTGATGATTTAATTGTTTAATGAGATAAAACAGTGAAGGCTAACAAGATAAATAAAATTGGTTGCATAAACCATGACCAATAGACTACAGCATATTAGCAGTATGAATAGATTACAACTGAGAGAGAACATCGATGTGGTTTATAATTATAAGATTTAACACATTGACCTACGTTTTGACTGTGAGACTGGTAAGATAATTATGTTCTAAACTGGTGAAACAGCGGCATCTGGTGAAAGACTACCAGAGCACCATCATGTAAAATGTTCCTTCCTGATGCTGTATCAATTGTAATGTCGTTGACAGAAATGTGACCATGTTCATGTTACACCACTCTGTTATGTCTTACAATGTAACATGTGCTTTGAATTATTCCTTACTCATTGAATAACTAAAAAAACACATCTACTGTCAAGATGAAGTTTCACTACTTTAGACAAATAACAGCTGTTATCACGACAGTGATCATGACAGTGAGCAGTTACATATTGTACAAGTTCTCCTTTTAGCCATTTCTCATGGTCTTGCACAGTTTTCCATTTAGTATTATCAAGCGATCAACACCGTACAGTAGAGTATCACTGGTTTGCCGCTGTGAACACACCAACCAGATTTTTGATCGGTGTGAAGTTCCTCATATCCTTAGAATGGAACAAGGTAAATATTAACAAAACCAATCAAACAATAAACATGTGAAATGCTTGAGTTATTTGAGCTAAATTCCCCTTGAACCACACCCTGTCTGTCACCACTGTATACTGCAGCCAGTGCCGAGTCCATTTCTGTAGTGTTGCCTTTTCCATTCTGCTTCACAACACGAGGACACCACAGAAGAAGCTATTGGGTTAGCTAGAACAGAGAGTTGTACCAACAATACCTACATGACAATTCAATGGTGGGGCCTTTTACTGGAACAGTGGTTTATTTTGGCCTGCCTACCATTTCACATATCAAAATGGTGATCCAGGAAGCATATTTGGATTCTTCCTGGCACTGCACCAACAACTGAATCCTGTCAATAAGAAACTGTGAGTTGACCTCTTATAAGAAATGATTAACAGTGTTCATACATACTATTATCTGATCTTGCTTGTCATATATAAACTTATTTGTGTGTCCTCTATCCTGTCTGATTACCCATCTGTCTTATATAAGTACACAATATGAACTGAGAAACGAACTAGCCTTAATGGCTACTCTTAATCTCTAGCCGGTACAACCAGAAGAGAATGGGCCACCTCTCTGAGCCTGGTTCCTCTCTAGGTTTCATCCTCAGTTCCTTCCTTTTAGGGAGTTTTTCCTGGCCTCTCTGTTTTCACGTCTGCTTTGCTTGCTCTTTGGGGTCTAGGCCGGATAACTGAAAAGCACTGTGACAACTGCTGATGTAAAAAGGGTTTTGTAAAATAATATTGATTGATTGGTTGAATGATACAACTCAGACCAACAGTGAAAAAGTTTTTTAGTTAGAATATTTTATTGTAGAGATGCATGTGAATTTTACATCAATTTACAACAGTCTGATGTATTTTTCCTACATTGCTGGTTGGAGCACCGCACAGCTTCGAAAAAAACTCTTGTTTTCAAACTAGGGAGTTTGTGCACATTTCAGGAGAGGAGATATTATTGTGATGCACGCTTTCTATAGGTCTTGTTAAAGAACCAGTTCAGTCAAAAATGAGTTTTTTCTGTGTTTAATATACAATATTTTCTCCACACTACGAGGTTGGAATAATATTGAGAAAATTATGATAATGCCTTTTTAGTGTAGGAGCTGTTTGAAAAGACAACCTGAAATTTCAGGCTGTTTTTTTAGGATGGAGTTTTGGCCTGCTTAGTGACATCACCTGTCATCACCATGGGGGAAATTGGTTGATAGACCATTAAGAAAGATAGTTCCAAACCTCTCTGCCAATAACAGCTAGTTTTCAGATTTCCCTCCCCACTCAGACCACTCAGTCTTACCAAATTCTTGCTTGAGAAATTGCTCTTAGCCAAGAAGCTATTTTTGTTTCTTTTAATCCATTTTAATTGAAAACAATCACAGTAAGATACTTACAGTTCCTTCAGAAAGTGTATTCACAGCCATTCACTTTTTCCACATTGTGTTGTGTACAAGGGCCTGAATTTAAAATGCTTCCAGACAAACGACACACCTTCTGCCCGCTTTGAGGATAATAAAGTGCCACCGACACGGCCCGCTACCAAGGACTGTGGGCTCTCCTTCTCCGTGGACGACATGAGTAAGACATTTAAACGTGTTAACCCTCGCAAGGCTGCCAACCCAGACGGCATCCCTAGCCGCGTCCTCAGAGCATGCGTAGACCAGCTGGCTGGTGTGTCTACGGACATATTCAATCTCTCCCTATCCCAGTTTGCTGTTACAGAGACTGAAAATAGCTTTTATCTCAAGGCCAACAGACTGTTAAACAGCCATCACTAACACAGTGAGGCTGCTGCCTAGATAAAGACTTTAAATCATTGGCCACTTTAATAAATGGATCACTAGTCACTTTAATAATGTTTACATATCTTGCATTACTCATCTCATATGTATATACTGTATTTTATACCATCTATTGCATCTTGCCAATGCCGCCCGGCCATTGCTCATCCCTATATGTATATAGTCTTATTCCATTCCTTTACTTAGATTGTGTGTATCAGGTGGTTGTTGTGGAATTGTTAGATTACTTGTTAGATATTGCTGCACTGTCAGAACTAGAAGCACAAGCATTTCGCTACACTCGCAATAACATCTGCTAACCATATGTATGTGACCACTACAATTTGATTTGATTAATTTCAGATTTCTTTTTCAATTTTCACTGGCCTACACACAATAACCCATAATGTCAAAGTGGATTTAAAAAAAAAAACGTTTCAATGTCTTGAGCATTCAACCACTTTGTTATACATTTGCTTAACAGGTAACATAATAGGGTTTAACATAATTATTGAATGACAACTAGATAACCCCACACATACAATTATCTCTATGGTCCCTCAGTCGAGCAGTGAATTTCAAAAAAAGAATCAACCACAAAGACAGGGAGGCTTTCCAATGGCTCACAAAGAAGGGCACCTATTGGTAAAAAACAAACAGACATTGAATAGCATGGTAAAGTTATTTATTACACTTTGGATGGTGTATCAATACAACCAGTCACTACAAAGACACAGGCGTCCCTCCTAACTCAGTTGCCGGAGAAGAATGAAACCGCTCAGGGACTTCACCATAAGGCCAAGGGTGACTTTAAAACAGTTACAGAGTTTAATGGCTGTGATAGGAGACAACTGAGGAGGAATCAACAACATTGTAGTTACTCCACAATACTAACCTAAATGACAGAGTGAAAAGAACGAAGCCTTTACAGCAGGGTACCCCAACTGGAGGCACTCAGGCCCCCAAGTTCTGTTTTTTTTGTTTATATATGCATGTATATATATATATATATATATATATATATATATATTTATATATACTGTGGGGAGAACAAGTATTTGATACACTGCCGATTTTGCAGGTTTTCCTACTTACAAAGCATGTAGAGGTCTGTAATTTTTATCATAGGTACAGTACACTTCAACTGTGAGAGACGGAATCTTAAATCTAAATCAAAAATCCAGAAAATCACATTGTATAATTTTTAAGTAATTAACTTGCATTTTATTGCATGACATAAGTATTTGATCACCTACCAACCAGTAAGAATTCTGGTTCTCACAGACCTGTTAGTTTTTCTTTAACTGATTTTTGTCCTCTGACGTCCTTGGGTAGGCAGAGGGAATCTGGAAGGGCATCAAGGAATCTTTGTGTTGTTTGTGAATTTATACCACGACTTTGATGCTCCTTGGTTGGGGTCTGAGCAGATTATTTGTTGCAATTGCAAACGTAATAAAATGGTGGTCCGATAGTCCAAAATTCTGAGGAAAAACATTAAGATCCACAACATTTATTCCATGTGACAAAACTAGGTCCAGAATATGACTGTGACAGTGAGTAGGTCCAGAGACATGTTGGACAAAACCCACTGAGTCGATGATGGCTCCGAAAGCCTTTTGGAGTGGGTCTGTGGACTTTTCCATGTGAATATTAAAGTCACCAAAAATTTGAATATTATCTGCTATGACCACAAGGCCCGATAGGAATTCGGGGAACTCCATGAGGAACGCTGTATATGGCCAAGGAGGCCTGTAAACAGTAGCTATAAAAAGTGATTGAGTAGGCTGCAGAGATTTCATGACTAGAAGCTCAAAAGACGAAAACATATATTTTTTTTTGTAAATTGAAATTTGTTATCGTAAATGTTAGCAACACCTCTGCCTTTGCGGGATGCATGGAGGATATGGTCACTAGTGTAACCAGGAGGTGAGGCCTCATTTAACACAGTAAATTCATCAGGCTGAAGCCATGTTTCAGTCAGGCCAATCACATCAAGATTATGATCAGTGATTAGTTCATTGACTATAATTGCCTTTCAAGTAAGGGATCTAACATTAAATAGCACTATTTTGAGATGTGAGGTATCACGATCTCTTTCAATAATGACAGGAATGGAGGAGGTCTTTATCCTAGTGAGATTGCTAAGGCGAACACCGCCATGTTTAGTTTTGCCCAACCCAGGTCGAGGCACAGACATGGTCTCAATGGGGATAGCTGACTGTGCTAGTGGCAGACTCCACTAAGCTGGCAGGCTGGCTAACAGCCACCTAAATACCTCCTTTTGTTAGTGCGTTTAGTAAACAAATCAAAACTCACGAGGCGCGGTTAAGTTCAGACGAAAAGTTTAAAAAGTTATATTACAGTTCGTAGAAACATGTCAAACAATGTATAGAATCAATCTTTAGGATGTTTTTAACATAAATCTTCAATAATGTTCCAACCGAAGAATTCCTTTGTCTTTAGAATTGCAATGGAACGCAGGTCGCTCTCACGTGAGCGCGCGTGATCAGCTCATGCCACTCTGGTAGTCCCCTGACTCAATCAGCTCTCATTCCCCCCTCCTTCACAGTAGAATCCTCAAACAAGGTTCTAAAGACTGTTGACGTGTAGTGGAAGCCTTAGGAAGTGCAATATGACCCCATAGACACTGTATATTCGTTAGGCAATGACTTGAAAAACTACAAACCTTCAGATTTCCCACTTCCTGGTTGGATTTCTTCTCAGGTTTTTGCCTTTTTATTTATTTTTTATTTATTTATTTATTTCACCTTTATTTAACCAGGTAGGCTAGTTGAGAACAAGTTCTCATTTGCAACTGCGACCTGGCCAAGATAAAGCATAGCAGTGTGAGCAGACAACACAGAGTTACACATGGAGTAAACAATTAACAAGTCAATAACACAGTAGAAAACAAAGGGGGAGTCTATATACAATGTGTGCAAAAGGCATGAGGAGGTAGGCGAATAATTACAATTTTGCAGATTAACACTGGAGTGATAAATGAGCAGATGGTCATGTACAGGTAGAGATATTGGTGTGCAAAAGAGCAGAAAAGTAAATAAATAAAAACAGAATGGGGATGAGGTAGGTGAAAATGGGTGGGCTATTTACCAATAGACTATGTACAGCTGCAGCGATCGATTAGCTGCTCAGATAGCTGATGTTTGAAGTTGGTGAGGGAGATAAAAGTCTCCAACTTCAGCGATTTTTGCAATTCGTTCCAGTCACAGGCAGCAGAGTACTGGAACGAAAGGCGGCCAAACGAGGTGTTGGCTTTAGGGATGATCAGTGAGATACACCTGCTGGAGCGCGTGCTACGGATGGGTGTTGCCATCGTGACCAGTGAGCTGAGATAAGGCGGAGCTTTACCTAGCATGGACTTGTAGATGACCTGGAGCCAGTGGGTCTGGCGACGAATTTGTAGCGAGGGCCAGCCGACTAGAGCATACAAGTCGCAGTGGTGGGTGGTATACGGTGCTTTAGTGACAAAACAGATGGCACTGTGATAGACTGCATCCAGTTTGCTGAGTAGAGTGTTGGAAGCCATTTTGTAGATGACATCGCCGAAGTCGAGGATCGGTAGGATAGTCAGTTTTACTAGGGTATGCTTGGCGGCGTGAGTGAAGGAGGCTTTGTTGCGGAATAGAAAGCCGACTCTTGATTTGATTTTCGATTGGAGATGTTTGAACTCTCTGGAAGGAGAGTTTGCAGTCTAGCCAGACACCTAGGTACTTATAGATGTCCACATATTCTAGGTCGGAACCATCCAGGGTGGTGATGCTAGTCGGGCATGCGGGTGCAGGCAGCGATCGGTTGAAAAGCATGCATTTGGTTTTACTAGCGTTTAAGAGCAGTTGGAGGCCACGGAAGGAGTGTTGTATGGCATTGAAGCTTGTTTGGAGGTCAGATAGCACAGTGTCCAATGACGGGCCGAAAGTATATAGAATGGTGTCGTCTGCGTAGAGGTGGATCAGGGAATCGCCCGCAGCAAGAGCAACATCATTGATGTATACAGAGAAAAGAGTCGGCCCGAGAATTGAACCCTGTGGCACCCCCATAGAGACTGCCAGAGGACCGGACAGCATGCCTTCCGATTTGACACACTGAACTCTGTCTGCAAAGTAATTGGTGAACCAGGCAAGGCAGTCATCCGAAAAACCGAGGCTACTGAGTCTGCCGATAAGAATATGGTGATTGACAGAGTCGAAAGCCTTGGCAAGGTCGATGAAGACGGCTGCACAGTACTGTCTTTTATCGATGGCGGTTATGATATCGTTTAGTACCTTGAGTGTGGCTGAGGTGCACCCGTGACCGGCTCGGAAACCAGATTGCACAGCGGAGAAGGTACAGTGGGATTCGAGATGGTCAGTGACCTGTTTGTTGACTTGGCTTTCGAAGACCTTAGATAGGCAGGGCAGGATGGATATAGGTCTGTAACAGTTTGGGTCCAGGGTGTCTCCCCCTTTGAAGAGGGGGATGACTGCGGCAGCTTTCCAATCCTTGGGGATCTCAGACGATATGAAAGAGAGGTTGAACAGGCTGGTAATAGGGGTTGCGACAATGGTGGCGGATAGTTTCAGAAATAGAGGGTCCAGATTGTCAAGCCCAGCTGATTTGTAAGGATCCAGGTTTTGCAGCTCTTTCAGAACATCTGCTATCTGGATTTGGGTAAAGGAGAACCTGGAGAGGCTTGGGCGAGGAGCAGCGGGGGGGGCGGGGCTGTTGGCCGAGGTTGAAGTAGCCAGGCGGAAGGCATGGCCAGCCGTTGAGAAATGCTTATTGAAGTTTTCGATAATCATGGATTTATCGGTGGTGACCGTGTTACCTAGCCTCAGTGCAGTGGGCAGCTGGGAGGAGGTGCTCTTGTTCTCCATGGACTTCACAGTGTCCCAGAACTTTTTGGAGTTGGAGCTACAGGATGCAAACTTCTACCTGAAGAAGCTAGCCTTAGCTTTCCTGACTGACTGCGTGTATTGGTTCCGGACTTCCCTAAACAGTTGCATATCACGGGGACTATTCGATGCTATTGCAGTCCGCCACAGGATGTTTTTGTGCTGGTCGAGGGCAGTCAGGTCTGGGGTGAACCAAGGGCTGTATCTGTTCTTAGTTCTGCATTTTTTGAACGGAGCATGCTTATCTAAAATGGTGAGGAAGTTACTTTTAAAGAATGACCAGGCATCCTCAACTGACGGGATGAGGTCAATGTCCTTCCAGGATACCCGGGCCAGGTCGATTAGAAAGGCCTGCTCACAGAAGTGTTTTAGGGAGCGTTTGACAGTGATGAGGGGTGGTTGTTTGACTGCGGCTCCGTAGCGGATACAGGCAATGAGGCAGTGATCGCTGAGATCCTGGTTGAAGACAGCGGAGGTGTATTTGGAGGGCCAGTTGGTCAGGATGACGTCTATGAGGGTGCCCTTGTTTACAGAGTTAGGGTTGTACCTGGTGGGTTCCTTGATGATTTGTGTGAGATTGAGGGCATCTAGCTTAGATTGTAGGACTGGCGGGGTGTTAAGCACATCCCAGTTCAGGTCACCTAACAGAACAAACTCTGAAGCTAGATGGGGGGCGATCAATTCACAAATGGTGTCCAGGGCACAGCTGGGAGCTGAGGGGGGTCGGTAGCAGGCGGAAACAGTGAGAGACTTATTTCTGGAGAGAGTAATTTTCAAAATTAGTAGTTCGAACTGTTTGGGTATGGACCTGGAAAGTATGACATTACTTTGCAGGCTATCTCTGCAGTAGACTGCAACTCCTCCCCCTTTGGCAGTTCTATCTTGACGGAAGATGTTATAGTTGGGTATGGAAATCTCAGAATTTTTGGTGGCCTTCCTGAGCCAGGATTCAGACACAGCAAGGACATCAGGGTTAGCAGAGTGTGCTAAAGCAGTGAGTAAAACAAACTTAGGGAGGAGGCTTCTGATGTTGACATGCATGAAACCAAGGCTTTTTCGATCACAGAAGTCAACAAATGAGGGTGCCTGGGGACATGCAGGGCCTGGGTTTACCTCCACATCACCCGCGGAACAGAGAAGGAGTAGTATGAGGGTGCGGCTAAAGGCTATCAAAACTGGTCGCCTAGAGCGTTGGGGACAGAGAATAAGAGGAGCAGGTTTCTGGGCATGGTAGAATATATTCAGGGCATAATGCGCAGACAGGGGTATGGTGGGGTGCGGGTA
The DNA here is from genome assembly GCF_057628025.1 of Oncorhynchus mykiss. Lineage (NCBI taxonomy): Eukaryota > Metazoa > Chordata > Actinopteri > Salmoniformes > Salmonidae > Oncorhynchus > Oncorhynchus mykiss. Next base: position 24,968,557 of record NC_143035.1, on the reverse strand, counting down.
CAGCGGAGGTAAGCCCAGGCACTGGGTGATGATGAGAGAGATTGTATCTCTGGACATGCTGGTTGTAATGGGTGCAGTCACCGCATGTGTGGGAGGTGGGACAAAGGAGTTATCAGGGGTATGAAGAGTGGAACTAGGGGCTCCATTGTGAACTAAAACAATGATAACTAACCTGAACAACAGTATACAAGGCATATTGACATTTGAGAGAGACATACAGCGAGGCATACAGTAATCACAGGTGTTGAGTTGGGAAAGCTAGCTAAAACAGTAGGTGAGACAACAGCTAATCAGCTAGCACAACAACAGCAGGAAAAAAATGGCGTTGACTAGGCAACGGGGCCAACAGGTAAAACAAACAAGCAGAATGGAATACCGTGATTAATGGACAGTCCAGCGTGCATCAGCTATGTAGCCAAGAGATCAGTGTCCAGGGGGCAGCAGTGGATGGGGCAGGGAAGCTGGACTGGCGAGTGTTATCCAGGTTAAAAAAACGAACAATGACTAAATAGCTTGTAGCTAGTTAGCTGGTTAGCTTCTGGGGGTTCTTGAGTGTGTACTAAAAATTAAAAATAATATATATATTCACATTGGGTGAGGCAGGTTTCCGGAAGGTATAAACAAGTTAAAAATCAAAAAGAGATAGAAAGTAAATATGGATCCAGTGAGTGTTTGGGACGCGGCGATTCAGACGGTTAGCAGGCCTGTGCTAACAAGCTAACAGTTTGTAGGCCCGGGCTAAACAAGGTAGCAGTTAGCGGACCGGAGCTGGACAAGCTAGCAGTTAGCAGGCCGAATTAGCAAGCAGGGAGATAGCGAGGGCTAGAGAGTTAGCCTTTGGGGGACGTCGCGATGGGGTGAGTCTGTTTATTCCTCTTCATGCGGTGACATCGATAGACCGGTCGTGGGCCCGGGTATTGTAGCCCAGGAGTATGCTACGGTGGTAGCACAGGTGCGCTGGCCGGGCTAGCTTCAAGCTAAGTGGGTGGAAACGCTAGCCAGGAGTAATCATCCGGGGTTGCAGTTTAGCTAGATAGGTAGTTGTGAAGATCCAGCAGAAAAATGTTCCGTTTGCGGTGGGAATCCGGGGATGAATCCGGGGATGAAAAATAAATAGGTCCGTTATGCTCTGGTTAGAGTCGCGTTGTTCGAACTGGCGAGAGCTTTCCGAGCTAAAGGTTAGCTGATGACCGGTTAGCTGAAGACCGCTAGCATAGCTGGTGGTTAGCTGGCTAGCTTCAGTTGAGGGGTTCCGGTTCCGAAGTAAATATAAATACTTTAGGAAAAATAGCTACATTGGGTGAGGCGGGTTGCAGGAGAGTATTTGGAAGCTTAGGTTTAGCAAAATGTTTTTAAAGAGATATGCGAAGAAAAATATGTAAAAAACGAAAAAGAAACGATATATACAAGGGACACGACACGACAGGACGACTTACTGCTACGCCATCTTGGACACAAAGCCTGCCATATGAGTTCTGTTAAATTCACAGACATCATTCAAACAGTTTTAGAAACTTCATAGTGTTTTCTATCCAAATATACAAATAATATGCATATATTAGCAACTGGGCCTGAGTAGCAGGCAGTTTACTCTGGGCACCTTATACAAGCTACTCAATACTGCCCCCAGCCATAAGAAGTTAAGTGCATTGCTCAAGTGCACATCTACACATTTTTCTTTCAACTTTTTCAGGTTATCTTCATAAATAAAGGTTGTGGGAGTGATAACATTTGCCAAAGTAACTTGGAGCTACAGTACAGGTTCTGTTCCAGACCAAAACTACTGGGTCAAGATGTATTCACCCCACTGCCCAGGTAGAAACTAAATGTGTGATTAGAATTTTACCCAGAAGTCCCTCTTGACTACATTCAACTTATTATGTATTTGGTTACATGAACCCTGTAATGCAGTGGTGGCTGGTGGGTAGAGATATAGGAGGACACGCTCTTTGTAAAGACTGGGTTAGAATATATGGAAAGATATCAAACAAAGAGTTTCCATGTGTTTGATACCTTTTCATTCCAGTCGTTGCAATAAGCATGTCCTCCTATCTCCGCCAACCAGCCTCCTCTGCTCAATATGGCTGTTGTCAATGTGGTGCTTTGGTAATGATAAGGCTCATGTCTTTCTAGTGAAAGAGGTATTCTAGTAATCTCTGCTGGAGATGAGGACATAGCTTTGGAGGTCAATGTGACCAATAAGGAGGGTGATGATGCCCATCAGAGTCATCTGATCATCAAACTCCCTGACTCTCTTTCATTCTCATCATCATACTTCAACCACATTTTAGTAAGTCACTGGCCTTCCATACATTTTTGGTAAAATCATTGTACAGTATACTGGCCTTAGGAGTTAAAATAATGTTAATTAGCCACGATTCTATTCAGGATACTGTAAAATCAATGAAAATATGACCACCCATCTTCTTGATTTCTGAAGTTAAACATCACCAATACCGTAATTGTTCCAGGGTAATAAATAGGTACATTATATATACAAAAGTATGTGGACACCACTTCAAATTACTGGATTTGGCTATTTCAGCCACACCCGTTGCTTACAGGTCCAATTTATGCCCTGCTAGAACTGCCCCTGTCAACTGTAAGTGTTGTTATTGTGAAGTGGAAACGTCTAGGAGTAACAACAGCTCGGCCGCGAAGCGATAGCGTAACCGGCCGCGACCGGGAGGTCCGTGGGGCGACGCACAATTGGCCTAGCGTCGTCCGGGTTAGGGAGGGCTTGGTCGGTAGGGATGTCCTTGTCTCATCGCGCACCAGCGACTCCTGTGGCGGGCCGGGCGCAGTGCGCGCTAACCAAGGTTGCAGGTGTATGGTGTAGCCTCTGACACATTGGTGCGGCTGGCTTCCGGGTTGGATGCGCGCTGTGTTAAGAAGCAGTGCGGCTGGTTGGGTTGTGTATCGGAGGACGCATGACTGTCAACCTTCGTCTCTCCCGAGCCCGTACGGGAGTTGTAGCGATGAGACAAGCTAGTAGCTACTACAACAATTGGATACCACGAAATTGGGGAGAAAAAGGGGTAAAAATTCAACAACAAAAAAATAAATGAATACATAAATTTAAAAGTAGTGCATTACATAGGGAATAGAGTGCCATTTGTGGTGAAGGAATTAAGGTTTAATGTGTTTGTTCTCAGACTGGCCAGGCCCTCCCAGGTCAGCTTTGGAGGAGCTGTAAAGGGAGAGAGCGCCATGAAATCAAAGGACGATATTGGAACCCTTGTGGAGTTGTGTGATTTGTGGTTCAAAATGCTATTGTTCCCTGGTGATTATCGAAATTCTATATGCCTTAGTCCTGAGAGAACACACAGGATTTATAGTATATCCTTTAGTTTCAACACACCTGATGTTACGGTGCGTGAATGAGGACCCAAAAGCGAATTAACGTAAACAGAGCTTCTTTAATAACAAAACAAACGTAGGCTCAGATGGACCGGCAGATTCCGACAGGACAGGACAAGGTTGCAGCAAACATGACGATAGTCTGGTTCAGGCATGACTAACACAAACAAGAATCCGACAAAGACAGGAGCAGGAACAGAGAGAGATATAGAGACCTAATCAGAGGGAAAAAGGGAACAGGTGGGAAAAGGGGTGAACGAGGTAGTTAGGAGGAGACAAGGAACAGCTGGGGGAAAGAGGGGGAGAAAAGGTAACCTAATAACGACCAGCAGAGGGAGACAGGGTGAAGGGAAAGGACAGAAACAAGACACAACATGACAATACATGACAGTACCCCCCCACTCACCGAGCGCCTCCTGGCGCACTCGAGGAGGAAACCTGGCGGCAACGGAGGAAATCATCGATCAGCGCACGGTCCAGCACGTCCCGAGAGGGAACCCAACTCCTCTCCTCAGGACCGTACCCCTCCCAATCAACTAGGTACTGATGACCACGGCCCCGAGGACGCATGTCCAAAATCCTACGGACCCTGTAGATGGGTGCGCCCTCGACAAGGATGGGGGGGGGGGGGGGGGAGACGAGCGGGGGCGCGAAGAACGGGCTTGACACAGGAGACATGGAAGACCGGGTGGACGCGACGAAGATATCGCGGAAGAAGAAGTCGAACTGCGACAGGATTAATGATCTGAGAAATACGGAACGGACCAATGAACCGCGGGGTCAACTTGCGAGAAGCGGTCTTAAGGGGAAGGTTCTGAGTGGAGAGCCAAACTCTCTGACCGCGACAATATCTAGGACTCTTAGTTCTACGCTTATTAGCAGCCCTCACAGTCTGCGCCCTATAACGGCAAAGTGCAGACCTGACCCTCTTCCAGGTGCGCTCGCAACGTTGGACAAAAGCCTGAGCGGAGGGGACGCTGGACTCGGCGAACTGAGATGAGAACAGCGGAGGCTGGTACCCGAGGCTACTCTGAAAAGGAGATAGCCCGGTCGCAGACGAAGGAAGCGAGTTGTGGGCGTATTCTGCCCAGGGGAGCTGTTCTGACCAAGACGCAGGGTTGCGAAAAGAAAGACTGCGTAAGATGCGACCAATAGTCTGATTGGCCCGTTCTGCTTGACCGTTAGACTGGGGGTGAAAGCCGGAAGAGAGACTGACGGAAGCCCCAATCAAACGGCAAAACTCCCTCCAAAATTGAGACGTGAATTACGGACCTCTGTCCGAAACGACGTCTGACGGAAGGCCATGAATTCTGAAAACATTCTCGATGATGATTTGTGCCGTCTCTTTAGCAGAAGGAAGCTTAGCAAGGGGAATAAAATGAGCCGCCTTAGAGAACCTGTCGACAACCGTAAGAATAACAGTCTTCCCTGCTGACGAAGGCAGTCCGGTGACAAAATCTAAGGCGATGTGAGACCACGGTCGAGAGGGAATGGGAAGCGGCCTGAGACGGCCGGCAGGAGGAGAGTTACCGGACTTAGTCTGCGCGCAGACCGAACAAGCAGCCACGAAGCGACGCGTGTCATGCTCCCGGGTGGGCCACCAAAAACGCTGGCGAATGGAAGCAAGCGTACCCCGAACGCCAGGGTGGCCGGCTAACTTGGCAGAGTGAGCCCACTGAAGAACGGCCAGACGAGTAGGAACGGGAACGAAAAGAAGGTTCCTAGGACAAGCGCGCGGCGACGGAGTGTGAGTGAGTGCTTGCTTTACCTGCCTCTCAATTCCCCAGACAGTCAACCCGACAACACGCCCCTCAGGGAGAATCCCCTCGGGGTCAGTGGAGGCTACTGAAGAACTGAAGAGACGAGATAAAGCATCAGGCTTGGTGTTCTTAGAGCCCGGACGATAAGAAATCACGAACTCGAAACGAGCGAAAAACAGCGCCCAGCGCGCCTGACGCGCATTAAGTCGTTTGGCAGAACGGATGTACTCAAGGTTCCTATGGTCAGTCCAAACGACAAAAGGAACGGTCGCCCCCTCCAACCACTGTCGCCATTCGCCTAGGGCTAAGCGGATGGCGTGCAGTTCGCGGTTTCCCACATCATAGCTACGTTCCGACGGCGACAGGCGATGAGAAAAATACGCGCAAGGGTGGACCTTGTCGTCAGAGAGGGAGCGCTGAGAAAGAATGGCTCCCACGCCCACCTCTGACGCGTCAACCTCGACAACGAACTGTCTAGTGACGTCAGGTGTAACAAGGATAGGTGCGGATGTAAAACGATTCTTGAGGAGATCAAAAGCTCCCTGGGCGGAAACGGACCACTTAAAGCACGTCTTGACAGAAGTAAGGGCTGTGAGAGGGGCTGCCACCTGACCGAAATTACGGATGAAACGACGATAGAAGTTCGCGAAGCCGAGAAAGCGCTGCAGCTCGACGCGTGACCTAGGGACGGGCCAATCAATGACAGCTTGGACCTTAGCGGGATCCATCTTAATGCCTTCAGCGGAAATAACAGAACCGAGAAATGTGACGGAGGAGGCATGAAAAGAGCACTTCTCAGCCTTCACAAAAAGACAATTCTCTAAAAGGCGCTGGAGGACACGTCGAACGTGCTGAACATGAATCTGGAGTGACGGAGAAAAAATCAGGATATCGTCAAGGTAAACGAAAACAAAGATGTTCAGCATGTCTCTCAGGACATCATTGACTAATGCCTGAAAGACAGCTGGAGCGTTAGCGAGGCCGAAAGGAAGAACCCGGTATTCAAAGTGCCCTAACGGAGTGTTGAACGCCGTCTTCCACTCGTCCCCCTCCCTGATGCGCACGAGATGGTAAGCGTTACGAAGGTCCAACTTAGTGAAAAACCTGGCTCCCTGCAGGATCTCGAAGGCTGAAGACATAAGAGGAAGCGGATAACAATTCTTCACTGTTATGTCATTCAGCCCTCGATAATCTATGCAGGGGCGCAGGGACCCGTCCTTCTTCTTAACAAAAAAAAACCCCGCTCCGGCGGGAGAGGAGGAGGGGACTATGGTACCGGCGGCAAGAGCTACAGACAAATAATCTTCGAGAGCCTTACGTTCGGGAGCCGACAGAGAGTATAGTCTACCCCGGGGGGGAGTGGTTCCCGGAAGGAGATCAATACTACAATCATACGACCGGTGTGGAGGAAGAGAGGTGGCCCTGGACCGACTGAACACCGTGCGCAGATCGTGATATTCCTCCGGCACCCCTGTCAAATCACCAGGCTCCTCCTGTGAAGAAGAGACAGAGGAAACAGGAGGGATAGCAGACATTAAACATTTCACATGACAAGAGACGTTCCAGGAGAGGATAGAATTACTAGACCAATTAATGGAAGGATTATGACAAACTAGCCAGGGATGGCCCAAAACAACAGGTGTAAAAGGTGAACGAAAAATTAAAAAAGAAATGGTTTCGCTATGATTACCAGAAACAGTGAGGGTTAACGGTAGCGTCTCACGCTGAATCCTGGGGAGAGGACTACCATCCAGGGCGAACAAGGCCGTGGACTCCCTTAACTGTCTGAGAGGAATGTCATGTTCCCGAGCCCAGGTCTCGTCCATAAAACAGCCCTCCGCCCCAGAGTCTATTAAGGCACTGCAGGAAGCTGACGAACCGGTCCAGCGTAGATGGACCGACAAGGTAGTGCAGGATCTTGAAGGAGAGACAGGAGTAGTAGCGCTCACCAGTAGCCCTCCGCTTACTGATGAGCTCTGGCTTTTACTGGACATGAAGTGACAAAATGACCAGCAGAACCGCAATAGAGACAGAGGCGGTTGGTGATTCTCCGTTCCCTCTCCTTAGTCGAGATGCGGATACCTCCCAGCTGCGTAGGCTCAGCACCCGAGCCGGCAGAGGAAGATGGTATAGATGAGGAGAGGGGGGCAACGGAGAACGCGAGCTCCTTTCCACGAGCTCGGTGACGAAGATCAACCCGACGCTCAATGCGAATAGCGAGTTCAATCAAGGAATCCACGCTGGAAGGAACCTCCCGGGAGAGAATCTCATCCTTTACCTCTGCGCGGAGACCCTCCAGAAAACGAGCGAGCAAAGCCGGCTCGTTCCAGCCACTGGAGGCAGCAAGAGTGCGAAACTCAATAGAGTAGTCTGTTATGGATCGATTACCTTGACATAGGGAAGACAGGACCCTGGAAGCCTCCTCCCCAAAAACAGATCGATCAAAAACCCGTATCATCTCCTCCTTAAAGTCCTGATACTGGTTAGTACACTCAGCCCTTGCCTCCCAGATTGCCGTGCCCCACTCACGAGCCCGTCCAGTAAGGAGAGATATGACGTAGGCGACACGAGCAGTGCTCCTGGAGTAAGTGTTGGGCTGGAGAGAAAACACAATATCACACTGGGTGAGGAACGAGCGGCATTCAGTGGGCTCCCCAGAGTAACACGGCGGGTTATTGATTCTGGGCTCCGGAGATTCGAAAGCCCTGGAAGTGGCCGGTGGATCGAGGCGGAGATGGTGAACCTGTTCTGTGAGGTTGGAGACTTGGGTGGCCAGGGTCTCAACGGCATGTCGAGCAGCAGACAATTCCTGCTCGTGTCTGCCTAGCATCGCTCCCTGGATCTCGACGGCTGAGTGGAGAGGATCCGAAGTCGCTGGGTCCATTCTTGGTCGGATTCTTCTGTTACGGTGCGTGAATGAGGACCCAAAAGCGAATTAACGTAAACAGAGCTTCTTTAATAACAAAACAAACGTAGGCTCAGATGGACCGGCAGATTCCGACAGGACAAGGTTGCAGCAAACATGACGATAGTCTGGTTCAGGCATGACTAACACAAACAAGAATCCGACAAAGACAGGAGCAGGAACAGAGAGAGATATAGAGACCTAATCAGAGGGAAAAAGGGAACAGGTGGGAAAAGGGGTGAACGAGGTAGTTAGGAGGAGACAAGGAACAGCTGGGGGAAAGAGGGGGAGAAAAGGTAACCTAATAACGACCAGCAGAGGGAGACAGGGTGAAGGGAAAGGACAGAAACAAGACACAACATGACAATACATGACACCTGATTCAAGTATATTCTACTACTCAAAATCAAGCCCATGATTACAGCAGTTTCAGTTGTATCACCTATATTAGTACTGGGCTGTAACAATAACTTTCACACCCTGTGGGTTTCCAAGGATCAGGATTTATATACATTGCCTTAGACCTTTCATGTCATCATGTCCACTGGTCATTTTGATTTACTTGGATTTGTTTACAGGGCAAGGCCAGTAGTCAATGTCAGAGAGGATTTACAGAGCACTGTGACAAACTTATGCAATGCGTTCTCTTCCAAAAGCTGTCAACTATGCCTTCGAGGCTGACGCTGAGACGAGCAAACAGGCGTTCCTCCAGGATGCAGTTTATTTGTCAAAGGTAGCTCTCCTTTTGAAAGTTTTTTATGGGAGTGAAATTGGATGACAACTGGAGGTCTACTTTGTCAGTTGGAGCTACAGTATGTTTAGCCTGGCATCTGTCAAGGTACAGCTACATGGATAAGACAGAGATCTATTATGGTACAATACAGCTACGTAGATTACAGACAGGCTTCTATCGTGGTACAGCTACATAGATAGATAACAGACAGGCATTGATTCTGGTGGTCCTGGTAGGTATGGATAAGTATTTCAAAATAATAGGGATAGTGGTACGTATCTCAAAATATAACCCGTCATGGTAATTGGTGATTTGAATATAGATAGCTATAAATCCAATGGTTTGGCTGACAATAGGAAAATAATAGCAGTTGTTTGGACATGGCTAAAGGAGAACAATTACCATATTTATTGTTTACAGGAAACTCCTTCGATATCTTCTGACGAGGGTGCATAGGAAACATTTTAAAATCTATTTCTGTCAAAAAGTGTTATGATCCTACTGAAAAACAGTTTAGATCTTAAGGGGCAATCCATTAAAATAGATCCTCAAGGAAGATGGATTGCCCTAATATATATTACTTGATGATACGCCGATGTGGCTCATAAATCTATATGGACCCAATAATGATGATCCAAACTTCTTTCTACAGACTATCAGTAACATTTCAACTATCTACTCACCCTTACCCTAACCCTAAATAACTGTAACCCTAGCAAGAAGTTGCTTATCAACAGATAGTTTGTGATAATATGACACGTGTCTAAAGATGAACTATCCGGATTATACAAATAAAGTGTGACCAAATACTTATAATATTCTAATTAGTCTCCAGGATACAAATAATGATATTATAATGGTAGGGGACTACAACACAGATTTGATGCAGATGCACAGCAATAGACTGTAAAGGCAATCATACTACTAACTATCACCCCTGGTGCTCAAAGAAATAACGAAGATTATGGACACCTTGGAATTGACTGATATTTGGAGGCTTTAAAAAAAACTGGATCTTGTGAGATATACTTGGAGGAGACTTAATCAAGCTAGCTGGATTTATTATTTTCTGGTATCCTTTTCTATGGTGCCAAAAGTGAAAAAAAGTATTGATTGTAGGATTGAATGTGTCAACTTATATCCCTCCAGATAACTATGAAAGGCTTTCCACAAGGAAGGGGATATTGGACATTTTCATCAGGATTTATTGACTGACAGTACTTTCTTAACAAAAACAAAGAAATTCATAACAGATTTTTCCTGCACAATACAGGTTCAGCGGATCCACATATTGTATGGGATGCCTTTCAATGTGCCTTAGAGGCCACTCAATTCTGTTTTCATCCCTAAAACAAAAATGGTTTAGATCAGCAGAGAAATTATTTACAACAAACAGAAATAGAAAAACGAACATTACGCATCCATGATGTTGATGAATGTACTACTGAAACACTGAATAATCTAGATATGAAAAGATCGGGATTCATTTATCTAAAAAACAGAGCAAATTGGATGGAGAATGGCAAAAAAAATCACACGTTTTTTCTTAAACTTTTCAACACTAGAAACACAATCAAAAAGAAGAAAAAGAAAAAATGTTAAAGATGGAGAAATCCTTATCTCACCAAAGGAGATTTTGAATGAAGAAGTAAAATATTTTTAACAAATGTTCTCTCGTCAAGATCTTCCAAACTCACTTGATGATAGCTTTTGTGATTTCCTTCTAAAAAATCGGAGAAAAAATAAATATTGTGATGGCCTAATTACGCAGGACCGACAACAGTTAGCAATTGATTAATTTCAGACAGAGAAAACCTCTGGTCTCAATCCAATAGAGATACTGTACATCACTTTTTATGAACTACTGAAAGATCCACTACTATGATCTTTTAATTACTTGTGTGTATATATACTGAACAAAAATATAAATGCAACATGTATTTCCCATGCTTCATGAGCTGAAATAAAAGAAATCGTAGAAATGATACATTATCTCAAATGTTGTTTGTATCCCTCTTAGTGAGCCTTTCTCCTTTGACAAGATAATCCATCCACCTGACAGGTGTGGCATATCACAAAGCTGATTAAACGGCATGATCATTATACAGGTGCACCTTGTATTGGGGACAATAAAAAGCCACTCTAAAATGGGCAGTGTTGTCGCATAACACAATGCTACAGATGTCAAGTTTTGAGGGAGCGTGCAATTGGCATGCTGAGTGCAGGAATGTGCAGCTGAACTGTTGCCAGAGAATTGTATGTTTATTTCTCTACCATAAGGCACCTCCAAAGTCGTTTTAGAAACCTGCGTACTCACTAGACATGTCAGAGCATGTTTGGGATGCTCTGGGTCGTCGTGTATGACAGCGTTTTCCAGCTTCCATCAATATAAATAAACTTTGCACCACCATTGAATAGAAGTGGGACAATATTCCACAGGCCACAATCAACGGCCTGATCAACTCTATGTAAAGGAGATGTGTCGCACTGCATGAGGCAAATGGTGGTCACGCCGGATACAGGTATCTTTTTAGCCCTCTATTGATGGGGTCATGATAGGGGCTGCACCAAATGTTTGATCTATAATCGTCGATGGAAGGATCGGACCAAGGTGCAGCGTGGTAAGGGTACATTTTAATTTATTAAATGAACACCCAAAAAACAACAAATACAAAACAAAACGTCTAGTAGGGCTAAACAGCACGGTACCAAAAACAAGATCCCACACTCTACAGGTGGAAAAAGGCTGCCTAAGTATGATCCCCAATCAATTAACAATATATATATACATTATAAGGTTTTTAAATTGTTCCACCGTCTATTCTAAGTCTCTGCCTCTTATAAAGAAATGGTCTGTGAAATGTGTGAAATATTTTATGGGGTCTCTGAGGAAGCACTTCAAAGATAAACATAGAGCCCTGCAGGGGAGTAAAAGAGATAAGAGGCTAGTCAGACATACCTCTATAAATCAACTTGGGGGAGTGGACATTTATTGCTGAGGCTTTAGAAAACACTGGGACTATTGTCAGGAGAAACATCAGTTGTATCTGTGATGTTTGATCTTTGACTTCTGTCTACAACTGTATTTTGATTAAAATTGTTATGAATTATAAGTGGACATTTTGAGTGTTCCTTATTTGTTAAGTAAATAAAACGGAGCACAGAAAAACGGAACCAACGTTATCACCATACCTGTTTATTGTGGCCGTTGAAATGTTAGCGATAAAAATCTGATCCAGTGATAACATTAAGGGGCAAAAAAATGCATTGGTTAGAGACAAAATAATTAATGTATGCTGATTCAAGTTTTCTCTTGAATCCTCAATCTTCAACCTTGAAGGGCCTTATTGAGGTTTCTGTTGACTAAAACTCCACTGTGATAAGTGTACTATTTTACGTTATGGGTGTCTAAAAGATACAAACTTTAAATTGCCATGTGGTCTCCTAATTAAATAGGTGGATGATGAAGTTGTTGTGCTTGGTGTACATCCTGGAAAAGTCTAACGATTTTGCAACTATTAACTTTGATAGGAATTTGGTCAAATAGATACAGTAGGATCTTGAAGCATTGGAGAGGGAAAGACCTGTCCATCTACGGCATAATTACCCTGCTTAATTTCCTAGTAGTTTACATATCTATTCACTGCTCTACCGATTCCAGGATATTCTTTTTTCCAAGTAATGTGAGCATTTGTTTTTTAGTTTTTTTAATCTGGGGTTAAAAATATCAAATATTAAGGAATTAACCTCTCACTTAAAGCCTCCATTATACCTAAATTATATCTACAGTAAATCCAAACTGTCTTTCCAGCAGACTACTAAAAGAGGCACATCCAATGTTCAAAAGGGGTCTCTTTGCCATTATGCAGATTAAAACAAACCATTTCTGGTGGGTTGACAATGGAACCGTGTTTAAAGTATCCTACTTTTTAAATTAAGCCATACAGAGTTTGTTACAATTCCAATTTTGTCCTCCAGACAGAACAAATATTACAGAAAATAATATGGCTGTACTGATAGAGGAAAGACCAATTTTGGGGGGGAAGTATAAGCAAGGTGTCATGTTTATGAATGACATTGTAAATAAGGCCGGTAAAATGTTGTCACACAAGCAATTAACAAAGGTGTATGAAGATGTATGCTCAAGACAACAGTTAATTCATTGTCTGGGGCATCATCGGACTGAGCTTATTTTCATTGACAATGCCACCAGCCATACCGCTCTTTCTGTGAGTGATTTCCTGCAAGCCAGGAATGTCAGTGTTCTGCCATGGCCAGCGAAGAGCCCGGATCTCAATCCCATTGAGCACGTCTGGAACCTGTTGGATCGGAGGGTGAGGGATAGGGCAATTCCCCCCCAAAAATGTCTGGGAACTTGCAAGTGCCTTGGCGGATGAGTTGGGTAACAGCTTACAGCAAGAACTGACACATTATTCCATTTTTGTAAGACACATGTCTGTGTCTGTGAGACACATGTCTGTGAGTTTATAACAAACTCATCGCAGCACTGCAACAAAAATGGAGGAGGCATTTATTCAAAAGCAAAAGGAATTAATTAGTTTGTCTGCCGCCAGTCAAAAACTATGCACGGCGTAGCCCTTCATACGCGTACTCGTATGGGTTTAAAATGTCAGATTTGAGCATTGATAAATGCCTAAATTGAAACGCTGTTGCTGTACATGACGTCATAGCACTGGCTCTGCGCTTTACAGCGCTGTATCGGTTTTGACAGACAACCATTTTAAACTTGAGCACCTAGCATGACGGCAAGTTGCCCCCATCCCTCCCGCTAATTGGGCAACTTTTGCACATTTTTGGTTGTCTGATGGATGGAAATGCTGTACATTTAAGATAACTATGTATTTGGAAAGATGAGATGTTGAGAATTATAATAAATACCACTTTGATATCATAGAAGCTAGTCAAATACCCATGAGTCCTGGAGACACCAGTTAGTCCTCTCACTCAAATCCTTGAAACTTTTTTGTCTTATTTTGCACTAAATCAACCCATTTGTCAAATATGTTGCTTTCATCAAAAAGTGAAGGATTTAATCACCCCACTAATACTTGTGATGGATTTGTTGCCTTTTTTATGTTGTCTGTTTCTTAGAAACTGCTTGACCGATCTACACCAAATTTGGCGTGAAGCATTAAGGGCAGTAGTTATCTTCCCAGCATATTTTTCATGAATGTAGCTCAAACAAAATGGTCGCTATAAGGAAACTGCTGGTGGCACTTTTGTAAGGTGGCTGCAACGCCCCCTGGGTACCAAATCTGTGATGGCCCAATATCTAAATCTTTTCAGGATAGATAAACCTACCTAATGTGCCAAATTTGATGCTTTTAACACAAACTGAACAATGCATTTTCTTAGCCATCCCACTAAAAGGAAATATTCCCAAACAAAACCAAGCTCAAGAATCCTTAAGAGAATCAAAACATTTTCCAGCAGTATTGTTAGTTAGTCATTACTAAGGCCCTGCACAAGATGTCACAGGAACATATAAAAGTAAAACTGTCCAAAACTAAAGTGCCTTCGGAAGGTATTCAGACCACTTGACATTTTCTCAGTACTTTCTTGAAGCACATTTTGGTAGTGATTACAGCCTCGAGTCTAATTGGGTATGACACTACGAGCTTGGCACACATGTATTTGGGGAGTTTCTCCAATTATTCTATGCAGATCATCTCAAACTCTGTCAGGTTGGATGGTTACTTGAACTCTGTGAAGCCACAATTTGGGCTGCAATTTCTGAGGCTGGTAACTCCAATTAACTTTTCCTCTGCAGCAGAGGTAACTCTGGGTCTTCCATTCCTGTGGCAGTCCTCATGAGAGCCAGTTTCATCACAGCACTTGATGGTTTTTGCGACTGCACTTGAAGAAACTTTCAAAGTTCTTGAAATGTTCCATATTGACTTTCATGTCTTAAAGTAATGATGGACTGTTGATTCTCTTTGCTTAATTGAGCTGTTATTGCTGCAATTTGGACTTTACCAAACCTTGTCACAACACAACTGACTGGCTCAAACACATTAAGAAGGAAAGAATTTCCACAAATTAACTTTTAACAAGGCACACTAGTTAATTGAAATGCACTCCCGGTGACTACCTCATGAAACTGGTTGAGAGAATGCCAAGAGTGTGCAAAGCTGTCATCAAGGAAAAGGGTGGCTATTTGAAGACTTTCAAATATAAAATATATTTTGATATGTTTAACACTTTTTTGTTACTACGAGATTCTATATGTGTATTGACCCGATTGGGGGAGGAAGAACAAACTTCCATTTAAGAATGATGGAGACCACGGTGTTCTTGGGGACCTTCAATGCTGCAGAAAGTTGTTGGTGCCCTTCCCCAGATCTGTGTCTCGACATAATCCTGTCTCGGAACTCTACAGACAACTCCTTCTTGTGGCGTGGTTTTTGTTTTGCCATGCACAGTCAACTGTGGGACCTTATATAAACAAGTGTGTGTGTCTTTCCAAATCATGTCCAATCAATTGAACTTACAACAGCTGAACTCCAATCAAGTTTTAGAAACATTTCAAGGATGATCAATAGAAACAGCAGGCACCAGAGCTCAATTTCAAGTTGAGGGGTCTGAATACTTATTTAATCATACATTTGCAAAATTGTCTATAAACCTTTTCTCGCTTTGTCATTATGAGGTATTGTGTGTAGATTGATGAGACAAATATATAATTTAACACATTTTAGAATAAGGCTGTAACGTAACAAAATGTGGAAAAAGTCAAGGTGTCTGAATGCTTTCCAAATGCACTGTATGGGCGATACCATACTTTCGATACCCTTGGACACCATAGACCCTTTGGTAGAAGCACTGCACTCTACTACTAAGTTGCTGTGGATAACAGGGTCCACCAAGTGACAAATGTAAATGCACAATGCCAACATTGACAGCTTAAAAAGGCCCTACTTGTCCTTCTCAGTGGTGCATGACATCGAAGCCCCGAATATGAAAAAGTCCAAAGTCCAAAGATCATACCTGAGTTTCCTAGTCATAATCAAGAGCTGGATGTGCAGCCGAGAACCTGTCACTTTTCACCATGTTACACTACCACTTAATACAATTGATCTCCTGTTGCAGAAATACAATAATTGTATTATTGGACCACTCTATATGGCATATAAACACGAAGTACACTGTACCAGACGTGAGTACTATTGCTCACTAATCTTTTACCAAAAAATGTCACAGGAGCTCATAAAAATAGGAGCCACTGATGTGTTTTTTCTATACTGCAAAATAGGGTGGTACAACATACAATGTGTGACCGCGCACCTACGCTAAGCACAGATGGCAAACCAAACATAAATCCTTTCTTACAAACTTTCAACATACAGTAAAAAAAAATAATAATAATTTAATCCCTCACCACAGATCCAATGACATTGACAAAGTAGATAAAACATGAATAAAAACCGTATAAAACATTTAACATACCCAGTGATGAGTTATAAACTTTAAATATTGTTAATTATCAGGTATCCTATTGGAATATTGAGTACCATAGTCAAGTTTCTATACCACAAGTCAATGGTTATATGTAGGCGGAATGTATTGAGTAAAGGAAGAGCAATTACAGGCACTGATAAGGGTGGAGAGATGTGGTTTAGTGAGGAAGGGAGTCAAGGTCAGGTCAGGTCACATTAAGGAGGAGGAACAGTATATGGCCCGCATCACTTAATTTCCTGCCTAGCGATAAAGGTCTAATGTTTAGAGAGAAGGAGGACGTCACCCAAATTGGGGTGTGTATATATATATATATATGTATAGATTTACACTACCACTGGTGGAACCATGTCTTTGTCTGTGCAGCTGTATAACCCAATTGGTGAATGAACTTGGTTTGAGCTTTACTTATCGTCAGTGAAAAAACAAGAAACGTTGATAAGACACACAGTGTTACTTTAAGGACAAAGTGTAATGTCTATCTATTAGATATTAACTAAACATCTGAATGCCCTTTATTATAGAACTGCTATAAAACACATTTCAAATTGGATCATTCAAAACGTTTTTGAATATGTGGGTGTGTTTTAAAAAAAACAGCAGATGGTGACCGTGGCTAGTTAATTGAATCTAGGGGGCACTATTTTCATTTTTGGAAAAATAACGTTCCCAAAGTAAACGGGCTATTTTGTCAGGACAAGATGCTAGAATATGCATATAATTGACAGCTTAGGATAGAAAACACTCTAAAGTTTCCAAAACTGTAAAAAATATTGTCTGTGAGTATAACAGAACTGATATTGCAGGTGAACGCCTGAGAAAAATCCAATCAGGAAGTGACTCTTATTTAGAAACCTCTGCGTTCCTATGCGTCCATATTGAGCAGTGAATGAGATATCAACCAGATTCCTTTTTCTATGGCTTCCCTAATGTGTCCAGTGTCACAATACATAGTTTCAAGCTTTTATTTTGAAAAATTAGCCTGAACGTCAACATTGCGTCAGTGGTCGCAGGAGTCTCTCAGAGTGTTTTGTGCGTAAGGGACAAATGCGGCCATTGTTTCTCTCTTTCCTACTAAGAAGCCATTTGTCCCGGTTGATATATTATCGAATAGATATTTGAAAAACACCTTGAGGATTGATTATAAACAACGTTTGCCATTTTTCTGTTGATATTATGGAGCTAATTTGGAATATTTTTCGGCGTTGTCGTGACCGCAATTTCCAGTCGAATTCTCAGCCAAACGTGAAGAACTAACGGAGTTATTTCAGCTACAAAAATAATATTTGGGGAAAAAAGGAACATTTGCTATCTAACTGGGAGTCTTGTGAGTGAAAACATCCGAAGCTCATCAAAGGTAAACGATTGAATTTGATTGCTTTTCTGATTTTCGTGACCAGGTTGCCTGCTGCTAGCTAGGCATAATGCTATGCTAGGCTATCGATAAACTTACACAAAAGCTTGCCTTGCTTTGGCTGTAAAGCATATTTTCAAAATCTGAGATGACAGGGTGATTAACAAAAGGCTAAGCTGTGTTTCAATTTATTTCACTTGTGATTTCATGAATATGAATATTTTCTAGTAATATTTTTGTACGTTGCGTTATGCTAATTATTGTCAGTTGATGATTACGCTCCCGGATCCGGGATGGGTAGTTACAAGAGGTTTTAAACATGCAAATTTTGTCTATCAAATCCAATCAAATGTTATTTGTCACATACACATGTTCAGCAGATGTTCATGTGGGTGTAGCTACATTCTTGTGTTACACAACGTAAAAGTAAAAGAATGGAATTAATGAATATATAAATATTAGAATGAGCAATGTCGGAGTGATATAGACTAAATACAGTATCATAGAACACAGTAAATACATATGAGATGAGTAAAGCAAAAATATGTAAACATTATTAAAGTGACTAGTGTTCCATTATTAAAGTGGCCAGCGACTTCAAGTCTATGTACAGTTGAAGTCGGAAGTTTACATACACTTAGGTTGGAGTCATTAAAACTTGTTTTTCAACCACTTCACAAATGTCTTGTTTTGGCATGTCGGTTAGGACATCTACTGTGTGCATGACACAAGTAATTTTTCCAACAATTGTTGATTATTTCACTTATAATTCACTGTATCACAAGTCCAGTGGGTCAGAAGTTTACATACACTAAATTGACTGTACCTTTAACCAGCTTTGAAAATTCCAGAAAATTATGTCATGGTTTTAGAATTGAAATAATTTGAGTCAATTGGAGGTGTACCTGTGGATGTACAGTTGAAGTCGGAAGTTTACATACACCTCAGCCAAATACATTTAAACTCCGTTTTTCACAATTCCTGATATTTATTCCTAATAAGAATTCCCTGTCTTAGGTCAGTTAGGATCACCACTTGATTTTAAGAATGTGAAATGTCAGAATAATAGTAGAGAGAATGATTTATTTCAGCTTTTATTTCTTTCATCACATTCCCAGTGGGTCAGAAGTTTACATACACTCAATTAGTATTTGGTAGCATTGTCTTTAAACTGTTTAACTTGGGTCAAACATTTTGGGTAGCCTTCAACAAGCTTCTTACAATAAGTTGGGGGAATTTTGGCCCATTCCTCCTGACAGAGCTGGTGTAACTGAGTCAGGTTTGTAGGCCTCCTTGCTCGCACACAATTTTACAGTTTCTATAGGATTGAGGTCAGGGCTTTGTGATGGCCACTCCAATACCTGACTTTGTTGTCCCTAAGCTCTTTCTGGATAGCGGGTTCCGCTAGCGGAACATCTGGCCCACAGCCAGTGCAATTGCAGGGGGCCAAATTCAAACAACAGAAATCTCATAATTAAAATTCCTCAAACACACAAGTATTATACACCATTTAAACATCTTGAAGCAATGCGGCAGTATTTTGATGTTTGGATAAAAAACGTTCCCAAAGTCAACTGCCTATTTCTCAGGCCCAGAAGATAGAATATGCACATGCATATTGGATAGAAAACAGTTTACCGTCCAGTTGAAATATTATTGATTATTTATTGTAAAAACAAACTGAGGATTGATTATAAAAAAACGTTTGACATGTTTCTACGAACTTTACGGATACTATTTTGAATTTTCGTCTGCCCGTCGTGACCTGCACGAGCCTGTGGATTACTCAACAAAACGTGCCAACCAAATGGATGTTTTTGGTTGGATATAAAGAGAATCTTTAAGGAACAAAACAAACATGTATTGTGTAACTGAGAGTCTCGTGAGTGCAAACATCCGAAGATCATCAAAGGTAAGCGATTAATTTTATTGCTTTTCAGACTTTCGTGACCAATCTACTTTGCTGCTAGCTGTTTGTAATGTTTTGTCTGCTGAAAGCTGTCCTCACATAATCGCATGGTTTGCTTTCACCGTAAAGCTTTTTTGAAATCTGACATGCCAGGTGGATTAACAACAAGCTAAGCTGTGTTTTGGTATATTGAACTTGTGATTTCATGAAAATAAATAAATAAATATTTTTAGCAATTTAATTTGAATTTGGCGCACTGCAATTCACCGGATGTTGACGAAAATGATCCCGCAAAAGGGATTGGTGCGCCAAGAGGTTTTAATGCCCAAATAACATGCAAAAAAATATTATGTCAATTATATGAATAATATAAATATAGTGCCAGTCAAAAGTTTGGACACGCCTATTCATTCAAGGGTATTCTTTATTTTTACTATTTCTACATTGTAGAATAATAGTGAACACATCAAAACTATGAAATAACACATGGAATCATGTAGTAACCAAAAAAGTGTTTAACACATCAAAATAGATTTGATATTCTTCAAAGTAGCCACCCTTTGCCTTGATGACATATTTTCAAACTCTTGGCATTCTCTCAACAAGCTTCATGAGGAATGCTTTTCCAACTGTCTTGATGGAGTTCCCACATATGCCAAGCACTTGTTGGCTGCTTTTCCTTAACTCTGCGGTCCAACTCATCCCAAACCATCTCAATAAGGTTGAGGTTGGTTGATTGTGGAGGCCAGGTCAACTGACCAGGTGACTACTTCATGAAACTGTTTGAGAGAATGCCAAGAGTGTGCAAAGCTGTCATCAAGGCAAAGGGTGGCTACTTTGAAGAATTTAAAATATATGATGATTTATTTAACACTTTTTTTGTTACTACATGATTCCATATGTGTTATTTCAAAGTTTTGATGTCTTCACTATTATACTACTATGTAGAAAATAAAGAAAAACCCTGGAATGAGTAGGTGTGTCCAAACTTTTTACTGGTACTATATATATTAGGAACTTAGTCATGGTCTCAACTTACTGTTGTCAGCTAACAAATTAGTTTAGCAACCAGCTGTCTAAACTTGTTACTATGCTTCTGCGTCTGCAATGCTTGCTCAGATATAATATTAAAAATTGCAAACATTTCCCCCCACCCTATGTCAAAATGTTTACAATTACGGGAAATGAACTGTAAAACATCACATTTTCTTATCCGCCCCATGGCAAAATGAGTAGAAGCGAGAAACTGTGGCCGCTCATGAGTTCAGATTTTTGGGGCCAAATCTACACTGAATCACCAAGAAGACCGTAAATATTCTTGAGTGGTCGAATTACAGACTTAAATCTGCTTGAAAATCTATGGCAAGACATGAAAATTGTTGTCCAGCAATGATCAACAGTCAATTTGACAGATCTTGAAGAATTTTGAAAATAATAATGGGCCAATGTTGAACAATCCAGGTCTGGAAAGCTGTTAGAGACTTATCCAGCTGTAATCGCTGCTAAAGGTTATTGTAACAATTATTGAACCAGGGGGTTGAAAACTTATGTAATCAAGATACTTTAGGTCATGTTGTGTACGTGGACACCTGCTCGTCGATCATCACATTCCAAAATCATGAGCATTAATATGGAGTTGGTCCACCCTTTGATGCTATAACAGTCACCACTCTTCTGGGAAGGATTTTCACTGGATGTTGGAACATTGCTGTGGGGACTTGCTTCCAATTAGCCTCAAGAGCATTAGTGAGGTTGGGCACTGATGTTGGGCAATTAGGCCTGGCTTGCAGTCGGCTTTCCAATTCATCCCAAAGGTGTGCGATGGTGTTGAGGTCAGGGCTCTCTGTTCTTCTGGCATCCACCAAACCCAGATTTGTCCATCGGGCTGCCAGAGGGTGAAACGGAATTCATCACTCCAGAGAATGTGTTTCCACTGCACTTTACACCACTCCAGCTGATACTTGGCATTGCGCATGGTGATTTTAGGCTTATGTGCGACTGCTCGGTCCTGGGAACCCATTTCCTGAAGCTCCCGACAAACAGTTATTGTGCTGACGTTGCTTTCAGAAGCAGTTTGTAACTCGGTAGTGAGTGTAGCAACCGAGGACAGACGATTTTACGAGCTAAAAACTTCAGCAATTGGCAGTCCAATTCTGTGAGCTTGTGTCGCCTACCACTTTGCAGCTGAGCCGTTGTTGCTCCTAGATGTTTCCACTTCACTCTTAATAACTATTTAATCAAACTGTATATTTAACAAGTTTACCAAGGTCTTAATTTTCTCCTCACACAAGTTTTTGAATTCAATTTTTTCACACCGGATGCTTTATCTGGACATAGATCCCCCCCCCTCCAAAAAAAAAGACACCTAAGCAACATTATGCCTTCTCATTGCAGTCACTGTACTCTTAATATACAGGAGAATGATCTCCTTATGTTGAGGATAGACGAGTTTCAAGCTCCGCTTCAGACACAATCGTTACGCAAGGGCAATTTAAGTGTAGGAAAGGATGATACATCATCTGTGCCACCAGTAAATGTAGGTAGTAGTGTTAATCCCCATGCACAGTCCACGCTGCCGGACAATTTTCTCATGGCTTCTGGAAAGAAATTGTTATGGAAAATGGGATGTTTGTGCTTTTCTAATAAACAATTTCTAGGTTCATGCAAGTGACTGATTGATGAAGCCTGGGAGGAATCTTTACTATCAGTATTAGCAATTTGACAGTACGTCCAGAACATTGTTTTGAGAACTGAAAGGGGAGTCAGTTTCAAGGTCTCATAATGGAGAGAAGAAGCCTTGTGAGGTATTGGTCTGTCACACGCATGAACCAAACATTGAGGATGAATTCATTATGAATAATGACTAAGCTAAAACATGCAAATATAACTTGTCTCTTACAGCAGTACCTCAGAGAACTAACGCGACTGCTCCGACAGAGCTTCTGATCAACCTGTACTGAGTGTGCAAAGGTTGTTGTAACCTCTCCAGCTTGCTGATAAAAAAAATATATGATTAATTTAAATTTGACTTCAGGTGTTCCTGGTGGTAATTTCCATGACAAAATGCTTGCGGCATGCTCAACCAGTGTCGCTAATCCGGCCGATATAAACTTGTAACCAGTTTTCCCCACTAAGCATCCAGTAGGAGTCAGAGCTCAAGCCTTCTCAGGTCTCTCCTCTACCCGCTATGGGGTCTGATCCTCCGAAGCCTACCACCATTAGCTCTGACGAATTGAAAACCCTAGTCATTGTCGACTTCATTACCCACAATATTAGACATCTAAAGAATCACCCAGCAATCATACATTGTTTTCCACTGGACAGGGCTAACGACGTAAAAGCTTATCTGAAGATGGTACTGGCTGAGACTAAAACTGGCGAGTGTAGTTTTTGATATTGTTATACACGTCGGCACCAACAATGTTAGGATGAAACAGTCAGACGTTACCAAAGAATCATTCAGCAATATACATTGTTTTCCAGTGGACAGGGCTAACAGCATAAAGATGAATCTGAAGATGATGCTGCCTGAGACTAAAACTTGCAAGTTTACATAGGGATATTGATATCACGTCGGCATCAACAATTTTAGGATGAAACAGTCAGACGTCACCAGGCACAACATAACTTCAACGTCTAACTTAGCTAGAAAGGTGTGTTGGCATCAAGTAATTGTCTCTGGCCTCCTCCCGCATGACTCACAATGACAACGTGAACGATATTGGTCGACAGTCTACTGGATGGGGCATTATATGTTCCTTCATTCATTGCATTCCTATCTCCTTTCTATAATATCTCTGGCAACGGCACCATGCAATGCACCCTGGACTAAAGAGGCAGACAAATAGAAACTGCGTTAAATTACACATTTTTCAAGGTAGGAATATCCCCAAAATATGATCAATGGCTCATTTGAGAGAAGACATCCTCCCAAAATATGACATCAGCCAGTATTGAAATCTGACACGTATGCAACAAATTTGCAACCTATCTTCCATGTTCTCTAATAGGGCTGGGAATTGCCAGAGACCTCACAATTTTTATTTATTTTTTATTTTACCTTTATTTAACCAGGCAAGTCAGTTAAGAACAAATTCTTCTTTTCAATGACGGCCTAGGAACAGTGGGTTAACTGCCTGTTCAGGGGCAAAACGACAGATTTGTACCTTGTCAGCTCGGGGATTTGATCTTCCGGTTACTAGTCAAACGCTCTAACCAATAGGCTACCCTGCCGCCCCAATACGATATTTTTACCATACTTAGGTAATGTCTGGATATTTTTTTGCGATTTGATACAGTGATTTGATTGAGATTCAATGTTCAAAACATATTGCTCACCATATAGTATGTATTCTGCAGAGGGACAAGAGCCATGAAAAAACTGTTTTTGATCAGTAATGGAAATAAATGGCTCCTTATTTAAAAAGAAGATGGAGAACAAACTATGAAGGCAAAATACTGGAGTTTTGGTGCAGGTATAGCCAACAGCGCAAAAATAATATTGCGATAGTCAAAACAATACGATATGATATATCGTCAAAAGTAATATTCTGATACATAACTGTATAGGTTATTTCCCCTATCACTATAATCTAATATGTTAAGACAAGCTAAGACCATGGTATTTATTTAAAGGCCCAGTGATTTTTCTGTGTTTTAAATATATTTCCACACTGGAGTTTGAATAATACTGTGAAACTGTGAAAATTATGATAATATCCTTTTTGTGTAAGAGCTGTTTGAAAGTCCTAGCAACATTTTTATCACTGTAAGGTACCTAACTAAGCATGTGCTTAGTGAGTCCACCAGATCAGAGGCAGTAGGGATGACCAGGGATGTTCTCTTGGTAAGTGTATGAATTAGACAATTTTCCGGTCCTGCTAAGCATTCAAAATGTAACGAGTACTTTTGGGTGTCAGGGAAAATGTATGGAGTAAAAAGTAAGTCATTTTCTTTAGGAATGTAGTGAAGTAAAAGTAGTCAAAAATATGAATAGTAAAGTACAGATATCCCAAACAAATGAATTAAGTTGTACTTTAAAGCATTACTCCTTAAGTACTTTACACCACTGCTTTTTGGAGTATTTGTACCAAAGATATTGGGTCTTTAAACAATTTCTCTTTAGTATACAGAGGAAGGGGTCTGCTGAGACTTATAACCATCAAAAATGGTTGTAGCCAAACTTCTAAGTAACTGACTTTATTTTAAGACAACTAAGTCCATGTCGTGTTGTCCATGTGTGGTTCCTTAGAAGAAAAAATGATTGAGAAAGACAAGCTAAGATATTTATTTTCAAAGTTAAAGAAACTGTTCTTGTTTTAAAGAAAAGTTATTTCAAAATATATATATTTATGTTTAAGTTGAGGGACTGCAGAGAAGAATGGGAAACTCCCCAAATACAGGTGTGCCAAGCTTGTAGAGTCATACCCAAGAACACTCAAGGCTGCAATTGCTGCCAAAGGTGCTTCAACAAAGTACTGAGTAAATAACAATCTAACAAAAGATTGTCACTTGCTTTTCTATAATCTGTGGATAAGAATATAAGAATAAAGGTAACTGCAAATCTCACGTGTCCTTCTCAATTGCACATCATGTATCTAACAGCAAATTCACATAGTCTGTATTAATAATAATCTATCAAATTCTATTTAAATGAAAATCTCATGAAGTGCTTAAAATCAAACCAGGAGCACTGGGTATCAGCGCTTCTCTTGAATCGATTCTCTGTGGATATTAATAGTTATGCTATTCTCAGAAATGTGTGAGAAACAGAAATGATAAAGGTTGAGGGGATTTTGGTTGTAAAGAAAACATTGAGCTCTGTGGTTTGCCATAGTTTTGGCGAGTGTTCATAGTTAAAGTAGTTTTTATTTTAAAATAAGGCCAGTTAGAAAAGCTTTACATTCATTTTGAAAAAGGCAAACAGTTTTTAAAGGAATTATCTTCCTAACATTACAATCCCTTTTCCAATATACTGTAGAATCCTTTTGGAGACAGCATTTTGTATACAGTAAGGCACAATGTTTTTACAGGCATGACTACAACATTTTTGACTGTGGACAAACAAAGGACAGGAAGAGATCCACTTCATTTTGGATCACCACAGAGGGCGGGTGAATGTTGTCCGGAGAATAGTGGCAGGAGGTCATCTGCCAAACGTCGATGAGGACCACGGGCAAGTCCCTGAAAATGTCCCTGAGTGCCATGTCGAGCTGCCAGGAGAGCCAGTCGCTGCCATACACATCCTTGTAGCCCGTGTTAGCTGACTTGATCACTACCAGAGTAGTGGGAGATCGGCTAAGGAGCGACGCCACAGCCCTACGGATGACGACCAGACGGTGTGCGTACATAGCCAGTGGGTACGTGGTGAAATGAGCCCAGATGGTGAAGACGACTACAGAGTGTGCACCCCCTGCCATATCCTCCAACTCCCTGGCGATGTAGTGAAGGTCAGCCCAGGGGGTCTTGCTTGTCCGTATAGGGATCCCATGGGCCCGCCAGATGATACGGGTGTTGGACTGGGTGTCGACTGCCTCAAAGGGGCCCGATTTGCTTGATGTGTGAAGGTTCAGGCGTATCAATGCTGCAGAAGGATCATAAGTTTAATGCAAATATATGAATTCAGACAAACAATGCGCTGGGATACGCATTAAAGAAAGAAGTTATAAAAGTTATTATTACACTTTTGCCGTATACCATGACTTACATGGGTGTCTTTGCATTCAACAATACTAGTTACATAATTGCCTGGCCAAAGCTTTATTGACCCATTTGAACGCATGGACTTGACTACAAACATATTAACATAATAAACTGATTACAAACTATATCATACTTGGCACAGTTTTCTCCAGGTAGTCGAACCACTGACGGAGAGTGGAGTCACCCATCATAAGGATCTGTTTGTCCTTCAAGCATCCAGATATCAGTTTAGCTGAGGGAAAGGATTTTGAGTCACACACCAGGGACGTCCAGTGATCCTGGAAGTAGAATCCAGCTGGTACTGAGGTGTGCAAACCAGGACGACATTTTGTTTGTGATCCTAGAGAGAGAAAAAATACTTTCAGGCCTATGTTAGAACAACATGGGGTTAATAGATAACAGTGGGTTAATAATTAATCATATGTGATTAATTTAAATGTTTTTAGTATTATCTATGAACATAAATAATTCAAATGATTGTTAAACAAGCTTTCACTTTGGAGTAATGTCAAAACAAATTGTACTGGCAAAGGACTTGCATCACCTTGAAGCAACCATTGTGGTTATGTTTTTTTTTTTTTTTTTCTGAAAGTCAAAGCTGTGAGAAACACATACGGATGTCTCTGCAAAAATATTGTGAGTTGCAGTCAATTAAATAGGCCTATGTCAGACTTGGCTGTTGGTTCATAAGTTTAGCAAAGGAGAAGTAGTTTGGAACAACTTACGGATTTCAGTGTCCTGTTGCTGGACATCGATAGCTGAATCGTTACCTGGTACAATAATGTTTGTGGAACTGCAGAGAAGAAGGAAATGTTAGTTTACAATCGTTTCAAACGTTGTAACCAAAAGTGTTTTCTTGAGATTTTGTTCTTAGCACTGTTTACTACGTGGCTACTGTGCCGTGTGTTTCAACATCTTTGCTGCAAGAAACTTTCATGTTTCACACCAGAAATATATATATTATAATGGTTTCAATCACTAACGATTGAATGTGGGCTGGTCTGACCTAATTCCAGTAAGGGAAATATCCCCCAAAATTAAAATATTGTGTAGTATTTAGGTATTTCCTACACATTCCCATTTTATGTCATAGTTATCTGACTGTATAGTGGTGAGCAAAATGGGGACGTGCAATTTAATGACATCATAACATTGTATTCTTGAGATGACTAAAAGAGAATTCTACATAGTCATTTTCAGCATCAAATGGGAAACCTTCCAAGCAAATCAAACTGTAATACATTACACATTACAAATGATCATTGACCTCTACAGGATTGATTGGTCCCACTCGAAACGTTTGAGCTAACATAGGCTAATGCACTTTGTCATTATGGGGTATTGTGTGTAGATGGGTCAGAAAACAAATCCATTTAATCCATTTTCAATTCAAGCTGTAACAAAACAATGTGGAATATGTCAAGGGGCACTGTATCTACCTCTTTAGAAGGGTCATCTCCACCTTGGAGAGTACTGCCTGGTAACCGCCCATGCTGTGATAGGTCAAAGCATGGCAAGGCAGGGAAGATGGCCGCCGACAGAACCAGGTCTCCCCAGTGACTGGCTCTCTGTACTCACAGCAACACTGTGACTCGTTCCCCACCAGCCTAGGACTTCTCTGGGCATTGCAAATCGCCGTTTCCTGCTTGCCACCCTCCTCAAAGTAGCCTTTGAAGTAGACCTTATCTGGGTCTTGTTCCCTTTGCCTACACAGTACCTGCACGGCCTCGCTAGAGTGCACTAGGCGGATGGACACCTTGGCAGGTCCGGGCCAATGCAGGGCCAGACGGGCAGTGTAGGTGCCATTAAAGTGGTCTGTTACAGCTCCATAAGTACTGGCCTTAAGTTCTGAGTTAAACAACTTGGCCTGAAAAAAGTCCCCTCCATAGGTTTTGATCCTGTTTTTAGTATCTCTAGCTATCAAAATCACATCTATAAACCCTCCAACTGTGTGGTTTGAATTGGGGTTGACAACAGAGAATGAGCACTTAGTGGGGTTTGTGGCCTCATCTGTGGATAAGGGGACAACAGGCGGTAATGACCATTGTAGCTCTGTGAGCAGAGATTCCCATTCCTCTTTACTTATTAAGGAGTCATTGGTTGGTGTAAATGTCCTGTTGGTGATTCCACTACAACTTGTTAAGCTAGTGTGGTTGTATTTGAGATGATTGGATGGTGACACATTCAGCAGGCACTGGTTGAATTGACATACCTACAGTGAGACAAAGAAAGAATCTGTTTATCACCAAACAAACTATTGGCCTAATCATTATATTGACTAAAGCCTAGAGGCACATATAAAGTGTACCTTAATACCTCTTGAGCTTAGTATAGCTGTCTTACCCCATCAATACCCCAAACACAGTGCATTCGGAAAGTATTCAGACGTCTGGACCTTTTCCACATTTTGACAAGTTACAGCCTTATTCTAAAATTGATTTTTTTCCCCTCATCAATCTACACAGACAATACCTCATAGTGACAAAGCAAAAACGGGTTTAGAAATTTTAGCAAATGTATTCAAACTAAAAACTAATATCACATTTACATAAGTATTCAGACACTTTTTACTCAGTACTTTTGTTGAAGCACCTTTGGCAGGGATTACAGCCTTGAGTCTTCTTGAGTATGACGCTAGAAGCTTGGCACACCTGTATTTGGGGAGTTTCTCCCATTCTTCTCTGCAGATCCTCTCAAGCTCTGTCAGGTTGTATGGGGAGCATTGCTGCACAGCTATTTTCAGGTCTCTCCAGAGATGTTCAATCGGGTTCAAGTCCGGGCTCTGGCTGGGCTACTCAGAGACATTAGGAGACTTGTCCCGAAGCCACTCCTGCGTTGTCTTGGCTGTGTGCTTAGGGTCATTGTCCTGTTGT
The DNA here is from genome assembly GCF_057628025.1 of Oncorhynchus mykiss. Lineage (NCBI taxonomy): Eukaryota > Metazoa > Chordata > Actinopteri > Salmoniformes > Salmonidae > Oncorhynchus > Oncorhynchus mykiss. The sequence goes on along the minus strand of NC_143035.1, from coordinate 24,939,485 downwards.
AAGGTGAACCTTCACCCCAGTCTGAGGTCCTGAGCGCTCTAGAGCAGGTTTTCATCAAGGATCTCTCTTTACTTTGCTCCGTTCATCTTTCCCTTGATCCTGACTAGTCTCCCAGTCCCTGCTGCTGAAAAACATCCCCACACCATGATGCTGCCACCACCATGCCTTAAGGTAACCTTTATTTAACAATGCAAGTCAGTTAAGAACAATTTCTTATTTGCAATGACGGCCTACCGGGGAACAGTGGGTTAACTTACCTTAAATGCAATGACATCTCCTGGTTTCAATGATGTTTCTAGAGACAATATCTCTCTTCATCACTCAATACCTAGGTTTACCTCGACTGTATTCACATCCTACCATACCTTTGTCTGTACATTATACCTTGATGCTATTTTATCGCCCCCAGAAACCTCCTTTTACTCTCTGTTCCAGACGTTCTAGACGACCAATTCTTATTGCTTTTAGCCGCACCCTTAATCTACTCCTCCTCTGTTCCTCTGGCGATGTAGAGGTGAATCCAGGCCCTGCAGTGCCTAGCTCCACTCCTATTCCCCAGGCGCTCTCTTTTGATGACTTCTTTAACCGTAATAGCCTTGGTTTCATGCATGTTAACATAGAAGCCTCCTCCCTAAGTTTGTTCTATTCACTGCTTTAGCACACTCTGCCAACCCGGATGTTCTAGCTGCGTCTGAATCCTGGCTTAGGAAGACGACCAAAAATTCTGAAATTTTCATTCCAAACTACAACATTTTCAGACAAGATAGAACTGCCAAAGGGGGCGGTGTTGCAATCTACTGCAAAGATAGCCTGCAGAGTTCTGTCCTACTATCCAGGTCTGTACCAAAACAATTTGAACTTCTACTTTTAAAAATCCACCTCTCTAAAAACAAGTCTCTCACCGTTTCCGCCTGCTATAGACCACCCTCTGCCCCCAGCTGTGCTCTGGACACCATATGTCAACTGATTGCCCCCCATCTATCTTCAGAGCTCGTGATGCTAGGCGACCTAAACTGGAACATGCTTAACACCCCAGCCATCCTACAATCTAAACTTGATGCCCTCAATCTCACACAAATGATCAATGAACCTACCAGGTACCTCCCCAAAGCCTTAAACACGGGCACCCTCATAGATATCATCCTAACCAACTTGCCCTCTAAATACACCTCTGCTGTCTTCAACCAAGATCTCAGCAATCACTGCCTCATTGCCTGCATCCGTAATGGGTCAGCAGTCAAACGACCTCCACTCATCACTGTAAAACGCTCCCTGAAACACTTCAGCGAGCAAGCCTTTCTAATCGACGTGGCCGCGGGATACTGGAAGGATATTGATCTCATCCCGTCAGTAGAGGATGCCTGGATATTTTTTTTAAATGCCTTCCTAACCATCTTAAATAAACATGCCCCATTCAAGAAATTTAGAACCAGGAATAGATATAGCCCTTGGTTCTCCCCAGACCTGACTGCCCTTAACCAACACAAAAACATCCTATGGCGTTCTGCATTAGCATCGAACAGCCCCCGTGATATGCAGTTGTTCAGGGAAGCTAGAAACCATTATACACAGGCAGTTAGAAAAGCCAAGGCTAGCTTTTTCAAGCAGAAATTTGCTTCCTGCAACACTAACTCAAAAAAGTTCTGGGACACTGTAAAGTCCATGGAGAATAAGAACACCTCCTCCCAGCTGCCCACTGCACTGAAGATAGGAAACACTGTCACCACTGATAAATTCACCATAATTGAGAATTTCAATAAGCATTTTTCTACGGCTGACCATGCTTTCCACCTGGCTACTCCTACCCCGGTCAACAGCACTGCACCCCCCACAGCAACTCGCCCAAGCCTTCCCCATTTCTCCTTCTCCCAAATCCGTTCAGCTGATGTTCTGAATGAGCTGCAAAATCTGGACCCCTACAAATCAGCCGGGCTAAACAATCTGGACCCTTTCTTTCTAAAATTATCTGCCGAAATTGTTGCCACCCCTATTACTAGCCTGTTCAACCTCTCTTTCGTGTCATCTGAGATTCCCAAAGATTGGAAAGCAGCTGCGGTCATCCCCCTCTTCAAAGGGGGGGACACTCTTGACCCAAACTGCTACAGACCTATATCTATCCTACCATGCCTTTCTAAGGTCTTCGAAAGCCAAGTCAACAAACAGATTACCGACCATTTAGAATCTCACCATACCTTCTCTGCTATGCAATCTGGTTTGAGAGCTGGTCATGGGTGCACCTCAGCCACGCTCAATGTCCTAAACAATATCTTAACCGCCATCGATAAGAAACATTACTGTGAAGCCGTATTCATTGATCTGGCCAAGGCTTTCGACTCTGTCAATCACCACATCCTCATGGGCAGACTCGACAGCCTTGGTTTCTCAAAGGATTGCCTCGCCTGGTTCACCAACTACTTCTCTGATAGAGTTCAGTGTGTCAAATCGGAGGTTATGCTGTCCGGACCTCTGGCAGTCTCTATGGGGGTGCCACAGGGTTCAATTCTTGGACGACTCTTCTCTGTATACATCAATGAGGTTGCTCTTGCTGCTGGTGAGTCTCTGATCCACCTCTACACAGACAACACCATACTTCTGGCCCTTCTTTGGACACTGTGTTAACAACCCTCCAGGCAAGCTTCAAACAACTCTCCTTCCGTGGCCTCCAATTGCTCTTAAATACAAGTAAAACTAAATGCATGCTCTTCAACCGATCGCTACCTGCACCTACCCGCCTGTCCAACATCACTACTCTGGACGGCTCTGACTTAGAATACGTGGACAACTACAAATACTTAGGTGTCTGGTTAGACTGTAAACTCTCCTTCCAGACCCATATCAAACATCTCCAATCCAAAGTTACATCTAGAATTGGCTTCCTATTTCGCAACAAAGCATCCTTCACTCATGCTGCCAAACATACCCTTGTAAAACTGACCATCCTACCAATCCTCGACTTTGGCGATGTCATTTACAAAATATCCTCCAATACCCTACTCAACAAATTGGATGCAGTCTATCACAGTGCAATTCGTTTTGTCACCAAAGCCCCATATACTACCCACCATTGCGACCCGTATGCTCTCGTTGGCTGGCCCTCGCTTCATACTCGTCGCCAAACCCACTGGCTCCATGTCATCTACAAGACCCTGCTAGGTAAAGTCCCCCTTATCTCAGCTCGCTGGTCACCATAGCATATCCCACCTGTAGCACACGCTCCAGCAGGTATATCTCTCTAGTCACCCCCAAAACCAATTCTTTCTTTGGCCGCCTCTCCTTCCAGTTCTCTGCTGCCAATGACTGGAATGAATTACAGAAATCTCTCAAACTGGAAACACTTACAGTATCTCCCTCACTAGCTTTAAGTACCAACTGTCAGAGCAGCTCACAGATTACTGCACCTGTACATAGCCCACCTATAATTTAGCCCAAACTACCTCTTTCCCTACTGTATTTAATGTATTTATTTATTTTGCTCCTATGCACCCCATTCTTTTTATTTCTACTTTGCACATTCTTCCATTGCAAATCTACCATTCCAGTGTTTTACTTGCTATATTGTATTTACTTTGCCGCCATGGCCTTTTTTGCCTTTACCTCCCTTATCTCACCTCATTTGCTCACATCGTATATAGACTTGTTTATACTGTACTATTTTACTCCATGTGTAACTCTGTGTCGTTGTATGTGTCAAACTGCTTTGCTTTATCTTGGCCAGGTCGCAATTGTAAATGAGAACTTGTTCTCAACTTGCCTACCTGGTTAAATAAAGGTGAAATAAAAAAATAAAAGTAGGGCAGAACAACAGATTTTGACCTTTTCAGCTCGGGAATTCAATCCAGCGACCTTTCGGTTACTGGCCCAACTCTAACCACTAGGCTACCTGTCGCCTTAGGGATGGTGCCAAGTTTCCTCCACGTGACGCTTGACATTCAGGCCAAAGAGTTCAATCTTTGTTTCATCAGACCAGAGAATCTGTTTCACATGGTCTGAGAGTCTTTAGGTGACTTTTGGCCAACTCCAAACGAGCTGTCATGCCTTTTATTGAGGAGTGGCTTCCATCTGGCCAATTTATCATAAGGGCCCGAATGGTGGTGTGCTGCAAAACTGGAGCAGAACTGGAGCTCTGTCAGAGTGACCATTGGGTTCTTGGTCATCTCCCTGACCAAGGCTCTTCTCCCCCCACTGCTCAGTTTGGCCGAGCTGACAGCTCTAGGAAGAGTCTTGATGGTTCCAAACTTCTTCCATTTAAGAATGAAGAAGGCCACTGTGTTCTTGAGGACCTTCAATGCTGCAGATATTTTTTTGTAGGCTTCCCCAGATCTTGGCCTCGATACAATCCTGTCTCGGAGCTCTACGGACAATTCCTTCGACAACATGGCTTGGTTTTTGCTCTGACATACACTGTCAACTGCGGGACCTTATATAGACAGGTGTGTGCCTTTCGAAATCATGTCCAATCAATTGAATTTACCACAGGTGGACTCCAATCAAGTTGAAGAAACATCTCAAGAGTGAGCGACGGAAACAGGATACACCTGAGCTCAATTTCGAGTCTCATAGCAAAGGGTCTGAATACATATATAAATAAGGTATTTCTGTGTTTTATTTTTTATTAATTTTCTAAAATATTGTGAGGCATTGTGTGTAGATTCATGAGGATATTTATTTATTTAATCAATTTTAGAATAAGGCTGTAACATTACAAAATGTGGAAAAGGGGAAAGGATCTGAATACTTTCGGAATGCACTGTATAATCTTGTATCAATAATGCTGTCGTAAACAATGTATAGCTTCAAAATGGTTAAAACAAAATAAATGTTTAAAATGATCCTGTGGATGGCATGCCAGTCTTAACATTTGAAGCTCTGTCTATACATTTGGTATGGGTTCCATTTCAAAACTTACAAATAAAAGATAAATGCAGATCAATAGAATCAAAGCCAATATCAGTAGCTGAAGCAGTCTTCCCATCCTCCATATATCTGTTGGTAAATTAAAGAGAACGTCAAAGTGAACTTGAGCACAGTAATAATAAACAGTCACAATTATACCAATCTGAATGAAAATGTGTAAATTAATAGAATGGATATATAATGTAGGTCAGGTTTATTCTCAGAGGGGAAGCTGAATTTATCAAGTGTTCTCAGCAGGATTGATGGGGCATATCTATTCGGACTCTGGAGAGAAGTTCACTGCTAGAGAGAACCACATGAGGATGGTGGACGATAAAGTTAGCTATCTAGATAGCTAGATATTGACTGCATGTATTGTTTTTTCAACTTTCTGCTTGTCTGGTCACACTTTCAGTTCTGTTTGGTAAAGCCTACCACTCTTGTTCGTGATGAAAATAGAGAGCTGCTAATTCAACGGTTGTTGCTAGCCTGCATGAAGCTATATACTGCAGCTCGTGCTCGCACTGGAGGAGACGCAGATGGGCACAGTCTGGAGGCTCAATAGAGAGCAATAGTAATTGTAGGCCCTAACTCCGCCATGGCTCGTTAGCCAACGCCTATAGGGAAATTAATTGTTTAGATAAATGCCACAAATAAGGTCTGAGGTAAACACAGGCTTTGGAGATCTTCATCAGCTAATGTAAGTTTTTGTAAATCTTGACGTATTTATGTAATCCAAAAATCACTTAAAGCAGAAAGGTTTCATACTTCATAAAGGTCATGGTAACTCAATGATGTTATTGTTGTTCATTTTCTCGATATCTAAAGGCAAAACCTAGATTTGAGCCAATGTCATAATAGCTGAAACTGTAATTACTACAGTGAAAGTGTCAAAGTGGGCCTCCCGAGTGGTGCAGCGGTACTAAGTCACTGCATCACAATGCTTGAGGTGTCACTACTGACCCGGGTTCGATCCTAGGCTGTGTCACAGCCTGCCGTGACCGGGAGACCGATGAGGCGGTGTACAATATGCCCAGTCGTCCAGGTTAGGGGAAGGTTTGGCTCACTGTATTTCCTTGTCCTAGCGACTCCTTGTGGCGGGCCGGGCACCTGCAAGAAGACTTCAGTCGCCAGGTGTACGGTGTTTCCTCCGACACATTGGTGTGGCTGGCTTCCGGGTTAAGCGAGCAGTTTGTCAAGAAGCAGTGCGGCTTGGCAGGGTCGTGTTTCGGAGGACGCATGGCTCTCCACCTTTGCCTCTCCCGAGACTGTATGGGGAGTTGCAACGATGGGACAAGACTGAAACTACCAATTGGATATCACGAAAAACAGGTAAAAGCACACAAAAAAAGTGACAAAGTGACAGGTTTTTGTTTGATCAAAAACAACTTTGTATTGAAGGCTACTATTTGTTTTGTAACAGAGGGGGTTAATATAAGCCTTGCTGTCTGGCTGTCAGACCTCATCAACATCATTACGGACATATCCAAGTAAATACCAATAGAACAAAGCTCAAATAAACAAAAATGCAGCATGTGTGTCATTCCAGGTGCAATGTTTGACATGACTGTGGAAGCTGAAATTTGCTAGCTTGCTAGCTAGCAAGTGACACGAACGTTAGCAAAGATACTGGTAAGATATCTCAATATATCTCATCAGCGTCGTTTCCAATGGGAGAAAAATAAGCATAGTGTGCAGAACAAGCAAGGGGGTGGACAGAGCCAAGCAAGAGTTAGCGAGATCCTATTGGCATGTTTTAGCATGTATTTGCATATTTCCGTCAGGGAACGCCTTCTCTCTGAAGTGCACATGTGCAATAACTCAATTTGCCCTTGTACTCCTGTCATGATGTTGGCCTGTTTGTGAAGTTTATGACCCTCCATAAATACCTTTCCCCCATTCCTCTCTCTCTACTCTACAGAGTGACTCTTGGAAACTCTCTTTGTTAACATAGAGAGAGTCGGGTAACATCAAAAGGGTTGTGAACAGAACCATATTTTGGTAATCCAACCAGTTGAAAATATGCGTTGGTATTAAACAATATGATATAAGATCAGTTGTCATCTGGGACATTTTTACTGATGATAGGACGACATAAACTGTATCTTAGAAAGTCTACACATTATAGTTATCAGATTAACATGGAATTGTTGTGCAATTTAAATGTTTAAATATGTAATATATCCTAGAATATTAAATAAGTGAACTAGCCTCAACTCAGTGGCCCCGCCCATGTGATCAGACATTGGTTGTGAACTATGAAACACGCACTTCTCTCCCTACTACATAAGCCCTTTACGAAAATGTAACATTTGTGTTCCCGATGACGTGAGGACGGCTGTCCAGATGTTAAAAGGGCTGATATCAACTACAGAACTGAGACAACAACCTAACGAAATTAGCATCGTGTTCCAGACGACGTGAGGGCTGCTGTCCAGAAGTTAAAAGGGGCGAATTTCAACGTGGAGGTGACGATCGACACGTTGAAGAGATGATTTTTAACTATACTAGCCAGAATATAGCATGAGCATATAATATGGCAACTTGGTATAAACTTTGAACTCTTATTCACTAAAGAAGTGATACTTCCTAGCCGTTGAGTTAGCAGCAGCAGCTGTAAACATGGGCTTGGAAAGGACGGACAAAGTTTCTGTTCTACCACATGGCGACGGTACTACAATGTATCCACTCTACCACCAGACATTCTTCAGAGGACAAGAGATCCCTGCTGGGCAACCCGGCCTTCCATCTACGACCAACCTATTGAAGTGCAGCTCACAGTAAACATTTCTTGCATTTTCATTTTCCAAATGGGCGGTTATTTACGATAGCATGGCTTCCCAAGGTCCGATAGAGTCCCAAACCCTTTGTTCCTCAGCCGTCATATCTGTTCCGTCCGCTAGAGACGTCGTTTTGCATGACCTAATTAGTAATCAATGTATGACCCACCCTGTGTATATGTAATTCTGTGTTATTGTTTAGGTATTTAATAAATAAGGTGGTGGACCGGACAGACATACAAGCATACATTGGTCTCTTGATTTTGGCTGGTGTGTACAGATCCAGAAACAAATCTACCACCAGTTTATGGGATGCAGAGTCTGGTCGGGCAATTCTTCGTGCCACTATGTCACTCCAGACATTTCACGTGTTGTCACGGGTGATTCGCTTCGACAATCGTGATACAAGACCAGACCGCCGTCAACAAGACAAGCTGGCAGTGATCAAAGAGGTTTGGCACAAGTGGGTGAAGAGCCTGCTACTCATCTATAACCCAAGTCCAGATATCACAGTGGAAAAGCATCTGGTCACTTTTAGGGGACGCTGCCCATTCAAACAGGACATGATGAGTAAACCGTCTAAATATGGAATAAAGATATGGGCAGCATGTGAGGCCAGGACAAGGTATGCCTGGAGCATGCAGGTTTACACTGGGAAATCTGCTGACGGTGTTCCCGAAAGGAACCAGGGGAAGCGGGTGGTCCTGGAAATGACTGCACGTCTCCAGGGGAACAACATCACGTGACACTTTCTTCACCTCATATGCTCTTGGTCAGGAGCTGCTCCGAAAATAAATTACCATGTTCGGGACGGTCAGAAGGAACAAGCCTGCGTTGCCTCCTGCCTTACTCACTACCAAGGACAGGGATCGTTTTTCCTGTACATTTGCCTTCACAGATACACACACTCTTGTGTCCTACTGCCCCCCAAAAAATAAGAATGTGCTCCTGATGACAACTATGCACAGGGATGCCGCTGTGAGTACCAGAGAGGACAAGAAGCCCAACGCTGTCCTGGATTAACCTTGACCTCTGTAACTTTTTTTATCTCATGTACTTTTTTTCTACTACCAGATTGTTTTTTCTGCACCATAAAAACAAGACATGTTGTTGTTTGGTGAAATGCTCATTGAAGTTGTGAACAATATGGAGTCAATTCTATCCATTTGAATATGTAAATATGTTTTAGATGTGATAAATTAAAACAACGCTTTGATGCAATTTTTCACGTTATTATGCAAGACATGAAGTATCACTTGTACGTACTCATTTTTTATTTACTGATGGTTGCACTTTTGCAGGTTACTGGCACATACTCTTGTAAGAGGATGCCGGTACGTTGGACAATGGAGGTGTTCTTCAATATCCTAGATATATCAGTCTACAACGTGTTTGTGGTGTGGATCGAGGTGAATCCAGGCTTGAAGCAGGGGAAATTCTTCAAGGGGAGACTATTCCTAGAAGAGTTGGGGAAAACCATGGTGGCAGCCCTCATTCAAAGGCGCCAACACCTTCCTCAAACACCATCCTCGGCTGGATTGGTGAGAGATATACAAGGGCCAGAAGCAAGATCTATGGCCGCAAGAGACAGAAGAAGCAAAAGGAAGAGGTGCAATCTGTGTGCACCAAGAGATGTCAAAACGAGCATTATGTACCATAAATGCAGTGCATATATTTGCAAGGCACATGCAACAACCACCACGTATTGTTCAACATGTGCATGAGAATACTTGAAATGTAACCACCATTGATTTACAGATTGGGAACATGTTAATGTTTTTGTTATTGTTAGTAATTCTGTTATTGTTACTGTTGTTCTTTAATGTGTTCAGACATTCATTTTGTAAAATGGTAAAGTTTTCATGTGTAGTTTTGGGCCTATGTCCTTTCTTTACTATTAAAATCATACCTGTCAGTTTTGACCGGGAAAACAGCATATGTTATTTTGTGCCACTACTTAAACATGTGAAATGGATTCAAAACAAATGTCCTTGTTAAACTTTGACACAAAGTAGTCTGTGATAAATAGCACAATATGTTTCATCTGAGTATTTGTTACAGTCAAAATAATCCTTACAACTCATTTTTGAGTAAAAAAAAAAGATCATGTATCGGCTCAGGTCACTGAGGCCTGCAGGCCATAAATAGCAAATAGAAGTTCAAAATGTGCAATGTTCACAAGAACTTAAGTTGATAAAAATATTAACACAATATTAGGTCATATAATATGTATTATTATGGTTTTATAATCAGCTGTAATGGGGGCGGTCATTTTGGACCGGGAACACAGAATTAAAACTTCTTAAGGATAGGCGTCCCGCTAGCGGACAACAAAGTCAAGGACAACAAAGTCAAGGTATTGGAGTGGCCATAACAAAGCCCTGACCTCAATTCTATAGAAAATTTGTGGGCAGAACTGAAAAAGCGTGTGCGTGCAAGGAGGCTTACAAATCTGACTCAGTTACACCAGCTCTGTCAGGAGGAATGGGCCAAAATTCACCCAACTTATTGTGGGAAGCTTGTGGAAGGGTACCCGAAACGTTTGACCCAAGTTAACTTTTTATGGCTGCAGGGGCAGTATTGAGTAGCTTGGATAAAAAGGTGCCCATTGTAAACGGCCAGCTCCTCAGTCTCAGTTGCTAATATATGCATATTATTATTGGTATTGGATAGAAAACATTCTATAGTTTCCAAAACTGTCAAAATATTGTCTGTGAGTATAACAGAGCTGATATTACAGGCGAAACCCTGAGGAAAATCAAAACAGGAAATGGCTTCTATTTTGGAAACTCCATGTTCCAACGCCTCCCTTTGCTGGATTTAAAGGGATATGAACCAGATTCCTTTACCTTTCGCTTCCTCAAGGTGTCAACAGTCTTCAGACATAGTTTCAGGCTTTTATTTTGAAAAATAAAAATGGTCACATGAGTTTTGCTCACGCAACAGAATTTGGACAGCTATTGCTTTTCCCTCTCCTACTGTGAAAGACATTTGCGGTTTATATATTATCGATTATATATATTTAAAACAACCTGAGGATTGATTATAAAAAACGTTTGACATGTTTCTGTGGACATTATGGAAACTATTTAGAATTTTCGTCTGTGTTGTCGTGACCGCTCTTTCCTGTGGATTTCTGAACATAAAGCAACAAACAAACGGAGGTATTTTGGATATCAAAATAATCTTTATGGAACAAAAGGAACAATTGTTGTGTTACTGGGAGTCTCGTGAGTGAAAACATCCGAAGATCATCAAAGGTAAACAATTCATTTGATTGCTTTTCTGATTTTCGTGACCAAGCTTCCTGATGCTAAGTGTACTAAATGTTTTGTCGTGCGATCGATAAACTTACACAAACGCTTGGATTGCTTTCGCTGTAAAGCATAATTTCAAAATCTGACATGACAGGTGGATTAACAAAAGTCTAAGCTGTGTTTTCCTATATTGCACATGTGATTTCATGAATATAAATATTTGTAGTAATATTTATTGAACGTAGCGCTATGCTATTTAGCGGCTGTTGATGACACTTATCCCGATAGGGGGATTGCAGCCATAACAAGTTAAATAATTTAAAGGCATTGCTACCAAATACTAATTGAGTGTATGTAAACTTCTGACCCACTGGGAATGTGATGAAAGAAATAAAAGCTGAAATAAATCATTCTCTCCACAATTATTCTGACATTTCACATTCTTAAAATATTATTAATGATCATTAACTGACCTACGACAGGGAATCTTTACTAGGGTTAAATGTCAGGAATTGTGGAAAAACTGATTTTAAATGTATTTGGCCAAGATGTATATAAACGTCTGACTTCAAATGTCTTTTTTAACCGAACCCATTCAACATTCTGGCAACAACATCGACATCCTCTGGGACAAAACAGTTGATGATGAGATGGCGGCCCAGAAAATAATGGGTACACTGAACCGGTAAGAATTATAAACATACTACTATACACTAAGTGTACAAACCATTAGGAACACCTTCCTAATATGGAGTTGCATTCCCTTTTGCCTTCAGAACCGCTTCGATTTGTTGGGGCAATAACTCTACAAGGTGTCGAAAGCGTTCCACATGGATGCTAGCCCATGTTGACTCCAATGCTCCCCACAGTTTTCTGGATATCCTTTGGGTGGTGGTGGACCATTCTTGATACACACAATAAACTGTTGTCATGACTGTCTTGATCAGGTCAGGTTACAGGAGACCACAACCCTACAGATTATCTCTCACCCCCAACAGAGGAGGAGAGATCTAGGGGTCTGAAGACGTGGGGGGTTTTATGGCCCCTGGTAAATCTCAGGCCACAGACAAATTCCTTTGTCCGGTCACTATGAAGAACCAGCCTCAGAACATTAAACATGAAATAAAAGGACTTTGGAACAATGGTTTCCGTCAGCCACAACGGAGATCATCACCACGTAATTACATCATTGTATTCTGACCCATAAGAGAGGCAGTTTGAGACAAGGCTAGGGTTAGAATAGCATAGCTGACAAATTCACCCAAATGTATATTTATCTTGTGTACTATTTGTTTTCCTCTCTCTTTTGAAATTCCCATTGTGGGTAACACACCCCATAGTGTGTTGGCCCGTTAGGCTATTGATTAGAACTTAGTATATAATGTGTTTTGTCTATGTGTATCTTTTATCATCATTTTAGCTTTTAGTAAATAAATATTCAGTTAAGATTGGTGTGGTACGAATTCATTAGTGGGACCCGGGTCCGTGCAGATTCACGGGCTATACGACGTTCAGAACGAGACTGTCAGAGGCAACTGCTTAATTAGCGGCTGTTGTAAAATCGATATTCTGATATTCTTTGAGTTAATTTGGGAAATAGAAACTCAATAAAAACTAGTTTTCCCATGGTGCCCCAGGTTAATGAGTTAATAAGAAACTTTAATCATTCGATGAGCAATAGTCGTCACATTAACTAATACAACGTCACAACATATTGGTGCCCCCGTGGTGAGGAATCTGATATAGGAATAGGCCGCACTGTTGGGTTAATTCCATACCAATTGTGTAACAAGATACATTTATACCATTAATAGCTATAGGCAGGACTGGTGCGGGAGAGAAGAGTGTGTGTGCGACGTTCAATGGCACCCAGAAACTGGTCTGGAGAGAACCACACCTGTAGTATTTCTGAAGAAAGCCAGTGGGTAGGGGGGGTCTACTGAATGCTATGAGCTAGGGCATAAGTACCAGTATTGAGTAGCTTGGATGAAAGGTGCCCAGAGGTACCCAGAGTAAACGGCCTGCTCCTCAGTCCCAGTTGCTAATATATGTATATTATTATTAGTATTGATTAGAAAACACTCTGAAGTTTCTAAAACTGTTTGAACGATGTCTGTGAGTATAACAAAACTCATATGGCAGGCAAAAGCCTGAGAATAAATCCAAACAGGAAGTGGGAAATCTGAGGTTGGTCGATTTTCAACCCAGCCCCTATTGAATACACAGTGGGATATTGATTATGTTGCACTTCCTAAGTCTTCCACTAGATGTCAACCGTATTTAGAAACTTGAATGAGGCTTCTACTGTAATGTGGAGCCGGATGGGAGCTGTTTGAGTCACTCGTCTGGCAGAGAGCCAGGTCCTGGTCATGCGCATTTCACATGATAGTGACCTGTGTTCCATTGCTTCTCTACAGACAATGGAATTCTCCGGTTGGAACATTATTGAAGATTTATGATATCAACATCCTAAAGATTGATTCTATACTAAGTTTGACAAGTTTCTTTGACCTGTAATATAACTTTTTGAAGTTTTCGTCCGACTTTCGGCTGGACCTGCACGAGCATTTGGATTTGTGTACTAAACGCGCTAACAAAAGTAGCTACTTGGACATAAATAATGGACATTATCAAACAAAACAAACATTTATTGTGGAATTAGGATTCCCGGAAGTGCATTCTGATGAAGATCAAAGGTAAGGGAATATTTATAATGTTATTTCTGATTTCTGTTGACTCCAACATGGTGGATAATTGTATTTTTTTCTGAGCGCCGTCTCAGATTATTGCATGGTGTAAGGGATTTCTTCCATTGACGGAGAGGCGGACCAAAGCGCAGCGTGGTTATTTTGACTCATGTTTTAATAAATCACTTCACATGAACAAACTAACAAACTAACAAAAACAAGAAACGTGAAAACCCAAAACAGCCCTATATGGTGCAAAACACAGAGACAGGAACAATCACCCACCAACACAGTGAAACCCAGGCTACCTAAGTATGATTCTCAATCAGAGACAACTAATGACACCTGCCTCTGATTGAGAACCATACTAGGCCGAAACATAGAAATACCCAAATCATAGAAAAACAAACATAGACTGCCCACCCCAACTCACGCCCTGACCATACTAAATAATGACAAAACAAAAGGAAATAAAGGTCAGAACATGACAGTACCCCCCCCCCCCCCCCTCCCCAAAGGTGCGGACTCCGGCCGCAAAACCTTGACCTATAGGGGAGGGTCTAGGTGGGCGTCTGTCCGCGGTGGCGGCTCTGGCGCGGGACGCGGACCCCACTTCACCATTGTCTTAGTCCGCCTTATTGTCCGCCTCCGTGGCTTTCTCACCATGGCCACCGTTCTCAATGACCCCACTGGACAGAGGGGCAGCTCGGGACAGAGGTGGGGCAGCTCGGGACAGAGGTGGGGCAGCTCGGGACAGAGGTGGGGCAGCTCGTGACAGAGGTGGGACAGCTGCTCGGGACAGAGGTGGGACAGCTGCTCGGGACAGAGGTGGGACAGCTGCTCGGGACAGAGGTGGGACAGCTGCTCGGGACAGAGGTGGGACAGCTGCTCGGGACAGAGGTGGGACAGCTGCTCGGGACAGAGGTGGGACAGCTGCTCGGGACAGAGGTGGGACAGCTGCTCGGGACAGAGGTGGGACAGCTGCTCGGGACAGAGGTGGGACAGCTGCTCGGGACAGAGGTGGGACAGCTGCTCGGGACAGAGGTGGGACAGCTGCTCGGGACAGAGGTGGGACAGCTGCTCGGGACAGAGGTGGGACAGCTGCTCGGGACAGAGGTGGGACAGCTGCACGGGACAGAGGGGCGGCGGCTCTGGGCTGAGGGGCTCTGGCGGCCCCTGGCTGACTGGCGGCACTGGCGGCCCCTGGCTGACTGGCGGCCCCTGGCTGACTGGCGGCCCCTGGCTGACTGGCGGCACCTGGCTGACTGGCGGCACTGGCGGCCCCTGGCTGACTGGCGGCACTGGCGGCCCCTGGCTGACTGGCGGCACTGGCGGCCCCTGGCTGACTGGCGGCACTGGCGGCCCCTGGCTGACTGGCGGCACTGGCGGCGGAGAGGCGGGAGACTCCGGCAGCGCTGGAGAGGAGGGAGACTCCGGCAGCGCTGGACAAGCGAGGCGCACTGTAGGCCTGATGCGTGGTGCTGGCACTGGTGGTACTGGGCCGAGGTCACGCACAGGAAGCCTGGTGCGGGGAGCTGCTGTGGGGCAGCTCGGGACAGAGGTGGGGCAGCTCGGGACAGAGGTGGGACAGCAGCTCGGGACAGAGGTGGGACAGCTGCTCGGGACAGAGGTGGGACAGCTGCACGGGACAGAGGGGCGGCGGCTCTGGGCTGAGGGGCTCTGGCGGCCCCTGGCTGACTGGCGGCACTGGCGGCCCCTGGCTGACTGGCGGCCCCTGGCTGACTGGCGGCACTGGCGGCCCCTGGCTGACTGGCGGCACCTGGCTTACTGGCGGCACCTGGCTGACTGGCGGCACTGGCGGCCCCTGGCTGACTGGCGGCACTGGCGGCCCCTGGCTGACTGGCGGCACTGGCGGCGGAGAGGCGGGAGACTCCGGCAGCGCTGGAGAGGAGGGAGACTCCGGCAGCGCTGGACAAGCGAGGCGCACTGTAGGCCTGATGCGTGGTGCTGGCACTGGTGGTACTGGGCCGAGGTCACGCACAGGAAGCCTGGTGCGGGGAGCTGCTACCGGAGGGCTGGGGTGTGGAGGTGGTACTGGAAAGACCGGACCGTGTAGGCGCACTGGAGCTCTTGAGCACCGAGCCTGCCCAACCTTACCCGGTTGAATGGTCCCGGTCGCCCTGCCAGTGCGGCAAGGTGGAATAGCCCGCACTGGGCTATGCAGGCGAACCGGAGACACCGTGCGAAAGGCTGGTGCCATGTAAGCCAGCCCAAGGAGACGCAATGGGGACCAGATGCGTAGAGCCGGCTTCATGGCACTTGGCTAAACGCTCACTCTAGCCCGGCTGATAAGCGGAGCTGGAATGTACCGCACCGGGCTATGCACCCGCACTGGAGACACCGTGCGCACTATAGCATAACACGGTGCCTGCCCGGTCTCTCTAGCCCCCCGGTAAGCACAGGGAGTTTGCGCAGGTCTCCTACCTGGCGTAGCAATACACCCTGTTAGCCCCCCCCCCCCCAATAAATTTTTGGGGCCGACTCTCGGGCTTCCATCCGCTCTGCCGTGCTAGTTCCTCATAATGCCGCCTCTCTGCTTTTTCTGCCTCCAGCTCGGCCTTGGGGCGGCAATATTCTCCTGGCTCTGCCCAGGGTCCTTTCCCGTCTAGAATTTCCTCCCAAGTCCATTTCTCCAAGTAGTGCAGCCTCTCCCACTGCTGCTGCTGCTGCTCCTGCTGCTGCTGCCTCTGTTGCTTCTCCTGCTGCTGCTTCTTCCGTTGCCCGTTACCACGCCGCTTGGTCCTGTTGGGGTGGGTGATTCTGTAAGGGATTTCTTCCATTGACGGAGAGGCGGACCAAAGCGCAGCGTGGTTATTTTGACTCATGTTTTAATAAATCACTTCACATGAACAAACTAACAAACTAACAAAAACAAGAAACGTGAAAACCCAAAACAGCCCTATATGGTGCAAAACACAGAGACAGGAACAATCACCCACCAACACACAGTGAAACCCAGGCTACCTAAGTATGATTCTCAATCAGAGACAACTAATGACACCTGCCTCTGATTGAGAACCATACTAGGCCGAAACATAGAAATACCCAAATCATAGAAAAACAAACATAGACTGCCCACCCCAACTCACGCCCTGACCATACTAAATAATGACAAAACAAAAGGAAATAAAGGTCAGAACGTGACACATGGTTGGCTTTTTCCGTAAAGTTTTTTTTAAATCTGACCCAGCGGTTGCATTAAGGAGAGGTATATCTATATTTCCATGTCTAACAATTGTATTTATCGACATTTATAATGAGTATTTCTGTAAAATGATGTGGCTCTCTGCAATATCACCAGATGTTTTTGGAACTAGTGAACTTAACGCGCCAATGTATATTGAGATTTTTTTATATAAATATTAACTTTATCAAACAAAACATACATGTATTGTGTAACATGAAGTCCTATGAGTGTCATCTGATGAAGATCATCAAAGGTTAGTGATTCATTTTATCTCTATTTGTGCTTTTTGTGACTCCTCTCTTTGGCTGGAAAAATGGCTGAATTTTTCTGTGAGTTGGTGGTGACCTAACATAATCGTTTGTGGTGCTTTCGCTGTAAAGCCTATTTGAAATCTGACACTGTGGTGGGATTAACAACAAGATTACCTTTAAAACGGTATAAGATACATGTATGTTTGAGGAATTTTAATTATGAGATTTCTGTTATTTTGAATTTGGCGCCGCCCTGCACTTTCACTGGCTGTTGTCATATTGATCCCGTTAACGGGATTGCAGCCCTAAGAAGTTTTTTAAATCATTCTTACACTATGATTTTGAACATTCAAAGCAACTGAGAAACGTCCATGGCCGGCATTGTTGTCACCTTAGCTTGCTATATAACTTCTGAGTGATAGGAAGCACAAGCACCACCACCAATCATCCTACACTACCGAACACACACCAGTCGTTACTATGACAAATAGCGTAGCCATGTTAGCAAATGACTATCTGAACACACACAAGTCTGACTTGCTGTTTAGACAGTCAGTATTCCAAAACGGATTTGAAAAACCAAACTGATTTGAGCATTAAGGCCCGCAGTGTGAACAAGGCTTAAGTGTAGAACATGGGGATGTGTGAAACTTGCTCCTCAGCCTGAAATGAGCCTCGGTGTGAGCCAAATAAGGAGGAAGCAATACTCGCAAGCAGGGTGACACCCTATGCATAAGCAGTAAAATCTAAACAGATCATCAAAATGCCTCTTCCTTAAAACTCTAAGCACATTTTCAATTCACTGACAACAACAAGCAAATGAACAAAGTACTTGTTCACTGAACCAAATCACTCTTTCAATTTGGATACATATTCAATATAAGTATCTGCCTTTCACGGTGCAATATTCAGTTTACTTTTGAAATTATTTTCTTGTCATTTGTTATTCTTGTCACTTGTCAATACAATCAACTATCACTTAAACAAACTGCTCAGAAGTGAAGTGAAGCAAAATTATGTAGTAGATAGTCAAAGATGCACTATGCAAAATCACTCTGCCATTTCCTAGTTGCTAAAATTGTAATAGTTTGCCTAATTTCAGTTAATGTGATAAAACAAGCAATTATAGTCTAGAGAATCATTGCACCATCTAAACCGCTGTGAAATATATATTTTCCATAACCAAATAGATTGTATTTTCAGCTGTTTGAAGCTGGTGTAGAAAACTGAAAGTAAAGGATGCAAAAACAAAACTAGCGTACGTAGAGCAGATCTACCGCTTCTTAGACTTGCATTCATTGAGAATGACAGATCTATAACTCACATTTCTATGTGAATTTTGTCAGGTCGCCCAAAAAGTTACATATTGCAGCTTTAACGTATATAGTTTGATAACTGCTAAACACTGTTCATTTCTAGATGTTTTTTCCATCATAAATGTATCAATTTGACATCAATATATGTTGGAAGGTAAAACCAAATCCTTTATGGATGTGGCTGTAAATACTACATCATTATTTTCCATCAGCCAGTGTGCTTCAATAGGACAAAGTGGAAAGAATCACTCTATAGGGCTCCTGAGTGGCGCAGGGGGTCTAAGGCAATGCATCTCTGTGCTAGAGTTGTCACTACACACCCTGGTTTGATTCTAGACTGTGTGCACAATTTACATTTGTATCTTGTTTTTTTGTACTATAACTTTCTTTTTTTTTTATTACCAAATAACGAACCTATAATTTTCCTATGTATTGGTGACTAAATGTTGACATGGTACTTCACAAAAACAATACAAAAATAAAATAAACTTTAGCTGGCTCGGCGCAATTGTTTGCAGTGTTCATTATGTATGTGTATTGGCACTATTCCATTTTGGTTCAAAATGTATTAGTTTGGAGCAGTTTTATTATGTGAAATGTACTGTTAACAAATGACAAGAAAATCGTATCAAATGTAATGTGAATATTGCATTGTAAAAAGCAGATGTATGCAAAAGAGTGATTTGGTGCAGTGAACAAGTGAATTTGTGAATTTGTTTGTTGTACTCAGTCAATTGAAAATGTGCTTAAGAGTTTTGAAACGTGCCATTTTGATGATCTGTTTAGACTTTTGTGCTTAGAGTTGTGAAAATGTACCACACTCTTGTGAAAATTGCACTAAAGTGAATGGGGAAAAAAACGGTCAAACTGAAATGACCCCAAGAAAGAGAATCTTATCAATGTACTGTAAAAATGATGACGCCCTGGAGCTGTTTTCTGTTAAGCCTACTCATCAAAGGTTCCTCCTTGCCACTCCTATGGCTACAACCAAAGCTAGTTTACAGGCACGGTTTGCACCAAACCTTTGTTCATGGGAACATGGATGTCTAGAAGGCCAGCATCCCGGAGCCGCCTCTTCACTGTTGACGTTGAGACTGGTGTTTTTCGTGTACTATTTAATGAAGCTGCCAGTTGAGAACTTGTGAGGCATCTGGTTCTCAAACTAGACACTAATGTCCTTGTCCTCTTGCTCAATTGTGCACCGGGGCCTTCCACTCTTCTTTCTATTCTGGTTAGAGCCAGTTTGCGCTGTTCTGTGAAGGGAGTAGTACACAGCGTTGTACGAGATCTTCAGTTTCTTGGCATCTCTTGGCAGCCTTCATTTCTCAGAACAAGAGTAGACTGACGAGTTTCAGAAGAAAGTTATTTGTTTCTGGCTATTTTGAGCCTGTGATCGAACCCACAAATGCTGATGCTCCAGATACTCAACCAGTCTAAAGAAGGCCAGTTTTATTGCTTCTTTAAGCAGAATAACAAATTCAGCTGTGATAACATAATTGCAACAAGGGTTTTCTAATGATCAATTAGCCTTTAAAAATGATAAACTTGGATTAGCTAACACAATGTGCCATTGGAAACAGGAGTGATGGTTGCTGATAATGGGCCTGTATGCCTATGTAGATATTCCATAACAAATCTGTTGTTTCCAGCTACAATAGTCATTTACAACATTAACAATGTCTACACTGTATTTCAGATCAATTTGATGTTATTTTAATGGACAAAAAACGTTATCGTCTTTCAAAAACAAGGACATTTCTAAGTGACCCCAAACTTTTGAACTGCGGTGTACATTAAACACAGACAAATCAAGTTTGATGCACTGGGTTTTTAAAGTAATCCAATAATTAATCATCTATTTTTTCAAAAGTATACATCACCTGATTACATTCCTTTTGCTGGTAAAGTACTTGATTACAGTTTCAGGGTGTTTGCAAATAAATTATACATACGTTAAACCAGTTACTCCCCAACACTGTTGACAGGAATTAATACTCAGTCACGTCTACCTGAAGCAAGGAATGAGGTCTCTGTAAATGTAGCCTATTGGGCAGGCTGTGCTGCAGCTGGTGCATGTTGGGATATGTCCTTTCCACTCCAGCATAGCTGTAATGTATTTGCACTTCAAAAAGACTCATTCAAACTTGGTTTCTAGTAGGCAACGAACATGTCATAATGACAGATGATGTTCAAACCCTTTATGCTGGGTTTGTTTGAATACAGGCTATATGTATTATATCTAAACATAATTAAATTTCCCTGTAAAATAGCGTAAACAGAGGAGTAGGTCCCTCTGAAGATTGCAATCTTGCACCAACTATGGGGCTTTCACAACTGCATAAATAGCACATGACTCTTTGCCATTTGTTACAGCCAAAGCTTCCTACTTCTGACAGTCAAAGGCTGTAGTTAAATCAAACTAGAGCATCATAAATAGTCAGCAAATAATCCAAAGGTGTTTACAGGCTATCTGAGAGTTTGTTCTTATTAAAATTATTTTTCAATCCAAGAGTGGTGTTTTTCCTTATTGATCACCAAAATACAAAGTGTACGAAATACCTTCAAAACGGTCACTGTTGGCTCTTATGCTCTTTTGTATATGGGCTGAACAACCATGATTGACAATTCATATAGGCCTACTGAAGTAAGTCATTATAATAATAATGAAAACATAATGATGCATTAGATATATTAACCTAATATTCGTATAGGTCTGATAATGACACTGCTTTAGTGAAGACTAAGCCACCATAATTGTTATTTTGCAATAATATTAAATTACTCGAAAAAATACGTTTCCATGAACTTGTCCATTGATTTGTTTTGACGACATTTAGAAAAGTCGCACGTAGAAAATTGTATTCGACAATTGCCAGTCATCTACGGTGCATTTCCATTTAGCCATCTTTGTGTCGCAATAGCT
This sequence comes from Oncorhynchus mykiss, assembly GCF_057628025.1. Taxonomy (NCBI): domain Eukaryota; kingdom Metazoa; phylum Chordata; class Actinopteri; order Salmoniformes; family Salmonidae; genus Oncorhynchus; species Oncorhynchus mykiss. Next base: position 24,918,170 of record NC_143035.1, on the reverse strand, counting down.
GTCTTTTATCGGTGCAATAAAAGACAGACAATTCATTCATCAATTAAATTGTAGGTGAACATACAGGCCTATTTAGGACGAAAGTGACAAATATGATGATTGAAAATAGTTGAAATGTTGGCTAGGCGGCTATTTCAGTGGCTGATTGACTGATGTGCTCTGTACAGCTCTGACATCATTACAGGCGAGAGTTCTTTCAAGGTAGGATTTCAACGCTATTGATAGATTACAATTGTAACACTTTCAGAGCCCTTATATTTGCAAAAAACTATAGTGTCGAATAATAATGAGGTGATCGAAGTGTTCCCATTACCCATTTAGGCCAATTGCGCAGTTTCATGTCTCCGGCCCGAACAGATATAATGCAATAATTTAGTAATCTTTGTCATATTCTAATAATTATAATGTGCCAACGTATCGCCACGGTCCGTGCCATGGTGAAACGTGGACTCCTGTAGATCGGAAACAATTGGATGGTTAAACTTGCCAGACAACCACAAAAGGCCAAGCCATTCAGGCATTTTTGAAAGTCAGGACAATCCTGCAAATAAACATTATTTGTATAGTTTAATGTTTATTTTGCAAGCAGTAGGCATTTAAGATTAAATGTGAAGTGGAACGTTAGTTACACCGTGACATAACGTGCCCTACGTAGAGCTACCTTCAAATGATTCGGCAATGACCCTTTTTTCGAAAAACACAATTTCCATCAACATTTGTCGCAATAAAGAAAGTTCTACAAAACAAAAATTCACCCCTGTGGAACGAATAAAAATGTTTCCGATCTTTAGAAGGTTTCTCCTGTATCTGCCGCTTCTATAAGACGTAATTATTTTTGCGACATTGCTTTTTTCGAATAAACCTGTGTCAATGGAAACATGTCTAATGTAGGCTACATTCACTTTTTAGGTTAACAATTGTAGGTATCAAAAATATAAAGAGGTAGGCCTACTGATTTCTATTATACCATGTAAAATTAGGCTATGGAGTATTTTGATAACTGACTAATATGGGTAGTTAATAAAAGCCCGAAACATTTACAATACCTTCTTCAATGGATAAGCAGAGTATAAATAATCAAACTAATCTTAGAAAAACGTTCCAGATAATATGTTAAATGTTACCCTTTTTCCTTTAGTCCAGTAGCCTAATCTACAAAACGGATATGAAATAATATTCTCCATACACTCTCTAAAGTCTCATTTATTCACCAGGTATTATTTAGAAAATATTTTGTACTTACTAACGTAAAGGTCATTACAACAAGCGCTGCTCCACAAAAATACCCTCTTGACGCACTCGTAGACGGTGCTGAATGGTCAGTCATTTATGATTATCTCCAATAATGGCTTTCGACCATCTCTCCCCACCTAAAAAGAGTGTACCAACCTACAGCTATCCACCCTATGACTGTAGCTGAATTTAAAAAGGTCTAATGAAGCCGTTTTAATCTCAATATCAAATCAAACCAAACATATTTCAAATTCTGACATGACAGGTGGATTAACAAAAGGCTAAGCCGTGTTTTCCTATATTGCACTTGTGATTTCATAAATTTACATGTTTATAGTAATATTTATTGTATGTAGCGCTATGCTATTCAGAGGTTGTTAATGACACTTATCCCGATAGGGGGATTGCAGCCATAACAAGTTAATACACTCTGCTCGCCTGCACTTGACTTCGCCTCCCGTACACACCCCTGACAATCAAACTGCCTTCCACTATTAAATATTGAACCTATGAGCCGTTCTGGCTCGGACAAGGATTACTTAACTATTTTATCTACAGTAAAGTTTGTTGCAATTTAAAAGGTATTTCACATTTTTGTTGATCATCCCCCATTTGAAGTCATTTCTCTATTTTCTATTTTTATTTTTATTGTTTTAATAATTCCTAAATGTATGATTGTGGTATTTACTGTAACCCATAAAAACAAACAATAAGATAGCATACCTTCTTAAACAGCCGGGTAATCTAGTGGTTAGAGCGTTGGACTAGTAACCGAAAATATTGCAAGTTCGAATCCCCGAGCTGACAAGGTACAAATCTGTCGTTCTGCCCCTGAACAGGCAGTTAACCCACTGTTCCTAGGCCGTCATTGAAAATAAGAATTTGTTCTTAACTGACTTGCCTAGTTAAATAAAGGTTAAAAAAAAACAAAAAAACATTGTATTTAATGTAAGTTAATTACGTTCAACAGTATTTCTTCAGTTCCAACAGCATGAGTATAGCTGTAACGCACCAGCATGTGCGTTAGGGCTGTGTAGAATCATCAAACCACTTTATCATTAAACGTTGTCTGATTCATCACGTTATTTAAAAAAGTGAGCTTTTTAAAAGCTGAGCTGAGCTGAGCTGGACCCAAGGAAATAAATAATAAGTATCCAAAACCACCCCTAAGCTAGACTAGCCTACTTCACCAACAGCTTACTAACTAACCCAAAATACAGTGGGTGGTCCGACCAGTTCTAACTAGTGTTTTTATACAAAGTATTCCTACGGGTAATGTATGCCCACGGGCGACTTGTCTTGGTTCCCCCTTTTTCCACCATCAAACACCATAACACAAACAATACTCACAGGTGGGTACAAAGTGATCTGGAGATGCTAAAACAAGCAACAGACCTACCGAGAGATTGTATGACAGTGAGATTGAGACACAGAGAGATTGAGACACAGAGATCGAGCTTTAGAGGAAACATGGGACAGGGTTTTTAAACCAAGGGAAAGGGGATGTGATAGGGTAATGGAAATAGGTGTCTTCTGATTGATGATTGATTGGTGACTGATTGGGGAGTGATGATTGCCACCTGTGAGGAGAGAAGGAAAGAAAAGAACACAGGATACACACACACTGCATACCTGTATCCGTAACATCAGAGATACATAAAGATAAACAGGAAATTAGAGCACTTGACTTGTAATCCAGCTCACACTCTTTGAACAGCTGCTCTGAGCTTATTGTCTCTAGACTGGTTGCTGAGGACACTAATAAATCAAACAAACATTTATTAGACTACAGGAAAATATTCAAACAAGTCAGTCTTTTTCCTAACTAAATTGTGTACGTAGGAAGTATGTTATTTTTTAAACGAAATGGTCCAACTTTGAATAGCCTCCCAACATGATGATTTGTATAAATATAATTAAATGATTTAATTGTTTAAAATTCAATGTTTCATGTAGTCAAGAAAATTGCAAATTATAGCACCAGTTATTTAATTATGACAAAAGTTATTAAATTACAGCACCAGTTTAATACTCACCATTTGTTTCCTTTTGACTTGAGTGGATGAAGAACAGTAACACAGCATTCAGCATTAATGCTCCACACAGACCAATACCAACTGGAACCAGTGCATTACAGTCCATCCCTACTACAAATACATGGTGAACATAAGAACAATACAATGAAAACAGCTTTTTATGATCTAATGACAAAATAATAATAATGAACAACAGGAACTTCTTTGTCCATGTCACGATCTTCGTAAGCATACTCAGATCAAAGCTCAGCGTGATATGGGTTCCACATTTTTTATTATAAGTGAATGTCACGAACCTCGCCGAGGATGGTGCCTCTTCCTGTTCGGGCGGTGCTCGGCGGTCGTCGTCGCCGGCCTATTAGCTGCCATCGATTCCCTTTCCGTTTGTTTTGGGTTATTGGTTAATTGGGTACACCTGTTTTGTATTAGGATTTGTTTGCAGGGTATTTAAGGGCACTAGGCCCGCTGGGTATTTGTGCGGGCTTGTTTTTGTTACTCTGTGTTTTGTTGGTGTGATTTATTATTGTATTTATTCTCTGGACTGTTTAGTCCTGTTGTTGTTTTGGACTAGCAACGTATTTACGCCCTGTGTGTTGGCGTGACTGTTTTTGTTGCGCTGGGGAATAAATCTGAGGAAAACGACTGAACCCTGCTCTCTGCGCCTGATTCCACCCACCACACCTAGTAGATCGTAACAGAAGCCCGCACCCTTTGAAATGGAGTCAGCAGGAGCAGCGACCACTCCTCTCCCCACTATGGAGGAGCGCGTTCATCACCATACAGCTGTCCTCCATCGGATTGGTACCGCGATGGACCAGATGATGGAGAGGATGGAACGATGGGAGAGGAGTGGTCTCCCGACATCTACCCCAGCTCCCCCACTCCCGACACCACCTACTCCACCTACATCGTCCTCTGGGTCCGGCGCACTACGTCTCTCCCCCCCGAGGGAGTACGATGGAGCGGCTGCTGGGTGCCAGGGATTTTTGCTCCAGCTGGAGCTCTACCTGGCTACCGTGCGTCCGGCTCCCTCGGGTGAGGAGAGTGTGAGCCTCCTCGTCTCCTGTTTAACGGGCAGGGCCCTGGACTGGGCTAACGCAGTCTGGAACAGTCCAGACTCAGCTCGGGACAACTACCTGGAGTTCACCCGCCGTTTCTGAGCAGTGTTCGATCATCCACCAGAGGGTAAAGCGGCGGGTGAGCGACTGTTCCACCTCAGACAGGAGACGAGGAGCGCGCAGGACTTCGCGTTGGAGTTTAGGACCCTAGCTGCTGGTGCTGGGTGGAATGACAGGGCCCTGATGGACCATTACCGGTGTAGTCTCCGGGAGGACGTCCACCGGGAGCTGGCTTGCAGGGACACAACTCTCTCCCTGGATGAACTAATAGACATGTCTATTCGATTGGACAACCTGCTAGCTGCCCGCGGGCGTTCAGAAGGGGTCCTGTTAATTCCACCGTCCAGCTCTCCCACTCCCACTCCGATGGAGTTGGGAGGAGCTGCATCTAGGGGGATCAGAGGGGGCTCCTCCTGCTCCTATTGTGGACGGAGAGGACACACTTCGGACCGGTGTTGGAGGAGTCCCTCTGGGAGTCGAGATGGTCGGCAGAGCGCTCCTCGGCCACCCCAGGTGAGTAAGCACCAAACTCACCCAGAGCTCCCTGTTGGTCACATGTTTTAATTTTTTTCCCTGCATTTTTCCCCTCTCTTCAGCATAAGGCGCTAGTCGATTCAGGCGCAGCTGTGAGTTTTATGGATCATGGACTCGCCCGTAAATTGGGTATTCCGTTAGTGCAGATAGACCCACCTGTCCCCGTGCACTCCTTAGATAGCCGACCGCTAGGGTCAGGGCTGGTCAGGGAGGCCACGATTCCGCTGGACATGGTAACGCAGGGGAATCATAGGGAGAGGATCAGTTTCTACCTTATTGATTCACCTGGGTTTCTGGTGGTGTTGGGGGTTCCCTGGCTGGCTATTCACAATCCCCTTATTTCCTGGAAACAGGGGGCTCTTAAGGGGTGGTCAGACGAGTGTTCAGAGAGGTGTTTAGGAGTTTCCATCGGTGCCACGACGGTGGAGAGTCCAGACCAGGTTTCCACCGTGCGCATTCCCCCCGAATATGCCGATTTGGCTATCGCTTTTAGTAAGAGGAAAGCGACCAAATTACCACCCCATCGACGGTGGGATTGCGTGATAAACCTCCTGGAGAACGCTGCACTTCCCCGGAGTCATGTGTACCCACTGTCACAGGAGGAGACGCTGGCTATGGAAACATATGTCACGGAAGCTCTGAGACAGGGGTACATTCGGCCCTCCATGTCACCCGTCTCCTCGAGTTTCTTTTTTGTGAGGAAAAAGGAGGGAGGTCTGCGTCCATGCATTGATTATCGAGGTCTCAATTCGATCACAGTGGGTTTTAGTTATCCGCTACCTCTCATCGCTACGGCGGTGGAATCATTCCACGGAGCGCGTTTCTTCACAAAACTGGACCTCAGGAGCGCGTATAATCTGGTGCGTATTCGGGGAGGAGACGAGTGGAAAACAGCGTTTAGTACCACATCAGGCCACTATGAGTACCTCGTCATGCCGTATGGGTTGAAAAATGCTCCAGCCGTCTTTCAATCCTTTGTAGATGAGATTCTCAGGGACTTGCACGGGCAGGGTGTGGTAGTCTATATTGATGACATCTTGATTTATTCTGCCACACGCGCCGCGCATGTTTCCCTGGTGCGCAAGGTTCTTGGGCGACTGCTGGAGCATGACCTATACGTCAAGGCTGAGAAATGTGTTTTCCAAACCAGCCGTTTCCTTCTTGGGTTATCGCATTTCCAGCTCGGGGATGATGATGGAGTGTGACCGCGTTAACGCCGTGCGTAATTGGCCGACTCCGACCACGGTAAAGGAGGTGCAGCGGTTTTTAGGGTTTGCCAATTACTACCGGAGGTTTATCCGGGGTTTTGGCCAAGTAGCGGCGCCCATTACCTCATTGCTGAAGGGAGGGCCGGTGCGTTTGCGGTGGTCAGCAGAGGCTGATGGAGCCTTCAACCACTTGAAGGCACTGTTCACTGGGGCTCCCGTATTGGCGCATCCGGACCCTTCGTTAGCATTCATAGTGGAGGTGGATGCGTCCGAGGCTGGGGTTGGAGCCGTGCTGTCTCAGCGCTCGGGTACGCCACCGAAGCTCCGTCCCTGCGCTTTCTTTTCTAAGAAGCTGGGTCCGGCAGAGCGGAACTATGATGTGGGGGACCGGGAGTTACTAGCTATGGTAAAGGCCCTGAAGGTGTGGAGACACTGGCTAGAGGGGGCTAAACACCCTTTTCTCATCTGGACTGATCACCGTAATCTGGAGTATATTCGTGCAGCGAGGAGACTGAATCCGCGCCAGGCTAGGTGGGCCATGTTCTTTACACGTTTTAGATTTACGATCTCTTACAGACCAGGTTCCCTCAACACTAAGGCTGACGCGCTGTCCCGTCTCTATGACACTGAGGACCGGTCTATCGAACCCACTCCCATCCTTCCTGCTTCTCGGCTGGTGGCCCCAGTGGTATGGGAGGTGGACGCGGACATCGAGCGGGCGTTGAGGGTTGAACCTGCGCCTGCACAGTGTCCGACTGGCAGAAGTTACGTACCGCTTGGTGTTCGTGATAAGTTGATTCGGTGGGCTCACACACTACCGTCTGCGGGTCATCCGGGGATCGATAGGACAGTGCGGGGTCTTAGAGGGAAATACTGGTGGCCCACCTTAGCTAGGGATGTGAGGCTCTATGTCTCTTCCTGTTCGGTATGCGCCCAGAGTAAGGCTCCTAGGCACCTTCCTAGAGGGAAGTTACAGCCCCTCCCGATTCCACAACGGCCATGGTCCCATCTCTCGGTAGATTTCCTTACTGATCTTCCCCCTCCTCAGGGGAACACTACCGTTCTGGTCGTTGTGGATCGGTTCTCTAAGTCCTGCCGTCTCCTTCCATTGCCTGGTCTCCCTACGGCCCTACAGACTGCAGAGGCTCTTTTTACCCACGTCTTCCGGCACTATGGGGTCCCAGAGGATATCGTCTCCGATCGGGGTCCCCAGTTCACATCTCGGGTTTGGAAGGCGTTTATGGAGCGTCTGGGGATCTCGGTCAGCCTTACCTCTGGTTATCACCCCGAAAGTAATGGGCAGGTGGAGAGAGTAAACCAGGAAGTGGGCAGGTTTCTGAGGTCGTATTGCCAGGACCGGCCAGGAGAATGGGCAAGGTACGTCCCATGGGCAGAGTTAGCCCAGAATTCTCTTCGGCATTCGTCCACGAATATGTCGCCATTCGAATGTGTACTGGGTTACCAGCCGGTCCTGGCTCCGTGGCATCAGAGTCAGACCGAGGCTCCTGCGGTGGAGGAGTGGGTACAGCGCTCTAGAGAGACCTGGCGGGCAGTCCAGGATTCTCTCAGGCAGGCCAGTGAACGGCAGAAGAGAGACGCTGACCGCCACCGCAGTGAGGCCCCGGTGTTCGCACCAGGGGACAGGGTCTGGCTCTCGACCCGAAACCTGTCCCTCCGCCTGCCCTGCCGGAAGCTGGGGCCGCAGTGTGTGGGGCCATTTAAAGTCCTGAGGAGGATAAACGAGGTGTGTTATAGATTGCAACTTCCCTCTTATTATCGTATTAACCCCTCGTTTCATGTGTCTCTCCTCAGGCCGGTGGTAGCTGGTCCCCTACAAGACGGTGAGGTACCGGAGGTCCCTCCACCCCCTCTGGACATCGAGGGGTCCCCGGCGTACACAGTACGAGCTATTCTGGACTCGAGACGCCGGGTGAGGGGCCTGCAGTACCTCGTGGACTGGGAGGGGTACGGTCCGGAGGAGAGGTGCTGGGTACCGGGGAGGGACATTTTAGATCCTTCCCTCGAGGGATTTCCATCGCCTCCACCCGGATCGCCCTGCGCCTCGTCCTCCGGGTCGTCCTCGAGGCCGGGGTCGGCGCGCTGCGGGAGCCGCGCGTCAGGGGGGGGGTACTGTCACGAACCTCGCCGAGGATGGTGCCTCTTCCTGTTCGGGCGGTGCTCGGCGGTCGTCGTCGCCGGCCTATTAGCTGCCATCGATTCCCTTTCCGTTTGTTTTGGGTTATTGGTTAATTGGGTACACCTGTTTTGTATTAGGATTTGTTTGTAGGGTATTTAAGGGCACTAGGCCCGCTGGGTATTTGTGCGGGCTTGTTTTTGTTACTCTGTGTTTTGTTGGTGTGATTTATTATTGTATTTATTCTCCGGACTGTTTAGTCCTGTTGTTTTGGACTAGCAACGTATTTACGCCCTGTGTGTTGGCGTGACTGTTTTTGTTGCGCTGGGGAATAAATCTGAGGAAAACGACTGAACCCTGCTCTCTGCGCCTGATTCCACCCACCACACCTAGTAGATCGTAACAGTGAACCGCACAACAAAACAACAAAGAATAAGCTAAACGTGATGTTTTGGAGTGCTCACAGGTACCAACACAAAAACAAGATCCCACAAAACACAGTGGGGAAATGGCTGCCTAAACCAAAATAGAGAATAAAAAGGCTCTCTATGGTCAGGGCGTGACAGTCCAACCTTTTTAAAGGCTGCATTGTAAGTTCCATATATCTTAGTAGGCATTTTAATTGATTGTTGACCTCTGTTTGTTATTATGGTGCAATGTTAATCAGTTCTAAGGTTACGAGGCATCTTCCCATCTGATCATTTACATTAATAGTGGTCATAAAAGTACCTTTGACATCCGGTTTTGTTCCATTGCCAAACAGGATCTCACCACATGTGGCAACAGCACAGTTGTAAGTCCCAGCATCAGAGAGACTGAGGTTGTTCTTGGAGAGGCTGTAGACACAGCTATCTGTAGGAGAGGGAGTCTCTGGGCTCTTCTTACACTCATCACTCTTGTTCGCAGAGGTGTAAATGACTCCTTGATGGGAGTCCAGATCTCCTGATCTGGCTCTGAACCAGTACACACTGCGTTCTCCTGTACAGGTCTCAGAGAGTACTGTACACTGCAGAGTCATAGAGTGTCCTGGATGGACTGGGTCAGACACTGGCCTCTGCACCACAGTATGGTAGTGTGACCTTTGGTGATTCTTACCTAAATGGGATACATGTTTTGATTCTCTAATGTATCACATGCTTCACAAGGATTCGAAGAGTTCAGTTTTGTCAGCTAATTGTATACATTAATGAGGGTTTTATTTTGTAATAACACATATGCTACTACTGGCATTCAAACAATTCACACAACACAGTGGGTACGATGCGAGCTGTGTGAATAACATGTAAATGTACTAATGTTAATAGTATTTAGATACTATGATTACCTTTCAAAAGTAAAAGAGTGCCATTGATAAAGTTGACTTCATAGGCTGTTCTCACTGCACAATAGTAAACGGCTTCATCTGTTGGGTCCGTGTTTGTAATAGCAAGTCGATACATCCCATCAGCATCAGCCTTCTCCACATTGATACGTGAATGGTTAAAGTCCTTATGCCATACAGGCATAATAATACCTAGTGAATAAATTAGACTTTGGAGAGTGGAACCAGACTTAATGAAAAATGGTAACATTTAAGTATCAAAAGTACAAGTAAAAGTACAAATCATTTCTAATTCCTTATATTAAGCAAACCAGACAACACCATTTATTTTCATTTTGTATTTATAGATAACCAGGGGGACCCTGCAACACACAGACATAATTTACAAACCAAGCATTTGTGTTTAGTGAGTCTGCCAGATCAGAGGCAGTAGGGATGACCAGGGTTGTTCTCTTGATACATGTGTGAATTGGACCATTTTCCTGTCCTGCTAAGCATTCAAAATGTAAACTACTTTTGGGTGTCAGGTAAAATGTATGTCTTAAAAAGTACACAATTTTCTTAAGGAATGTAGTGAAGTAAAAGTAAAAGTTGTCAAAAATATAAATAGTAAAGTGAAGTACAGATTCCACAAAAACTACTTAAGTAGTACTTTAAAGTATTTTAACTAAAGTACTTTACACCACTGCTTTTATAATGACATATTTTCTAGATTGATTACTACTCCACCTTCTATTACTATGTTAGGACTACTGCACGTATCCCATGAGGGTTTAATATTGTATAACAGTTTGATGAAAATATGATTATTCACAGCATCAAGATGCATATATGTTGAATTATGCTGCATTGCATTTCTCTGGGAGGAAAACTAAAAGAGGAAGAAAGAAGAGAGAGACACCACAGGAGAGTGTGTACTCAGATGTCAGGTGTTCAGACTTGGAGTGAACAGCAGTGCAGAGGAATACATTTTGGTCAATAGCACATGTTTCTATTGCTACTACATACTGTAATATTAAAGACAAACCAGCAACACTATTTTTGTATCATAGGGCAGCAGTGTTTTTCACATCTCTGCAACCCAGAACCTAATTTAGTTTCTAGACTACTGTGAATAGACATCCTCTATCCTATATTTTATTGTTCATGTTTTCACGTAATTCAAGTATCCCAATTGTTTTTGTAGTGTTAAATTAACCTCATAAAATAAATGTCATTCTAATTTACTATAGATAATGTCATAATGAAATCATGACAAACCACCATACTGCTTCCCATTGGTGATCTGGGCACCCTTTCCAACCATGTACATACTGTATGTCCACATGGTACCGTCTCCAATCAAGAACTTGACAACACTCCCTCTTACAATTAATGTAAGATCACCACACTGCAGTTTAATTTATACCCTGTACACATGGGTGAGCTTTACTGCACTACCCTGGTTCCCTGGCAAGCATAAATATGTAGGATCTTAATTTGATCACCCTGTTGAATGAGAATCTTCCTGCAAGCAGGACATTTTAAACTTCAATTCAAATTGTATTTGTCTCAAGCTTTGTAAACAACTGGTGCACAATAACAGCAAAATGCCCTTCCCAAATATGACACATTTTTAAATGGTAGAAAGATAATAACACAAGGAACAAATACACAATGAATACCAATAACTTGGCTACATACACTGGGTACCAGTACCGAGTCGATGTGCAGTGGTAGGAGGTAATTGAGGTGGATATGTACATATAGGTAAGGGTAAAGTGACTAGACAACAGGCTAGATAATTAACAGTAGCAGCAGCATATGTGAGTCAAAAGAGGTAGTGCAAATGGGATCAATACAGATAGTCTGGGTAGCTATTTGGTTAACTATTTAGCAGTATTACGGCTTGAAGGTAGAAGCTGTTCAGGGTCCTGTTGGTTCCAGACTTGGTGCATCGATACTGTAGCAGAGAGAACAGTCTATGACTTGGGTGGCTGGAGTCTGACAATTTTTAGGGCCATCCTCTGACACCGCCTGGTATAGAGGTCCTGGATGGCAGGGAGCTCGGTCCCACTGAAATACTGGGCCGTACGCACTACCTTCTGTAGCGCCTTGCGCTCGGATGCCAAGGAGTTGCCATACAAAGCGGTGAAGCAGCCAGTCATGATGTGCTCAATGGTGCAGCTGTATAACTTTTTGAGGATCTGAGGCACCTTGCCAAATCTTTTCAGTTTCCTGGGAGGAAAGAAGCATTGTCGTGCCTTCTTCACGACTATGTTGGTGTGTGTGGACCACGTTAATTCCTTAGTGATGTGGACACAGCAGAACTTGAAAGTCTCTACCCGCTCCACCACAGCCCTGTCGATGTGGATAGGGGCGTGGCGTGCTCTGTCCTCCATTTCCTGTAGTGCACGATCAGCTCCTTTGTCTTAATGACTTTGAGGGAAAGGTTGTTGTCCTGGCACCACACTGCAAGGTCTCTGACCTCCTCCTCATAGGCTGCCACATCGTCATTGGTGATCAGGCCTTCCACCGCCATGTCATCAACAAACTTGATAATGGTGTTAGAGTCTGTTTTGCATTTTTAGATGTGACACAATGCAACAATGTTCACCAGCAGGTTCAAGTTTAGGGGGTTCAAATTGGGGACCCAGTGACTCTCTATTGTGGCTCTCTATTGTGAACCAGTGACTTGGAAAATTCAGTCCAGGCCTGAACTGTACAAGGAATTTAACAATTCACATCTCAATGTGGAGAGGGCTGAAGCTGACGGGATATACCGTCTTACATTCCCAAAGATGGAACCAACGGATCAAGATTTTTACTATTGTGCAAGTAGGACAGACTATGACGTGAACTTGATCAATGGGACTTTTTTAGTAATAGAAGGTAATGAGAAGATGTTAATGCCCTTTCTTTTTTGTTCAGGGTTCTTACGTCTTCATATGTTTTCTATGTGTCTGTGTGGTTTTAACATTCATGTGCATTCATGTGCTGTAATTTAATAACTTTTGTCATAATTAAATAACTGGTGCTAAAATTTGCCATTTTCTTGACTACATGAAACATTGAATTTTAAACAAAGCATCATGCTGGGAGACTATTCACAGTTGGACCATTTTGTTTTTTAAATAATGTAGTTTCTATGTACACAATTTGGTTGAAAGAAATACTTACTTGTTTGAAAATTAACCTGTAGTCTAATAAATGTTTGTGTGATTTATTAGTGTCCTCAGCAACCAGTCTAGAGACAATAAGCTCAGACAGCTATTCAAAGAGTGTGAGCTGGTTACACGTCAAGTGCTCTAATTTCCCGTTTATCTTTATATATCTCTGACATTGTGTCACAGTGTCAACTTGCCCACACACTCCCAACATGCTGTTATGCTGGCAGGATACTGTTATGCAGGCACCATTCTGTTATGCAGCCACCATACTTTATGCAGACACCATACTGTTATGCAGGCACCATACTGTTATGCAGGCACCATAGTGTTATGCTGGCACCATAGTGTTATGCAGGCACCATTCTGTTATGCAGACTCCATTCTTGGTACTTTTCTCTCTCATGTGCACTTTTACTAATCCATCTGTGTCTGGATAAATCACACTATGTTGTTAATTTTATGATTTACATTTTTTTATTTCCTAATAATTTCAATTAACTCTGCAATGGAAACAGATGGCACATCTCAACAAATCTGTGATGCCATTCTCAGTGCTGACCAGTTGGGTCAACAGGTTCAAATACTAGCTTACAAAAAAGCATGTGACAACTATCTTACTTAATGATCAACATCATCGTAACATGTGACAACTATCTTACTTAATGATCAACATCATCGTAACATGTGACAACTATCTTACTTAATGATCAACATCATCGTAACATGTGACAACTATCTTACTTAATGATCAACATCATCGTAACATGTGACAACTATCTTACTTAATGATCAACATCATCGTAACATGTGACAACTATTTTACTTAATGATCAACATCATCGTAACATGTGACAACTATCTTACTTAATGATCAACATCATCGTAACATGTGACAACTATCTTACTTAATGATCAACATCATCGTAACATGTGACAACTATCTTACTTAATGATCAACATCATCGTAACATGTGACAACTATCTTACTTAATGATCAACATCATCGTAACATGTGACAACTATCTTACTTAATGATCAACATCATCGTAACATGTGACAACTATCTTACTTAATGATCAACATCATCGTAACATGTGACAACTATCTTACTTAATGATCAACATCATCGTAACATGTGACAACTATCTTACTTAATGATCAACATCATTGTAACATGTGACAACTATCTTACTTAATGATCAGCATCATCGTAACATGTGACAACTATCTTACTTAATGATCAACATCATCGTAACATGTGACAACTATCTTACTTAATGATCAACATCATCGTAACATGTGACAACTATCTTACTTAATGATCAACATCATCGTAACATGTGACAACTATCTTACTTAATGATCAACATCATCGTAACATGTGACAACTATCTTACTTAATGATCAACATCATCGTAACATGTGACAACTATCTTACTTAATGATCAACATCATCGTAACATGTGACAACTATCTTACTTAATGATCAACATCATCGTAACATGTGACAACTATCTTACTTAATGATCAACATCATCGTAACATGTGACAACTATCTTACTTAATGAGCAACATCATCGTAACATGTGACAACTATCTTACTTAATGAGCAACATCAAGTCTTTTGGACATTATTCACTTATCTTAGGAATAGTTTTTTTTCTCCATGTTTCTGCCCAGGGATTCAGTGGTGACCGGCTACAATACACTGGAGTGACCTTTACCACCAAGACAACTGGAACCAGGAGAAATAAATGAAAGAATTGGGGGAGTATCCTGTTGTTCCACTATTGGAAGTTGCAACATCACAGAAACAAGCTAATCTTTTTTTACAGACATCGATCACAGTTTGTTTTCTATAGTTTAAAGGGGTGTAATTCCCAGAGTTGTGCTATTTTGTTTCTTTGATTATTTCAGAAATGAAGTGTAAATGCAAGTATGTTTAATTAGTAATCCATTTCAAAGAGAAGATCTTTGATGACAGTGTGTAAATCAACCTTTGTACCATTATTAAAAGCTCAATTTTAAATAATGTGAAGAATCAGACGATAAAGTGGTTAGATGATTCGATATAGACCTACAGGTACCTAAATGTACCTAAATTCTGGTACATTATAGCTATAAACTGTCACGGATCTCTCCGGAACTTTCATTACGCACACCTGTCCCCTATTCCCACTGATTAGTGCTTGCATAAGTGTGTCTTTGGTTTCCATTGGGCGGTCAATTATTGTTCAAATGTCTGTTGTTTCTTGTGAGTACCTGTTCTATGTGTGTTTTGGCTTTCGTGCCATAGTGGATTGCGCAGATGATTACGGGTCGCGTCCTGTGTGTTAATCATTGTGCGCTTGTGTTATTTACTCGAGGTACTCCTCGCTCTTTTGTTTGGGTTTCTACCCTTTGTTTTCTTTAGCGTTTGTTTAGTCTTCGTCCCCATGCCTTTACACGGTATGCCGTAATTTGGGTACAATAAAAACCAGAGGTGGGACCAAGTCATTGTTTTACAAGTCACAAGTAAGTATCAAGTCTTAGCACTCAAGTCCCAAGTCAAGTCCCAAGTCAAGACAGGCAAGACTCAAAACTTTGAGTTTCGAGTCCTAAGCAAGTCATAATGCACTCAAACACCAAATGTAATACCATTTAATATTTTTAACGAGTAATAGTATACTACATTTACGCAAATCATGAATGCTTTAAAAAATATATTTATTACTTTCCAAATAAACATATTTCCATGGAAACACATGGGTAGCCATGAGAAAGACCGCACCATAACGATTGACTTTCGCAGTAGCATCAGCAGTAACATCAGGCAGGATTTAAGCTACAAACTGCCTAGCCAGTTGTAGCTCAATCTTGGGTGCAATGATCACGTTCCCGGACTGACTGACTGTGTGGAGGCTCATTGACTTAATGTTACTTAGCCTACATGCTATACAAGCAAAGTTATATATAGCTGTCGGCTATATTAGCCACGACTTACCGTTCTTTATGCAGCTTCAAATGTCAAACCAAGTTGGAAGATGTTGCGTCTCCGTCTAATTTTCTTCCCACATGTTTTGCTAGTTGCAATCTGTTTTTTGTTGACTATAGTATAGTCTTCATATTCGAAAATAATAATTTGGGGTATCATCTTTCTAAGGGCTCCGACTGAATTCACCCACTGACATTCCTCTGCATTGCCACGCGCAAATATTTTTCAGCTGGCACAATTTGATTGGCTGCTGTCCGATTCAAACTGTAATCCGCTAAATAAAGAGTTGATGCGCTGCACACTTTTTTTAATAGCATCATTTTTTATATTTGGGCTTGGGGAGGGTATCAAGTCAGTTCAAGTCAAAGGGCTCAAGTCCAAGTTAAGTCATGAATCATTGGTGTTAAAGTCAAAGTCGAGTTGCAAATCATCATATTTGTGACTCGAGTCTGACTCGGGTCCAAGTCATGTGACTCGAGTCCACACCTCTGATTCCTGCGCCTGAATCTCTTCATTCCAACGTGACATAAACATGCTGTTGGAACTCAAGAAATACAGTAAAATGTAATTAACCTACATTATATACAATGTTTAAGAAGGTATGCTATCTTATTGTTTGTTTCATGGGTTACAGTAAATATCACAACAATTATACATTTGGGAAAAAGGATTAAAACAATCCAAATAGAACCATAATACAATTATACATTATTTCAAATAGAGAAAAATGACTTCAAATGGGGGCTGATCAACTCTAATTGTATTTGAAATACAGTTAAATTGCAACAAACTTTACTGTAGAAAAATAGTTAAGTAAGAAATCCTTGTTCGAGAACTGCTCATAGGTTCAATATTCAATAGCGGAAGGCAGCTTGATGTACAAGTACACCTCCTGGACAGGACACTTAACCCAATCCATCTCCTTTATACTGAGTGCCAAGCAGAGAGGCATTCGTTCCCATTTTTAGAGTAATTGGTATGACTCGACCGGGGATCAAACCCTCAACCTTCTAATCTCACGGTGGACAACAAGCACAAGGCCACTGAGTTGGCTCACAGTTAAACAGTATGTCTAAACAAAAGGCTGAGATGCAAGAGATATGATACAAGAGAAGAATATAGAATCAATAAGGAAGTCTAAAATAACAATACAATCACAGATTAAGATTAAAGACAAAGCAAAAAAGGTAGATTTTTCGGCATGATTTAAAGACCTCAATGGTTTCTGGCCCTCTACCTCACAGGACAAGCCATTCCATAACAGTGGTGCTCTGATAGAGAACACTCCTAGAAGAACAAGCTTATTCTATGATACATTATAGTGTATCAAATGTCATGACTGTCTGAATACATTATATACATCTTAACAAGAGTTTCTTGACCAAACTACATCCATTCCTCTGCACATAAACAATGTTCAGTCCCAGTCTGAACACCTGACATCAGAGTACACACTCTCCTGAGGTGTCTCTCTCTTCTTTCTTCCTCTTTTGGTTTTCCTCTCAGAGAAATTCAATGCAGCATAGTTCAACGTAACTCCATCTTGATCCTGTGATTCATCATCATGTTTTTTTATTAATAAATGTAGTCATAATAATAATACTTGTCAGGTAACTGGAGTATCTAGTATCATATTAAACATCTTCTACAAACAGGACAAAATTATAACAATTGCATTTATATACCTGATCACATTTGGTGGTTGTGTTGTCAAGTCCAATATGCTGTGCAACACTCACTGTTAACGTGAATAAAAACAGCATCAACATGACAAAAGTCAAGATTGGTAGAAGACAGAGGCACAATAGTTGGTGACAAGTATTAGGTATTCATCTTTAAATGTTTTAGGTGTTCATCTACAGTTTGTAATACCAAAGAACTCACCTTGATAATGTTCACAAATTGGCTTTGTATTTCTGGTGAAGACGAGGATAATGATTACAATCACACAGAAAACTGATGTCACTCCCAGTCCAATGACAACATGATCCAGAGATCTTCCTAAAAGGAAGAAAAAATGTAATAAATAGAAACAAATATATACCCTTATGTTAAAGTAAAACATTAGGAGATTTATACCACCCTTTATATTAAAATAAAATAGTAAGATAGATATATACCACCCTTTATATTAAAATAAAATAGTAAGAGATATATACCACCCTTTATATTAGACTAAAATAGTAAGATAAATACATACCACCCTTTATAATAGACTAAAATAGTAAGAGAGATATATAACAACCTTATATTAGACTAAAATAGTAAGAGATATATACCACCCTTTATATTAGACAAAAATAGTAAGATAAATACATACCACCCTTTATATTAAAATAAAATAGTAAGAGATATATACCACCCTTTATATTAAAATAAAATAGTAAGATAGATATATACCACCCTTTATAATAGACTAAAATAGTAAGAGAGATATATAACAACCTTATATTAGACTAAAATAGTAAGAGATATATACCACCCTTTATATTAAAATAAAATAGTAAGATAGATATATACCACCCTTTATAATAGACTAAAATAGTAAGCGAGATATATAACAACCTTATATTAGACTAAAATAGTAAGAGATATATACCACCCTTTATATTAGACTAAAATAGTAAGATAAATACATACCACCCTTTATATTAAAATAAAATAGTAAGAGATATATACCACCCTTTATATTAAAATAAAATAGTAAGATAGATATATACCACCCTTTATAATAGACTAAAATAGTAAGAGAGATATATAACAACCTTATATTAGACTAAAATAGTAAGAGATATATACCACCCTTTATATTAGACTAAAATAGTAAGATAAATACATACCACCCTTTATATTAAAATAAAATAGTAAGAGATATATACCACCCTTTATATTAAAATAAAATAGTAAGAGATATATACCACCCTTTATATTAAAATAAAATAGTAAGAGATATATACCACCCTTTATATTAATATAACATAGTAAGAAAGACATATACCAACCTTGTATAAAAAAATAAAATAGTAAGAGATATATATATACCAACCTTATATTAACATAAAGAGTAAGAGACATATACCACCCATATATTAAAATAAAATAGTAAGTGAGAAATATATAGCACCCTCAAAATTAGTCTCCTCCATATCGACTATGGCGTCATGAGGTCGTCTAGGCATAGAGCTCTGTAAATATTGTACATATTTTCCTTATTTTAAAGTGTTTTCTTGTTGTATTTTTTTAAATTAATGTTTTGGTTTTGAATATTCTGCTATTTTCTTATTAATTATTTTTCCTTTATTTAGCTATTTAGCAGTTAAGGAGAAATTCTTATTTACAATGACGGCCTACCAAAAGATAACAAGGACTGAAATCCGTGTCTGGAGATGGCAGAAGAGGATCAGGGACTGTTCCTAACCACTGTTGATGTGTGGTGGCATTTGCAGCACTTTTCAGCAGCCATGGCATCACCCAGGTGGTTGCTACATTTTTTGTAATGGAGAACCAGTACCGACAGAAAGGAGCGGCTTCTATGGAGGAACTGAATGCAGGAGAAGCAGGTGTGGTGCTCCGATGAAGAGCAACTGGCCTGTTTGTCAGACTGTCTATGTCTCTCTCTTTCTGTACCATCGATGCCCCCTCTGCTCAAACTATACTGCCTTTCCAATCCAAACTGACTCAACTCCCGTTCCATCCTCCGCAGCTAACTATAGACATTCAATCTCCATCCCAATCATCTCAATTTAAATCTGTTGTGTTGAATATTTGTTTGATTACAAGCTAAATAACGTATTATTATTATTATCATATTAAATACATTGATTGACTGAAGCCACATATTGAAGGAGATATTTGAATAAATAGCTTGTGTTTAAAGTTAAGTTTAGCTATCAATAGCTTGTATTTTGTTTTTAGCATTTTTTGAATATACAGTATATAACATTATTTTCTGGTCAATGATGAGAATATTGTCATAGCAAAATGTACTTCAACCCCTGTGCTATATGCACCACTTAAATAGTCCTACTTTCTACACTACAACTCATAATATTCATTACCTACCAATATTTAGGTTAGTTCCATTGCCAAACAGGATCTCCCCACATGTGGCAACAGCACAGTAGTAAGTCCCAGCATCAGAGAGACTGAGGTTGTTCTTGGAGAGGCTGTAGACACAGCTTTGTGTTGGAGAGGGAGTCTATGGGCTCTTCTTACACCCATCTCTCCTGTTCCCAGGGGTGTAAATGACTCCTGGATGAGATCCTCCTGATCTGGCTCTGAACCAGTACACACTGTGTTCTCCTTTTACAGGTCTCAGAGAGTACTGTACACCGTTGAGTCACAGAAACTTCTGGTTGGACTGGGTCAGACACTGGCTGTTGCTCTACAGTCTGGTAGTGTGACCTTTTCTGACTGACACCTAATTGGGGTTGTTTTCATGAAAGAAATATCAGTGTCGTGTGAATACACAATTATTGCAGTTTGGCTCTCTAGAATCATATGTATGCAGCACCCTCAGCATCTATAACTATGGATAACTTAAAAAACAAAACTGTTGTGATAAACATTGAGATAAGAGTCTCCTGGATGGACTGGGTCAGACTCTGGCTGCTGGTCCACTGTCTTGTAGTCAGACTTCTAACCATTTCGTAAATTAATCAGAACATAACGAGCAATTATCAGACTTTCAAATAGTATAAGATAAACATATTTGACTGCAATCTTTCCATAGGCTGAGAAATTACAAATGTACTTATCAAATATTTTGTTTAATTACTGAACAAATTATTGTCCAATTAACATAACTTGTACATTTATATTAAAATGATTTTACCTTTCAAAGACAGATATGTGCCATCTCTAAATTCCACAGTCATCTGTCTTCCAATTGCACAATAGTGGTTTCATCTTCTAGGATCATCTTCATGATAGTAAGGCAAAACATCATCTGATCCAATTTTACATTGAAGTGTGAATTATTAAATCCAGAGTGAAACACAGGCTCTGTAAAATATTGCAGCATTGATGCGAAATGTTGTGGAATACGTCCCACAGTTTGCTTGTACCAGTGCATTTGCTCATCGTTGAATTCCTCTTCTGGGAAAACACATAGCAGGGTTACAGGATCATCAAGGTGAACAGTGATCACTGGACTTAGCAGGTTAACATGGTCTACATCTAAATCAAATGGAAACAGAAACATAAGCATACTGTAGTTATCACACAGACAAGGACAAATGTTAAACAAGAGAAAACAGTAGTCTGTGAAAATCATTCCAGATGAAATACATTTATTTTTCTTTCTTCGTTTATTTGCTCTGACTCAAGTTATAATTTCTTTTTAGATGGTATGTGGGTTGGTTGAACGTTCTAAATGTCAATTTATCCTACCCTTCAAGAAGCTTGAATTGTATTGAATTGCACAGCACCACAACAAAACCATTTTTAATATTCTACCAGTGATGAAATTGTACTTACACACTGCACTGAGAATAATCACAGCAACTCCTAATCTGACCATCATGGTATAATTTGGGGAGGTGGTGTTTGTTTGGTCGGTGCTTAAATGACAACCAAAGATCAAATATTCAATCTTGAAAACATACCTCATTGGCTGGAACATAGTGTTCAATACTTCCTGTAAAATTGTCCAACCCGTGACCCATTTCTTCGGTAAACCTGACAAGCCTGTTATGTCATAAGGTCCCCACCGTAGCTTACATGTTACTATGTACTATGGTACTATACTATGGTGTCTCATATATAGTTTATTTTGATGTGCCTAATTGTCCTATCCACATTACTTTTTGTTGTATGGATACATTTGTATAGATTACGTCATGTGTTTTGGTGATGCCTGTACCATTTTTGACCGTGATTGTTTTTAGTGTCTCAAATGTGGTCTCAATGTGGTTTAAAAATATCTGTATTTTGTATAATTGTATCATTGTGGTTTAAAACTTAAATACATTTGTCGAACTAACTATATCAATGAATTTCTTATTTTTTCTGTCTGTCTGCACAGTACATTTGCTGTATATTTCCAGCCTTTTAACTTGTCCTGTTTCATTGAATTGTTTTTGTCATGAAAACATCTGACTGAAAATGCACTTGTTTCCCTTGTAGGTGTTTTAACTACAACACTGTGAAGTCCTATATCGAAGTGGTCTGGGATCATTTAAGGTAGACTGGGTTGATTACCTGAAAGCTCTCAAGTGTCAGGCTAAACAGGCAGTAACCAGTGGACCGCTCAGAAACCCAACGTCTTAAAGGATACAAGCATGTACAAGCACTGCGCTACACCCACAACAACATCTGTTAAATATGTGTTTGTGACATTTGATTTGGTTTGATAATTATTTTTTACAACCAAATGTCTATTTTTGATGTAAATGGCATGTTATAGAAGGGTCCAGACACCTTTTTGTCATTTCACATTTTTAGAAACTTACCCCAAATGGCAAATCACTTCCTCATTATCGTGTAGTACGGAGGCCCTGAAAAAACATGAACAAAGGTTCCAAAAACACCCAAATATGTCATTTTAGAAACGTCAAAGCTCTCAGTATAGGGATGCAGGTCTTAAGATGTTGACCACATGAGAATGTGTAATTACGAACTTTATCCACAATGTTAAATTCCCTTTTGTGTGACTCAGACATTTCCCCTAACCAGCTGTTCCAGTGTCCATGTAACCAGATGCCACAAGTAGCTGCCAAAATAAAGGAAACACCAACCAAGTGTCTTAATAGGGCATTGGGCTTTCAACACACAATACAAGATGGCGTAGCAGTCGGATGTGTGTTTGTCTTATCCCGTGAAAATAGTCTGTTTTTCGATTTTTCGTACAATTGAAGTCAGAAGTTTACAGACATTTAGGTTGGAGTCAATTAAACTCGTTTTTCAACCACTCCACAAATTTCTTGTTAACAAACTATAGTTTTGGCAAGTCGGTTAGGATATCTACTTTTTGCATGACACAAGTAATTTTTCCAACAATTGTTTACAGACAGATTACATACACTAAGTTGACTGTGCCTTTAAACAGCTTGGAAAATTCCTGAAAATTATGTCATGCTTTTTGAAGATTCTGATAGGATAATTGACATCCTTTGAGTCAATTGGAGGTGTACTGTTTAAAGGCACAGTCAACTTAGTATATGTTAACTTCTGACCCGCTTGAATTATGATACAGTGAATTATAAGTGAAATAGTCTGTAAACAATTGTTGGAAAAAGGAATTGTGTAATGCACAATGTAAATGTCTTAATCAACTTGCCAAAACTATAATTTGTTAACAAGAAATGTATGGTGTGGTTGAAAAACAAGTTTTAATGACTCCAACCTAAGTGAATGTAAACTTCCGAATTGAACTGTATATACATCAAATATGAATATCATGGTGGACACCTAAGCCTTTGTACGCCTTTGTATGCCCTGATACATTTAGTGCTCAAATCTCTGACAACTGAACAATGAGGTGAACACAAGGAATAGTGTTTTGTAATTTGTTATAAGCTGTTTTTAATTAAGGACACGTAAATGTGGCTCATATGGCCAACATCCCTCATTTATTGATGACGCTGGCTGTGCCAGGTTGGATCTGAATGCATATGGATGTCCATTAAATATCTCATATGGCATATTGTTTTTATGAAGATTGTCAAATATTCACATGAACATCTGTCACTAATTGGATGGAAACCTAGCTAAAGACACCCTAAAGACTCTTGCAAGTGGGCTAGTCTAGTGTCACTTTGATTATGCCTGCACATCATGGTTCACCAGCAGCCACAAACACCTAAGGATTATGCTTCCAGCCAAACAAACGTGTAAGAATTGTACCTGAACTCCCCCCTCATCTGGAGGTGGAGCATTTTTTGTCTCTATCTCTGTAATGTGTCTGTTTCTATGTATTTGTAGATGTATTTACATATTTACATACAAAATAGGGACCACAATGGAAATAGGTCACCGACTTTATTGTGCAATACACAAAAAAAAAATGTATTTTCTTTACTGACAAATAAGGTCAATCAATCAATCCAAATGTGCAGCAGACCAATTGATGTCACGCCCTGACCTTAGATATCTCTGTTTTCTATATATTTTGGTTAGGTCAGGGTGTGACAAGGGTGGGTCCGCTAGTGTTGTATGTCTAGTGTTGTATGTCTAGGGTTATGTATGTCTAGTGTTTTAAGTCTAGGGTTATGTATGTCTAGGGTTATGTATGTCTAGTGTTGTATGTCTAGGGTTATGTATGTCTAGGGTTTTGTATGTCTAGGGTTTTGTATGTCTAGGGCTGTTTTGTTTCGGTGAGTTTCAGTTGATTAAAAATATGTGAAACGCTATTCACGATGAGCATTTGTCTCATCCTCTTTGCGACGATCGTGACAATTGATGAATGGAAAGAGACTGAAACAAAACACCAAAAAGTTGAATGACATTAGGAGATTGTTAAGCAAAGCCTTCAATACTTGGTGAGTCTACAAGGTAGGGAGGGATGTATTTTCTGTTTGTCGAGGTTGCCATAGTCTAGTTATTGTGGTGTTGAAACTGAAAACAATGATAATGAAGTGCCCGAAGTCAGTAAGCTTTGTTTATTGGTTGTGTGGTGCATTGGCACATAAACTTGTCGGTGGAACATCCATTGCATATATTTTATATAATTATAAATACAGCATCAAAATGTAGAAAATCTGATTCCCTCTAGCTGATCATTGTTTGCAGCTGGCTCTGATCGTAGTGTAATGAAACAGGCAGGGAGAGTGAGCACATCTGCAGTGGTCGGTGAACCCTCAACCTTCGGGCCCATAGCCCTGCGTGGCATCGACTGTGCCACAAAAGCAAGCTAAAGTGGCAAAGTCAATATCCACATTTAGAAACACAATTTCTAATAATAATGAATGGCTAAATTCCTAGACCCTAGTTCTGGACTAAAACTATTCTTAATGGAGATTGTGAAAAGCATTCTAAATGGAGATGGCCTGATCTGTCTCTGGGAAAGCAGTCGCTTATCATGTATTTCTAATATGTAGTTCATTAAACTAATCTGAAATGTTAAAGGAAACATGGTGCATATGGATAAAAACGGTGGACATGTTTCACCTCAAACACAATTGAAGGTGTTACAGAAAAAAATATTTACTGAAAAATATTTTCCCATTTAAGTTGATTGTTTCTTGTAAATGCATTGCATTATCACTTTATAACATAGGCAATAGTTGTATTTTAATTGGCACGGTTATAAAATGTGTTTTTGCAGATGTGACAAAATGCAATGATGTTCGGTATCAAACTCAAGTTCGTCCTGGGGACCCAGTGACTCTATACTTGTTACGCTCGTCGAAATGATCGGACCAAGGTGCAGCGTGTAGGCGTACATTTTGTCTTTATTAAAAATTAACACCTAAAAACAACAAAAGGAAAACGAACGTAACGTTCGGTAGGTTACACCGAGCTGAACAAAAACAACATCCCACAAAACTAAGGTGGCAAAACAGGCTACCTAAGTATGATTACCAATCAGAGACAACGAAAGACAGCTGTCCGTGATTGAGAACCATACCCGGCCAAAACATAGGAATAAAAAACATAGTGTTTCCCACCCGAGTCACACCCTGACCAACCAAACATGGAGAAAAAAAGATCTCTACAGTCAGGGCGTGACAGACCCCGATCCACCTCTGGCTCCCCCCACTTTGGTGGCATCTCTGGTGCGGGGACCCTCGTCGCCAACCCCGGACTGGGGACCCTCTCCACGCGGGCCCTGGACTGGGGACCCTCGCTGCGGGCCCCGGACTGGGGACCCTCGCTGCGGGCCCCGGACTGGGGACCCTCGCTGCGGGTCCCGGGCTGGGGACCCTTGCTGCAGGCCCCGGACTGGTGACCCCCGTTGCGGGCCCCTGACTGGAGGCCGTCGCTGGAGCCTCCAGACTGGAGACTGTCGCTGCAGGCTCCGGA